>NC_135954.1:40435354-40756426 GCF_053455715.1 Rhinoraja longicauda | reverse complement strand
GGTTTGGATGTGTGCTTGGATTTATCCTAACCCGGTCCGCTCCCCTTTGACTCTGTATTTTAAATCAATTGTGAAAGGCAAGACGACCACAATGACTTCACCTACTGAAGAAAGTATGCAACTGGTCATCAGACAATACACAATAGACAATAGACAATAGGTGCAGGAGTAGGCCATTCGGCCCTTCGAGCCAGCACCACCATTCAACGTGATCATGGCTGATCATTCACAATCAGTACCCCGTTCCTGCCTTCTCCCCAAACCCCCTGACTCCGCTATCTTTAAGAGCTCTATCTAGCTCTCTCTTCAAAGCATCCAGAGAATTGGCCTCCACTGCCTTCTGAGGCAGAGAATTCCACAGATTTACAACTCTGACTGAAAATGTTTTTCCTCATCTCCGTTCTTATGGAGACATAAGAGGGTCTCCAGCAGCTCAAGGGGATAGGGTCTTGTGTGTGAAGGAACTGCAGATGCTGGTTTAAATCAAAGATAGACACAAAATGCTGGAGTAACTCAGCGAGACAGGCAGCATCTCTGGAGATAAGGAATGGGTGACGTTTTTGGTTGACACTGAAGAAGGGTCTTGACCCGAAACATCACCCATTCCTTCTCTCAAGAGATGCTGCCTGTCCCTCTGAGTTACCCCAGCATTGTGTGTCTATCTTTGGGATAGGATCAAGCTTATTTTCAACTGGCGATCTGCTAGATTCCTTCAAACAGGTTAAAATCTACTCAAAAACAAATAGAAAAAAGGCTGCAGATACTGAAATAAAAAATAGGAAATGCTGGAAACACCCAGCAGGCCAGGCAGCACCTGCGGTGAGAAAAATGTCACAAGTCACAGCCACAATGAACTGCAGCTGCTAGAAACAGTCTGAAGAAGGTTATTTCTCTGAAATATTAGCTCTGTATTTCTGTCCATAGATGCAGCCTAACTTGCAGAGTATTTCCAATTTTTAAAATATTTAATGGACTGACCGTTACATCCTTTGCACCCAAAACTTTGACCATTCCTAGGCACCCACAAATGCTGGTTAACCCGCTGAGCTTCTGCAGCATTTGTGTTTTTTCCCCCTAACCTTTATATATCTGGGATTTCCCACAGAACTCATACGTGCAGCATCTTTGCGGAGTTTAGCAATCATGTTGCTTCTAAACCTGCTGCTGAACAATTCCAGATCAGTTTCAAAGATACAAATGGGGTGTTTTGTGGCATATATTTTGACATTAAATTCCAGTTAAGAGAGAAAATGTGTTTCTGTTGCACTTGCCAAATATATTCAAATAGTTTTAGGTTGAACTAGTTTATCAAGTTGTAGAATTATAATTAGCTTTCTTCATGCAGCAAATATTGTTTAAATTGTCTGTAGCACTTGTATAATTTACTCCTTCTTAATTCAAAGTCAACCTAATTTGGATTAACTGATGAATTGAATGATGTAGCAGTAAATTCTCACTTTGTTTTTTATTTATATTAATTAATACAGACATTTAGGTAATTTAATGTTTTAGCACAAGGAAATCCTAAACTTCAGGCACAAGACATTTTATCTAAAATATGTTTTAGGCTTGGATGACTTTTCTCATTAGAAATGACATCAAAAGTAACAACTGCTAAGCATTAGAATGCTCAAGAACTAAAGAACTGTTTCTGCTGAAGAAATAGTTTATTTTGCTGGGCACCAAATGAGCAAACACTTCATTGCACTATTTTATAAACATCATGGAAATCTGTGTACAATGGATTTGGTTTTGGAGCAGCTGAGTTTCCTGACCTGATATCAGACTGACCTGAATGCAGATAAGAATTCAACCACACGTAAATCAGGCAAAATTGTTGGCATATTTCAAAAAGAGATTGTGATTGTATAAAAATCTCCCCAGTTAAAACCAACAAACTCAAACAAAGTAACAAGTATGGAGTTTAACAACCACAAGAAATTTGTGAAATTTACATGAGATATTTTACATTGCACTTCAGCCTGTTATCACTGTAAACAAGGTTGTGAAATCCGGTAAATTGTTGCACTGTATATATAGTTTTCCAACGATGATTGACGGCCTAAATAACTGACTGATTTCCAGGACTTGTCAACGTGGGTGACATAGTTTGTCAGTACTTGCTTCACAACAGATGTAGTTTTGCATTATATACTTCAGCATTCATGGTCTTGTATTCTGTAGTCATGTCAGGAATTCTGATAATGCTTATTATTGGGGAATGTGTAGCTGTGCTATCATGCCATGGAGGTTTTATATGGATGAGTCTGACTATACTGGTGGCATTACCAGCCTTTGTAAATTAATGTTAATTATCAGTGTACAAATTAAAATACATGCAATTTACATTACAATGTTTTACAATTCTACTAAATTGTACAAGATATATTTTAACATTTCTTAAATTTATCTTTTCCTCACACAGCTTATTTTTCTTCTGAACTTCATACTTTAACAGTGACACCTGTTTTTTTGGCATCTAAATTAAGTCCGATGCGTCCATCCCGAGGTTGTTATCTCACTGAGAATGACTTGAAATTGTTAAGTGAAGATATAAGAGACTGGAGATGCTGGAATGCTGAACAAAACAAAAAAATGCTGGAGGACCTCAGCAGGTCAGGAGGCATCTGGGGAGGGCATGGACTGAAGAAGGGTCTTGGGTTATCATCACTCACCGACCCCTATCCACATACTGTTCATGAATTGTTATCCGCAAGGCCACCAGCTTTGATCAGGTAACAATGGATGCAGGTAACAATGGATGCAGGTAACTATAACTAATTATGGTTAGTTTACATATCCATTTTCAAAACATTGCTTGTCCTGATGCTGCCTAGCCCTCCAGCATTTTGTATTTTGATGAAATTGTTAAATAACAGATTTAGAAAGATTGTCCACAAACACAAAATGCTTTTTTTAGACTGAGATAGACCACACATACAGAAAATATCAAGGTCAATTTAACCTGCCTAAAGGAACGTAATAGATAGGCAATTTAAAACAAGCGAGCTGCTCACCAAGTAACACTGTGCCGCTTCCAATGTTAAGCTGATGTTATGGCCAGTGAGACAAATACCTCAAGTTAAAGGGTATTTTACAAGAGGGAGTGTGCTTGGATTTATACAAATCAGCTTAGGATACAGCATTGCATTTTAAGCATGGCTTTAAGAGGAAGACCACACCAATGTTTCCACTCACTGAAGGAACTCTACAGCTTGTCATCAGTTAGATGAGGAAATCCAAAAAAAGGTAGAACATTGCCAGTCGCTTGCCCAATGCTACCCTCAACTGAATCAGGGAGGCCTGATATCAAACCTGCTCTATCTGTAATAATTGAAGGTGGACAAAAGAAATTACAGGACAATAGGTCACTATTTCCACCCTTTTCATTAAGTACCCTTATTTATTTGTCTTCCATTCATAATTATTCCTGAACTAAAGAAGCGGTTAAGATGCAAACACATTAGTGGGTCTGGAGTCACTTATAAGTCAGATGGCAAAGCTGGCAGATCTCTCTCACAGAAGAGAGCAGAGCAGCAGAGCTGATAGGCCCACTGACCCAAACACCAGAGACCCAGATCTGACCCAGTGATCCTTTATCTTTACCTTTATCTTTGGACTGTTTGAATGGCTTGAATGTATTCAGTCTTTTTTTGACTGGATAGCATGCAAATAAAAGCTTTTCACTGCATCTCGGGACACGTGACAATAATAAATTAAACTAAACTAAACCGATTCAATCTTTGTTGACCTTTGTTGCTTTCTGTTCGCATGTTCTCTCTGTAACTTCATGGGTTTCCACTGGGTGCTCCAGTTTCCAAAGACGTGCAGGTTTGTAGGTTAATTTTCTTCTGTAAGAAGTGTGTAGAATGTGAAACTAGGATAATGGCTGATCGTTGGTTGGCATGGATTCAGTGGGCTGAAGGGCCTGTTCCCACCCTGTATTTCTTAATTAAACTAATTGTAGCAGCACTTTGGGTCTGGGGCGAAGGTTTTCTCCACTGAGGGCATTATACTAAAGTCCCACACAGCCATATATATACCAAAGGATCCCAGAAGCTAAGGAACTGTTCCAAGCATTTGAGGAAGAAACCTGTTGGTAAACTCTACACCAGCCTATAAACCTTGTATTTGTGGAATTTGGCACAGCCTTCAGTGCAATTGAACTCCTTTGGAAGCACTAGCATCTGTTCTCTGCTCATTGAGGGCGTGCTATTGAGGGCGTGCAACGTAGGTTTACTAGGTTAATTCCCGGAATGGCGGGACTGTCATATGTTGAAAGACTGGAGCGACTAGGCTTGTATACACTGGAATTTAGAAAGATGAGAGGGGATCTTATCGAAACGTATAAGATTATTAAGGGGTTGGACACGTTAGAGGCAGGAAACATGTTCCCAATGTTGGGGGAGTCCAGAACCAGGGGCCACAGTTTAAGAATAAGGGGTAGGCCATTTAGAACTGAGATGAGGAAAAACTTTTTCAGTCAGAGAGTTGTGAATCTGTGGAATTCTCTGCCTCAGAAGGCAGTGGAGGCCAATTCTCTGAATGCATTCAAGAGAGCTGGATAGAGCTCTTAAGGATAGCGGAGTCAGGGGGTATGGGGAGAAGGCAGGAACGGGGTACTGATTGAGAATGATCAGCCATGATCACATTGAATGGCGGTGCTGGCTCGAAGGGCCGAATGGCCTCCTCCTGCACCTGTTGCCTATTGTCCATTGAACGAATTTCCTCCTAAGATTCATTAGACCTCGGCTTTTCAACAGAGAATACAGAGCTTTACAGAGCTTTATTTGTCATTCGGTACCAAGGTACCGAACGAAATTACATAGCAGTCACACAAAAAAAAAGAACACAAGACACATGACCCCAACACAAACGTCCATCACAGTGACTCCAAACACCCCTTCACTGTGATGGAGGCAACAAAACTTCCACTCTCTTCCCCACGCCCACGGACAGACAGCTCGTCCCCGACCGACCCGCACAGTCCCCGCAAGGGGATGGGAGTCCCAGCGGCCGAGCCGCACTGGGCGCAGAAACGTCCCGCGGCCGAGCCGGGCGATTGAAGGCCCCGCGGCCGAGCCGCACCGGGTGCTGAAACGTCCCGTGGCCGAGCCGGGCGATGGAAGGCCCCGCGGTCGTACCGTGCGCTGCTATGTCCCGCGGCCGAGCCGCGCCGGGCGATGTTAGGTCCCGCGGCCGAGCCGCGCCGGGCGATGTTAGGTCCTGCGGCCGAGCCGTACCAGCGATGTAAAGTCCCGCGGCCGAGCTGCGCCGGGCGATGGAAGGCCCCGCGGCCGAGCTGCACCAGGCACTGTTAAGTCCAGCGGCGATGGAAGGCCCCACGGGCGATGGAAGGCCCCGCGGCCGAGCCGCACCCCGCGCCGTGAGGAAGAGACCTAAAAAAGAAAGGTTTCCCCCACCCCACCCCACCACCCCCCACCACCCCCACCTCACCCCACCCCCCCCCACACCCCCCACACATACACAGCCAAAAAAAACCCCAAAAAAACATCCCAACACCGACACACAACAAAAAAAAAGGAAAAAAGACGAACAGACTGCCAGCGAGCCGCAGCCGTTAGGCGCCGCCACACGTGACGTTCTAGTTCTAGTTCATGGTGCAAGTATGCGTGCGTGGTCATCACTCACTGACCCGTATCCACATACTGTTAATGAACAGGCCTGTTAATCCACAAGGCCATCAGCTTTATCCGGGTGACTGCTCAGGTAACATTGGTTGCTGACTAATTATCTCACCTGTATCCAACAATCACTTGCCTAGTTTTGTCCTGCTCCCACCTCTCTTCCAGCTCCCCCCACCTCCCAGCCACAACTAGTCTGAAACCAGGTCCCGACCTGAAGCATTGCCTTACTATATTCTCCAGAGATGCTACCTCACCTGCTGCATTACTCCAGCACTTTGTATCTGCTTTGTAAACCAGCATCTGCAGTTCCTTGTGCCTAGCCTCTGTTCGCTGCTCATTGTGATTGAAATATTTTTAACAGTCTTGATCCAAGTTTAAGAATAAGGGGTAGGCCATTTAGAACGGAGATGAGGAATAACTTTTTCAGTCAGAGAGTTGTAAATCTATGGAATTCTCTGCCTCAGAAGGCAGTGGAGGCCAATTCTCTGAATACATTCAAGAGAGAGCTAGATAGCTCTTAAGGATAGCGGAGTCAGGGGGTATGGGGAGAAGGCAGGAAGGGGGTACTGATTGAGAATGATCAGCTATGATCACATTGAATGATGGTGCTGGCTCAAAGGCCCGAATGGCCTACTCCTGCACCTATTGTCTATTGTCTATTGTCTAATATCAGTGGTCTGAAATCATTGTCAAACGTGTTGCAATGTATCCACATTGTAGGTTGCTTCTCCTTGAAGTACAAGAAGCCAAGAGAACCTAAAGTACAGTCTGGATACTCCTATCCATGTTCTCCCTCAACTTTGAGGGTATGCAGAGCACTTTCAGTGCATCTAGGAATTCACTATTCAATGCATATGCACCATTGGTTTAACCGCAGCATAATGGACAAAGAGTACTATAATCTCGAGCTCAAAGTAATTGAGCTATGAATATGTAATATTAACCAATTATCCAAATTTAAGAAACCATCTTCATGCCTAAAAATGGACACAACTATTGGTAATTTCCCAGAATTTATGAGAAGCATAGATAAGGTAAGCAGTCAGAACCTTTTTTCGAGGATTGAAAAAATTCAAATACTAGAGGGCATAGTTTTAAGGTGAGAGGGGCAAAGTTTAAAGAAGATGTGCGTGGCAAGTTTTTTTAGACGGAGGGTAGTAAGTGCCTGAAATGCAGTTGTATAAGACGTTGGTGAGGCCGCATTTAGAGTATTGTGTTCAGTTCTGGGCATCATGTTATAGGAAAGATGTTGTCAAGCTGGAAAGAGTGCAGAGAAGATTTACGATAATATTGCTAGGACTCGAGGATGTGAGCTCTTGGGAAAGGTTGAGTAGGCTGGGACTCTATTCCAAGGAATGCAGGAGGGTGAGGGGTGATCTTATAGATGTGTATAAGATCATGAGAGGAATAGATCAGGTAGATGCACAGAGTCTCTTGCCCAGAGTAGGTGAATTGAGGACCATAGGTTTAAGGTGAAAGGAAAACAATTTAATAGGAATCTGAGGGGTAACCTTTTCACACAAAGGGTGGTGGATGTATGGAACAGGCTACCAGAGGAGGTACATGAGGCTGGAACTATCCCAACATTTAAGAAACAGTTAGACAGGTACGTGGATAGGACAGGTTTGGAGGGATATGGACCAACTGCGGGTAGGTGGGACAAGTGTAGCTGGGACATATTAGCTGATGTGGCCAAGTTGGGCTGAAGGGCCTGTTTCCACCCTGTATCACTCTCTCTGACTCTATGACTCTATGACGGGATGGCGGGACTTGCATATGAGGAAAGACTGGATAGACTAGGCTTGTACTCGCTGGAATTTAGAAGACTGAGGGGGGATCTTATAGAAACATATAAAATTCTTAAGGGGTTGGAGAGGCTAGATGCGGGAAGATTGTTCCCGATGTTGGGGGAGTCCAGAACCAGGGGTCACAGCTTAAGGATAAGGGGGAAGTCTTTTAGGACCGAGATGAGAAAACATTTCTTCACACAGAGAGTGGTGAGTCTGTGGAATTCTCTGCCACAGAAGGTAGTTGAGGCCAGTTCATTGGCTATATTTAAGAGGGAGTTAGATGTGGCCCTTTTTGCTAAAGGGATCAGGGGGTATGGAGAGAAGGCAGGTACAGGCTACTGAGCTGGATGATCAGCCATGATCATATTGAATGGCGGTGCAGGCTCGAAGGGCCGAATGGCCTACTCCTGCACCTATTTTCTATTCTATGTCTATGTCTATGTCTATGACTCTATTCCCGATTCCTCTTTTTAAGCTATCAGTGATTTTAAAGACAGTGCAAATCATTTCACTGGATAATTGTGTTTCTTATGTCAACTCTGCTTCTTTTCTTAATTACCTTAAATTAGCATTTGAGGAAAAAGCAAAGTGCTGGAGGAACTCAGCGGGCCAGGCAGCATTTGTGGAGGGAATGCGCTGCCTGGATTGGTGGTTGAACCAGATACGTTAGTGGCATTTAAAATATTTTTGGACAGGCACATGGATATGCAGGGAATGGAGGAATATTGATTATGTGAAGTTAGATAAGTGATAGTTTATCATATCATATCATATATATACAGCCGGAAACAGGCCTTTTCGGCCCACCAAGTCCGTGCCGCCCAGTGATCCCCGTACATTAACACTATCCTACACCCACTAGGGACAATTTTTACATTTACCGAGCCAATTAACCTACATACCTGTACGTCTTTGGAGTGTGGGAGGAAACCGAAGATCTCGGAGAAAACCCACGCAGGTCACGGGGAGAACGTACAAACTCCTTACAGTGCAGTACCCGTAGTCAGGATCGAACCTGAGTCTCCGGCGCTGCATTCGCTGTAAAGCAGCAACTCTACCGCGTTAGTTTAGTTTACAGATACAGAATAGAAACAGGCCCTTCGACACGCAGAGTCAGCACCGACCAGCGATCCCCCATGCACTAACACTATCCTACACACACTAGGGACAATTTTACCAAGCCAATTAGCTTACAAATCTACACGTCTTTGGAGTGTTGGAGGAAACCAGAGCTCCCGGAGAAAGCCCACGCAGGTCACGGAGAGAACGTGCAAACTCCGTACAGACAGCACCCATGGTCAGGATCGAATCCAGGTCTCTGGCACTGCAAGGCAGCAACTCTACCGCTGCACCACCATGGTCTTGGCATCATGTCGGCATAGGTATTGTAGGCTGAAGGACCTGGTCTTGTGCTGCACTCTTCTAATCTCTATGTACTCTGCAACCATCAAAAGCATCAAAATGGCAGACCGGAAGAGTGCCAATTGAAATGCTGGGCAGGAATAAATTAGATGTATAAGTAGCAGTGTTGGAATCAGGCATTGCCTCCCCGATCAATTTAGAAGCTGAATAGCTAGTTGGAGTCTGGCTCCAACACTTTGTTCTGGGCATTTTGCTCCATGCTGCATTGGGAGCTGCAATTTGGCGAAAGAAACCTAGAAAATGCATACAACAAAAGAAGTCTGTGTGGATCCTGTGGACTAGGAATGGTTGAGGTGCAGATAAGTAATCCAATGCTTCTGAAGGTGGAGAAAGTTGTATGCGGTTTATGATGGAATTCTCGACTGGTGCCTATTCAGTGGCCTTGTCTACATTCCTCAAATCTCCCAATTCTTGGTTTCACCGCACCCCAAGGTCATGGGGACCATCTCTCCTTTGCCAGAGTTTTTAAGCTTCTCTCCTTCTCTGCTATTTTATCATTGTTCACACATCCTCTGCATATCAGAAACATCTCTTATTTTGATTGTAATTCTCATTATGAAATCATCTTTATAAAAAATAATAATTCAAGGAATGTGGGCTTCACAGGCTGAGCCAATGTTTAGTTGACCATTCCTAATTGCCCTCGAGAAGGTGGCGGTGAGCTGCCACTTGAACCGCTGTAGTCCCTGATGTATGTCTGTACCCACAATGCTGTTATGAAGAGAGTTCCAGGATTTTTACCCAGCAACGGTGAAGGTATGACAATCCATTTCTAAGTCAGGATGGTGTGTGGTTTGAACGGCAACTTTCATGTGATGGTGTTCCATGTTTTTGCTGCCCTTGTCCCTTGCTCTTGATTACCACTGTGAGCTGCAGAGAGGTTTTATATATAATACACCCCACTGTGGGTAAACATGAGAAAATATCTATAGCATCATATTACTAAAACCAATTAAATGAAGTAGCAATACAAAATTTCAAACAATATTTAGCCCTTACTGTTGGTCCTCATGAGACAAGCCAAATGCCACACTTGATCTTCTGTACAAGTAACAGGAACAGCTGTCGAGACAGACAACATGCTCTTCTGACCGCATAAAGGAGAAATATTCAAACAATAATATCCATGTTGGAAGAGTGGATGGGGAAATAAGAAGCAGAACAGAGCAGATAAATGCCAAGGTTGGAAGCAACAGGCTCTTAACTTGAGATTTTGAGAATTTATATAATGAGCTTACATACTTAACACAGATTTTACTGCTTCTGTACGTATGATACAGTCTGCAGAAAGGAGTTTTTGTTTTTCAGTACCACACCAAAGAACTGAAACAGAAATGTTTTCCAACTTTAATCTAATTACCATGACTAGTGGCTGTGCTTTAATTTCACTGTGCACTCAGAACATCTCTCTGGGATTGCTTACCACACAGTAGTGGCATAATGTTACTTTGACTTTATAGGACTGTTTATTTTTCAGCAAATTACCACTCACAAGAGACTGGGGACACGTACACCCAATGTTCTCTCCAAAATGGAAGGTTATTATAAGCCTTCATTAGAAAATTATCATCGGTGTTTAGTCTGCCAGTGATGTTCTTTGCTGCATCTATACTTTTGGAATACAAACAATATTTTCACAGGAATCCAGAAGAAATTAATTTAAACTAAATTCTAGCAGCCGTACTAAACTCACTGAATAAACTCTGGATAGAGACAAGAGAATGCGATTTGGTGATGTGTTTAGACATGTCCCACTATTCCACTTTAAAATCATAACATCTGCAGAATAATATTATATGTGCTATGAAATAGAGTAATAGAGAGTCAAGGAGTGATACAGAGTGGAAACAGGCCCTTCGGCCCAACTCGCCCATACCGGCCAACAATGTCCCAGCTACC
Organism: Rhinoraja longicauda; assembly: GCF_053455715.1. Taxonomy (NCBI): domain Eukaryota; kingdom Metazoa; phylum Chordata; class Chondrichthyes; order Rajiformes; family Arhynchobatidae; genus Rhinoraja; species Rhinoraja longicauda. The sequence goes on along the minus strand of NC_135954.1, from coordinate 40,745,667 downwards.
CTAGTCCCACTTGCCTGCGCTTGGTCCATATCCCTCCAAACCTGTCTTATCTAAGTACCTGTCTAACTGTTTCTTAAATGATGGGATAGTCCCAGCCTCAACTACCTCCTCTGGCAGCTTGTAGCATACACACACCACCCTTTGTGTGAAAAGGTTACCTCTCGGATTCCTAATAAATCATTTCGCCTTCACCTTGAACCTATATCTTCTGGTCCTCGATTCCCCTACTCTGGGCAAAAGACTCTGTGCAGCTACCTGATCTATTCCTCTAATGATTTTGTACACCTCTATAAGATCTCCCCTCATCCTCCTGCGGACCATGGAATAGATGCCCAGCCTACTCAACCTCTCCCTATAGCTCACACACTCTAGTCCTGGCAACAGCCTCGTAAATCTTTTCTGAACCCTTTCAAGCTTGACAATATCTTTCCTATAACATGGTGCCCAGAACTCAACACAATATTCTAACTGCATTCTCACCAATGCCTTATACAACTTTTGTATTTAATAATCTGACTGATGAAGGCCAAAATGTCAAAAGCCTTTTTGACCACCTACGATTCGACCTTCAAGGAACCATGCACCTGTACTCCTAGATCCCTCTGCTCTACAACACTACCTAGAGGCCTACCATTTACTGTGTAGGTCCTGCCCTTGTTTGACGTCCCAAAGTGCAACACCTCATACTTCTCTGTATTAAATTCCATCAACCATTCCTCCGCCCACCTGACCAATCGATCCAGATCCTGTTGCAATCGTTCACAAACATCTTCATATCTGCAAAACCACTAACTTTTGTAACATCAGCAAACTTGCTAATCTTGCCCTGTAAGTTCTCATCCAAATCATTTTGGATGTAATTCATATAAATGACAAAACAGGAATGTAGCCCAGCACCGAACCCTGAGGCACACCACAAGTCACAGGTCTCCAATCTGAGAAGCAACCTTCTACCATCACCCTCAGCTACCTTCCATGGAGCCAATTTGCTATCCATTCGGCTATCTCTCCTTGGAACCCATGCAATCTAACCTTCCAGAGCAGCCTACCATGCGGAACCTTGTCGAATGCCTTACTGAAGTCCATCTACACAACATCTACAGCTCTGCTCTCATCAACCCTATTGGTCACGTCTTCAAAAAAATCAATCAGATTTGTGAGACACGGCCTCCCACATACAAAACCATGCTGACTGTCCCTAATCAGCCCTTGCCCATCCAAATGCCTGTATATCCTATCCCTCAGAATACTCTCCAGTAACTTACCAACTACAGATGTTAAGCTCACCGGCCTATAGTTCCTAGCTTTTTCCCTGCAGCCCTTCTTGAAAAGAGGTACAACATTTGCCACCCTCCAGTCTTCCGGCACCTCTCCTGTATTTAAGGACGACTTGTGAATTTCAACCAGGGCTCCCGCAATTTCCTCTCTAGTTTCCCACAATGTCCTCGGAAGTATCTGATCAGGCCCTGGAGATTTGTCTACCTTCAAACACGACAGTACCTTCAGTACTTCTTCGACAGTAACCCTGACTGCTCTCAAGACACTTCCAGTGACTGCCCCAAGTTCCTCCGCCCTACTGTCTTTCTCCTCGGTAAATACAGAGGAGAAATACTCATTTAGGACCTTGCCCATCTCCTGTGGCTCCACACAGAGGTGACCCCTTTGATTCCTGAGAGGTTCCACAGTCTCTCTAGTTACCCTTTTGCCCCTTATGTATTTATAAAATCTTTTGGGATTGTCCTTAATGCTCCCCGCCAGAGCTATCTCCTGGCCCCTTTTTGCCCTACTGATTTCCTTTTTTAGTTTACTCCTTAGTTCCTGAAACTCCTCCATGCATGCGCTTGATCCCAGCTGCCTATACCTGTCCCATGCATTCTTCTTGTTTTTGACTAACTTCTCAATTTCCCTCATCAGCCAAGCTTCCTTACGTTTGCCTGCTTTGCCCTTCACTCTAACAGGGACGTACACATCCTGAGCTTTCTTCAGTACACTTTTAAAAACATCCCACTTGGCCGATGTCCTTTTCCCCTCAAATACCCTGCTCCAGTCAACTTGAGCGAGACCTTCTCTCATACCCTCAAAGTTGGCCTTATCCCAGTTGAGCATTTTAACATGTGGACCCTCTCTGTCCCTATCCATAACTATCTTAAACCTAATCAAACTGTGGTCACTGGTCCCAAAAGGCTCCTCCACACACACTTCATTAACTTGCCCTTCCCAATTTCCCCAATACTAGATCCAGTGATGCCCTCTCATGTGTGGGGGCCTCCACATACTGCTAAAGAAAACACTCCTGAACACTTTTGAGGAATTGCACCCCATCTAAACCCTTCAAGCTATGATTTTCCCAGTTTATATTGGGAAAGTTAAAATCCCCTACTACAACAACCTTATTTGACCAGCAGCTGTCTGCAATCTCCCAGCACATTTGTTCTTCTAATTCCCATTGACTATTCGGGGGTCTGTAGTACACCCCCAACAAGGTGAGCATCCCTTTCTTGTTCCTCAGCTCCACCCATAAAGCCTCACTGGACGAACCATCTGTAATGTCACCTCTGAACACAGCCTTGACATCCTCCTTAACCAACAATACAACCCCCCCACCTCTTTTTTCCTCACCGTGTCTCTCCTGAAACTCCTGTACCCTGGAACATTGAGCTGCCAGTCCTGCCCCTCCCTTAACCAGGTTTCAGTAATGGCCACACCATCCCAGTTGCTCGTCCTATCCATGCCCTAAGCTCACCTGCCTTTACCCGTCAAGCCCCTTGCATTAAAATACGTCCAGTTTAAACCAACAGTATTTCTACAGGTATATTCCGATTGCTCAACTAACTTTCATTAATACTAACAAATCTGTTTACCGCGAATCTTTTCAAAACTAATGCTTTAACAGGCTTGTATACATTGGAATTTAGAAGGATGAGGGGGGATCTTATTGAAACATATAAGATAATTAGGGGATTAGACACATTAGAGGCAGGAAACATGTTCCCAATGTTGGGGGAGTCCAGAACAAGGGGCCACAGTTTAAGAATAAGGGGTAGGCCATTTAGAACGGAGATGAGGAAGAACTTTTTCAGTCAGAGAGTGGTGAAGGTGTGGAATTCTCTGCCTCAGAAGGCAGTGGAGGCCAGTTCGTTGGATGCTTTCAAGAGAGAGCTGGATAGAGCTCTTAAGGATAGCGGAGTGAGGGGGTATGGGGAGAAGACAGGAACGGGGTACTGATTGAGAGTGATCACCCATGATCGCATTGAATGGCGGTGCTGGTTCGAAGGGCTGAATGACCTACTCCTGCACCTATTGTCTATTGTCTATAAGAAAATGTCACTACGTACTTCAGAGGAGCATTTGTGAAAAAGGATTTTGACAATATTTTACACCTTGCAATGTTTAGTTTAGTTTAATTTTTAGTTTAGTTTTAGTTTAGAGAGATAGCGCACAAACAGGCCCTGCAGCCAACTGAGTCAGCACCGACCAGCGATCCCCGCACATTAACACTACCCTACACAGACTCGGAACAGAGTCTGAAGAGCGGTCTCGACTCGAAACGTCACCTATTCCTTTTCTCCAGAGCTGCTGTCTGACCCGCTGAGTTACTCTAGCTTTTCGTGTCTATCTTCGTCATACTGGGGACAGTGTTACATTTTTAAACATGCCAATTAACCTACAAACCTGTATGTCTTTGGAGTGTGGGAGGAAAACGATGATCTCGGAGAAAACCCACACATGTCATGGGGAGAACATGCAAACTCTGTGTAGACAAGCACCCATAGTCAGGATTGAACCCGGGTCTCTGGCGCTGTATTATTGGCACATGTACCAAGAAACAGTGAAAAGCTTGCTGTGCATGCTATCCAGTCAAATCATACTATATATTAGAATGTACAGGACAAGATTAGTAAGTTTGCAGATGACACTAAAGTAGGCGGTATCGCAGACAATGAAGATGGTTATCAAGAATTACAGCAGCATATTGTCAGCTGAACAAGACGCTGAGAAATGGATAATGGAGTTTTATGCAGAGGTGTAAGATGTTGCATTTTGGGAAGCCAACCAGGGCAGGACCTACACAATGTTGTAGCACAGAGGGATTGAGGAGAAAAGGTACATAGTTGCTTAAAAGTGCTCAACAGGTGGACCGGGGAGTGATGAAGGCTTTTGACACACTGGCCTTCATCAGTTGGTGAATTGAGCATAGAACTCAGGATATTGTGCTACAGTTGTTCAAGAAAATGGAGAGGCTGCACTTGGAGTAATGTGTTCAGTTTTGGTCACACTGCGAGAGGAAAGATGCCATTAAGCTGGGAAAAGTGCAGAAAGATACGATGATATTGTCATGACTCGGTGGTCTGAGCTATCAGGAGAGGTTGGGCAGGACCGGGAGGGAGGGGTGGTGCCTGGTTCAGTGGTTGGGTGTTGTGGTTTGAAGAATGAGCAGTGTGAGTATATGTGGGCAGAGAGAAAGTGAATGGCCACTGTCCTTTCCCCAAGGGGAAGGAGTTTGTTGAGAGGAGAAAGATTTAAAAGGAGCCTGAGCCTTTTCCACAGAGGGTGGTGGGTATATGGTGGAGCTGCTAACTATGGTAGTGGTAGAGGCAGATAGAATAATTACATTTAAATGATGCTTGGCCAGATACATGAAGAGTAAGGATTTGGAGGGATATGGGCCAGGTACAGGCAATGTTTTAACGGTTCAATGGTACTTTATTTGTCACATATGCAACGGCACAATGAAATTCTCTTTGCATATTTACACATGCAGGCACCATGAGTGGGACTAGCTCAGATAGGCAACTTGATCAGCATTGATGCCCCTCAGGGTTGTGTGCTCAGTTCCCTGCTCTACTCCCTGTACACCCATGACTTTGTGGCTAGGTATAACGTCAACTGAATCTTTCAGTTCGCCGGGAATACCACTGTTGTCGACTAGATCAACAACAATGACAAAAGAGACTGAGGACCTTGTGTAATTCTGTCAGGACATTAACCTAATCCATAACGTCAGCAAGTTGAAAGAGTTGGTTGTTGACCTAAGGAAGTGAGAGGGTGAACACCGACCCTGTTCCTCTCAACAGAGCTGCTGCAGAGATGTCAACTACTTCAACACCCTAGGATCACCAGCAACCTAACCTGGTCCCTTCACACTGACCTTTAAAGACATTTGGACAGGTACACGGACAGGAAAGGGCAAACATGGGCAGGTGGGGACTTGTGTAGATGGGGCATCTTGGTTGGCATAACCAAGTTGGGCCTGTATTACTCTATGACTCTATTACTAAAGTCATTTTGATTGGAGTCCATCATATTGATGTCCATTCTGGAAAGCTTTGTCTGTGAGTTTTTAGAAAGGCTGATATAGGAAGTATTGCTCATGTAGTGTGATAGGTGTGACCTACTGGGTTCAACAGTAGAAGTACCATGAATCTCTGCACATATTTCTTTTCAGAAAAGCAATATCCAGTTCACACGTATTTTCTGGAATAGGATTAGAGAACATTTGAAGCTTTCCATTAAAATGTCAACACAGACCCCATTTAAAATTATTGCAATGATCATATTTTATTTTCCTGCTCATCCCTTTATTATGGATGTTCAACCCACCTTCTTCACTTTGAATATTTTGCAGCTGAATGCATTTGTGATAATTTTTTTGCGCTATTAAGACATTCAACTAAAAAAATCTGCACAGAACCTACTTAACTCTATGCAGGCTGTTCAAAATGGGACACTTTCCAAATGATAATTGTGGGAGATGTGAAGGGGGAGGAGGGACATTAACACATTTATTGGCAGCAGACAGAATCATCTCACTCTGGAGAGAAGTTTTACAATCTCTGATTGAAGTGACCAATATTTTCATAATGCCCAGCACTGACATTTGCCTTTCAGAATGAATGACAGACCTTGTCGTTTCTGGTACCATGAGACAAATGATGCTCCTTGTGGCACTGATGCCACTCATCTTACTATGAAAATGGAATGCCTCCCCCACAAAACACAATGGCACAGTGCCATTTTGATAATATTTAGTTGGAGTGTTTGGTCTATAGGTCAAGAAGGAAATTGGATCTACTCCAGCAAATGGGAGAATGTTTGAACACTGCACGGAAGTGATAGAGAACACAATCATGAATTCAGATTGGCAGACCTCATAATCCACATGCATACAGTTTGGTTTAGCATCACAGGGAATTACTGCATTGTAATGATCGCATAAATATTGAATTACATGGATTGGAAACCTTTTTTTCAGCAGATAACAGGTCCTGCCAATCCAACAGGCCATACCCTGGAGAGATTCATTCAATTGCAAATCCCCAGAGAGTCTTACACTGAGTTATTTTACCACTTTCAATATGTTTGCTATCACAATGCTAACCAGCTAAGTGGTGAATGCATACTGTATATGGAGGTCAGAAAGAAATAAGAGGTCTAAGTTTCATATCCATTAAAGGCATATCTGGAATAAATTTGACTAAATTGGTTTTAAAATCAACATGCAGGATTCTGAAAAAGCATTTACATTTAACAGACTATACCCTCAGGGTAATAGGGATGATGCATCCAATATGCGGCAAATGGAAAGAAACAAACAAATGAAAAAGTCTTTTTTTTTCAAATTTAAAAAATGTGATTGGAGCTAAAAAGCCATGTTGCAGATGATATTCCTCCTCATGTAAATTAATGGCTTTCTCTAGCTGAAACAGTGACCACCTGCCAGAAGACATAACACACGAGAGAAGAGAGGGAATATTATATCCCCGTGTTTGAAAACAGAACAAGTGACCTTTTTAAAAATATATATCATTTACCAAACCATCTTACAAAATATTGGATGCAGATGGTTAATTTGAAGAAACCTGCTCTGATGATAGTTTAACATGTTAGCAGCTATTTGTGAATCTCTGAACAGCCATAAGTGTTAGAAAGCTCATAAGTCCACACTACACCTTGGTGACATGCATGGTCAGTGAGATGAAAAGATTCACGGGCAATTGCTGCGTTCCAAAATGCTGGATTTACGGCTGAATTTGGAGGAATGCAGAAGACAATTGCAGGCGAGCCTGGGAAGCAATGGGTAAAGCTTAAAATGGCTGAAGAATCTGGCAAGGCTGGGGATGCAGAGGTCCGACTGATCTAAATGGCAGGACGTCATTAACATCATCATAATACACAAGGACACCATTTGGCTCATGGTGCCTGTGCCAGCTCCTGATAGAGCTATCCAATTTGTCCCATTTCTCTGCTCTTTCCACTAGACTGTGTAATTTTCTTCCATTTAATTCTCTTTAGAACATTACCGTTGAATCTGCTTCTATCACCTCTTCAGGCAGTATATTCCAGATCATTACAACTCTCTCAACAGGGGTTTTATTAGCACAACTTATCTGCTTTGTACTCTATATCTCTGGTAATAAAAACACAGAACCCATATGCTTTTTTAACAGCCTTCTCAACTTGTCCATGATTGGTATGCAATGATTGGTGCACATACACCTCCAAGCCCTGAATATTTCTGCACCCACTTTAAAATTGTACTATTTACTTTAAATTGTTATTCCTCCTACTTCCTAATAAGATATGTAACTTCACATTTCTTTGAATTAAATTTCATCTGCCACGTGACTGCCCATTCCTCCAGCCTGTTAGTGTCCCCTTGAAGTCGACTACTATCTTCCTCACTGTTTATTGCTTTCTGCAGATCTCAGGGACTGCCATAGAATACCAAAGTTGACTCCCATATCGCAGATTTAGTTTAGTTTAGAGATACAGCATGTAAACAGGCTCTTCGGTCCACTGAGTCCACACCGACCATCCATCGCCCATTCACACAAATTTTATGTTACCCCGCTTTCTCATCCACTTCCTACGTACTTGGGCAATTTACAGTTGCCAATTAACTGCAAAACCTATACATCTTAGGGTTGTGGAAGGAAACCGGAGCATCCAGAGCAAACCCGCTCAGTCACAACGAGTATGTGCAAACTCCACAGAAACAGCATCTGAGGTCATGATTGAAACCCCCAAAACAGAACATCTTTGATGGACATGGATACCTGCTGTGGGTCCTTCCTCCATCACCTTCCTCTCGCTTCCAGAAGATGAACTGGCCATTTGTGCTCATTCTTGTGGTCATTCTCCTTGTCATACTGTGCTCTGAGAGTAATGCCCACTACCTGTGCTGGGAACAATTAAGAAGTCTCACAAATTATATGGAAGTGATGCACTGATGTGCTACAGTGCACTAAAATGGCGAGAACTATATTATGCATTCTGTAACTTCCCCTTTGCTCTATCTATTCTACCCGAGTTTGACTTAATTGTATTAATGTATGGTACATATCTGATCTGTTTGGATGGTATTTAAAACAAAGCTTTTCACCATACCACCCTACATGTGAATAACCCTAAACCTAAACTCAAATCAAATCCCTTAAACATGTGGCACACTAAATCCTGCAAATCTAACACATTATGCAGAGGATTTGAAGCAACAAACTCTATTTGGACTATGACTCCACAGAAATCAACTAGTTTTTGTTTTAGTTTAATTTAGAGATACAGCATGGAAACAAGCCCTTCGGCCACTGAGTCCATGCCAACCATTGATCACCCGTTCACACTAGTTCTATGTTATCCCACTTTTGGTTCCATTCCCTACACACTAGAGGCAATTTACAGAGGCCAATCAACCAACAAACCCGCACGTCTTTGGGCTGTGGAGAGAAACCAGAGCACCTGGAGGAAACTTACACGGTCAAAGGGAGAATAATAACTCTTACCATCAGTGTATGGACCACCATAGTCTAAATTTCATGATATAAATGTTTAAAAAATGGCGGCACAGTGGCGCAGTGGTAGAACTGCTGTCTCACTGTGCCAGAACCCGGGTTCAATCCTGACCTTGGGTGTTGTCTGTGTGTGTGGAATTTTCATGTTCCCCCTGTGACCATTTGGTTTTCCACCAGCTGTTCCGGTTTTCTCCCACATTCCAAAGATGTGCGGGTTTGTAGGTTAATTGTCGTGCCACTCTGCCATCCTATTCTTTGACAACTCATTGTGGGCCAAAGGATCTCTTCCTGCCCCGTGATTTTCAATGTTCAATTAACCCAGTAGAATATGGTAGAGGAGCAAGAAAAACATAAGGCCTAGAAATTCAAAAAAGAATACAGCAGGTGCTGGAAATCAAGAAACGAAACAGATAATGTTGAGAATGTCATCAACCTAAAATGTTAACTCTGTTCCTCTCACTGCACGTGCTAACCAACCTGCTGAGTATTTCTGGTGTGCTCAAAATGGTTGCAAGATGGATGTAGCAGTCGCCGAGTCTACGCTTGGTGTCGCCAATGCGCCTCCACATCCAACACGTCACTCTCTGAAGAAGGGTCTCGACCCAAAATGTCGCTCATTCCTTCTCTCCAGAGATGCTGTCTGTCCCGCTGAGTTACTCTAGCATTTTGTATCTAACATCACTCTCTGACATGTCCGTCACCTCCAATGTAATGCCACCACCAGTCACATCTTCCCATTATCCCAAATGGTTGCTTCTTACGGTGCATCTGAGGAAGTTGGTAAGAGTCGCAGGAGACATGCCGAATTTAGAAACAGAGTTATACAGCACAGAAACAGACACTTTGGTCCAACCATTCCAACCGACCAAGATGCCCCATTCCCCGCGCTTAGCCCATATCTCTCAAACCCTTCTTATCCATTTGTACTTGTCCAAATGTCTTTTAAATGTTGTTATTGTACCTGCCCCAACGACTTGCAGGCAGGTCATTCCATATACCCACTCCCCTGTGTTTGAAGAAGTTGCTCATTCACCCAATCTATTCCCCGCATGCATTTGTACACTTCTAAACGATCACCCCTCAGCCTCCTGTGCTCCAAGGAATACAGTTTAATCATCAGTATCACTTTTCCTACCCTACGCCCTTCAGCTTTCTGGCCTGTCATGTTCAGTCAGTGTGTGCGGCAGAATGTGACGGGGAAGGTGGTGTAAGTATTTATGGAGGGCAACAATTCTGAACTTTAATGATCACATCTTGTAAAATTCTAAATTGGAAAAAAATGTCAAAAAGAAAACATTGCCAAAAAACCTACTAAAAAGTGTATGTCCCACAAGGCTTCTACCCTTACACACTCCTTGATTCTGTCTGTGGCCTGGAATATGTTTACCCTGCCATCCATTGTATGAACCCAAAATGAATCATGTAAACTCTTTTAATTGCTGCTTAACAAGCTAAAAAAATATTAGCATCAGATCAGTGTGATAACGTATGATTACTCTCAGGAGCACTTTTGGAAGTGTGGGCAAAGGTTAGTGCCCACTCGATTAATACTAACAAAATTACTACACCTTAACACACAATTAGTGTGTGCAATAGCTTTAACACTCAGAATAAATAGAAGTCTTATGAGTGAAATGAGATCCCTTAATAGTCAAATTAAATTAAGAATCATTATAATAAACTTGTTATTTGATAGATCAATCTTAATCTCTTTTGCTTTTGCCTCACCCACATATAGCAGAGCACCACAGTTCTGATCGTCAAGTTAGAAAAAGCAAATATAAATGCAGTGATGAAAGTGGAATTAAGATTTACAATGTTAAGATAGAAGTAAGAACTCAGAGAAAGAAATAGCTGAGGGGTGGCCGTTAAGTTTTGAGAGGATGGATGCATGTTTACTGATGTGGTGAAGCTGAGATCAAATTCAGTTTGTGGAATGTGGGAGGAAACCGGAGCACCCGGAGAAAACCCACCCACCATAGTACAGACAGCACCCGTAGTCAGGATCAAACCCGGGTCTCTGGCGCTGTAAGGCAGCGACTCTACCGCTGCGCCACTGTGCCGCCCAGGCTTTGAATACTTTTCGATATAAACATGAGTCGGGGAATGGATAGGTGTGGATGAGGTAGAGCAGTAAGAAGGCTTGTTCAGAGTATCAACACCTGAACAGACCAGTTGGGACAAATGGCCTGCATTTGTTGTATAAAAGTGATTCAGTACTAATCTATAATCGAGAAGGAGGTGTAGAAAAGCATAATTGCTGATTTTTACCCTGCTCCTTGTGTTAAGTAGCATAATTTCAATACTGGACCTGATATGGAAGTAGAATTATAATTTGTTACAGAAAATGTTAGACCTGGAATTATACCTTATTATTTCATGGGTTGAATTGCAGAGCATTATGGTAATTTTTCCTATGTCACAGGAACATAAAGAGTGGAATAAGGCAAAAAAGGAGAGATTCGGGCTGATAACAAATGCTTAACATCAAAGAACACTTTGGATTAATTTAGTTTAGGAGCAGCATTAGGCCATTCAACCCATCGAGTCTGCTCCACCTTTCAATCATTGCTCTTTCCTGTCAATCTTTCCCTCTCAACCTCATTCTGCTGCCTTCTCCCGATAATCTTTATGATTCTATCAATCTCGGCTATAAAAATTCCCAATGACGGTCTCCACAGCCGTTTGTGGCAATGAATTCCACAGATTCCCCACCCTATGGCTAATAAATTCCACTTCATCTCCATTCTAAAGGTTCGTCCTTTTATTCTGAGGCTGTGCCCTATGAGTATTAAACTCTCCCATTACTGGAAACATCTTCTCCATCTCCATTCTATCAAGGCCTTTGATTATTCGGTAGGTTTCAATGAAATCCCCCCCTTATCCTTCCAAACTCCAGCGAGTACAGGCCCACTGCCATCAAATGCTCATCATGTATTAATCCAATTATCCCCAGGATCATTCTCATCAATCTCTGATGGACCCTCCCCAATGTCAGTACATCTCTCCTCAGATATGGGGCTCAAAACTGCTCACAATACCATAGTCCATATGCATTCTGACCAGTGTCCTATTCAGTATTTGTTTTTTTGTGATAGATATTAAAAACTTAAACTTCGGAATTGTAATTAAGGAGTTTGACGATGACACCAACGTTGGCAACGTGGTTGATGGTAAGGAGGAAAGGTAGAGGTGAGAATCTATGCTATTAGCTGATATAGTTAATTAGAGATATGGATATTTTGTTGTAGATAGTTGAGATGGTTTCTTTTGTTGTAGAGGAAGATTTCAATGTACTGGTTAGATGAACACAAAAATGACAAGTGGGATGCAACCTGAGGGAATTATAAGATGAGGTTTGTGGGGAGGGCAAATAAGCCAAAGGAATACATAGAAGTTTGTCCTACCTCTGCTTATAGTTAAACATCCACTCATCCAAGCAGTATCCTGGTAAAATGTAAACTCAAGAATCTGCAGATGCTGGTTTACCAAAAAAGACACAACGTCTTGCAGTAAATCAGTGGGTCAGGCAATATTTCTGGAGAACATGGATAGGCAACATTTCCAGTCATGACCCTTCTTCACACTGATTGTAGTGGGGGGACAATGCTGGAAGAGAGATGGGGGTGGGGCAAAGCCTGGCCTGTGATAAGCAGACATGGGTGAGGGGGCTTTATGAATGGCAGATAGTTGGACAAAAGTCAGAGGTGAAAGGATAAAAAATGTGAGATCAGCATTTGGTAAACCTCTTCTGCACCATTGCCAAAGCCTCCACATCCTTCCCGTAGTAGGGAAACCAGAACTGAAAAATACTCCAAATGCGGTTTAACCAAAGTCCGATAAAACTGCAAGCATGACTTCCTGACTCTGATACTCAATGTCCAACTGATGAAAGCAAGCATGGTCAATAGTAAAATGTTAAAGAACAGAGGTATCTAGGAATGCACCCCCACTGATCCCTAAAGGTAGCAGGACAAGTAGATCAGGTGGTTAAGAAGGAATCTAAGCTTTATCAGCTTCCATCACAGTGAGGAGGTGACTGGAGGAGACTCACTGTGATGGATGTTTCTTTTTTTTTTTTTTGTGTTGGTTGTGTAATTGCGTATTTTATTGCTCTTATTGTTGGACTGTGGGTGACGAAATCTCGTCCAAAAGACTTGTTTTTTTGGATGACAAATAAAGGTAATTCTGAATTCTGAATTCTGCAGAATATGAGAGTAAAGGGAATATTATTGCACTGTATCGAACTCTAGTTAGGCCCGGCCTAAAATATTATGCATAATTCAGTTAATCCCATTACAGAAAATATGTGATAATACTCAAATACAGGAAAATAAAATTTGTAAGATTGGAGTCACAAAAGACTGCTGATGCTGCAATCTGGTGCAAATAAAGCAAAATGTCACAGAGTTGAGCAACATTTAACTTTACTTGTGTGTTGTCGAAGCTGGAGAGTTATAATTACAAGGACGAAACACATGGACTGGAATTTACTTCTTTGTAACTAAATAGAATGAAATTACATTTTTGGAGGTGTAGAAGATAATGAGGGGCCAAGAGAGGGGCAAAAAGGAAGGATTTATTTACCTTGGCAAAAGATTTTATAAATAACGGAATTAGATTTAAGTTAATTAAAGACAGGAAGGGAGTTGACAAAAAATTTCAACCAAATTATAATGGGTCTCTGGCATTTAGTGGCTGAAAGAATAGTGGAAGTGGATACGCTCATCGATTTAATCTGAATTTTGGATAATCATTGAAAAATCATAGCCCACAACACTATGAACTGAGGGATGAAAGCAAAAATAACCTACATGGCACAAATCTGGTTAGGATGGACAGATGGGGCAGTCTGCTGTAAAAAGTTATGTCCCATTGATCCACATGACTACTTCTCAGCAACTTTGCAGCAACTTTTGTAGAATTTTGTAAAACGGACAGAATTAACAATTGTTCAACAATAGTTGGTAGTGGCAATGTTGATTTAAATATTCAGGAAAAGAAAAGCTATTAGTTGTCCATTGGCTAGATGAGTGTGTGAAGTTTTATTCTGAGTTTGCATTTGCCCATAAATTCCACAGATTTTAACTTGAATAGCAGCATCTTTCTGAACTCTAAAAACTCTGAAATTGAATACCTGGTTTCCATCTGGAGTGAAAGTTGAAATTCAACACCTGGAAGGTAGCAGTGATTCTTTTCTGCAAGTAGCGATTAACGCAAGGTCAATTGTTACACTTCATTCTAACAGTGTTAAGATTTTTGTTAACTAAAATTATTAAACAATAAAGGAAAAATGCAGGGCAGGTAAATGCCTGTGTGGTGATGGCATCAGGATGGAGAGAATGGGGAGGTGGTACGATGGCAGTGAGTGATCGAGTGGAGGGGGTATAAGAGCAGTGGGGAAAGGGGTTTTCAACCCTTCTGAGTTTGCTGTATATTTGGGGCAGATTCAAGTCCAAAGTGTATCAGGGGTAGAATGCTAAATGGTGGCCCAGCCTTCTGCCACCTACCTTCAGTCCTACAATTCACTGCAATGCATAATGTTCAACCTAAATCCAAATAATCTATATTAAACACAAAAATATTTGGATATACACATGCCTGCAATAAATGTTAAAATTCATCATTTATTTATTAGTTTCATGGGAATTCAAGAGAAGTTTAATAAAAAAAACTCCTACATTGGCTTAGTTCTCTAAATCTTTGTTTGTGTTGTTTGATAGTCATTTTAAAAAAGTATTTCTCATGACCGCATGAAATTTCTTTGGCCTTCACTGTGCATCACTGACCTACAAGTGGCTGCTTCCGTTTACATTTACCGCAGCTATGACAGTGCAAACCATCACACCTTCTCCATTATTGTGCATCACCCTCCTCACCCCGGCCAATGTGTACACAGGGAGCTGACCACTAACATTAAGAGGGAAGTTGTGAAGAAGCAACATTCCCCTCAGTGCAGGCCTCTAGGTGCTCATTCATTAGATTGGTTGGCGATAATAAACAATTCCTCTTTTCCTGTAAAACACAAAGTGGTGAAGTAACTCAGCAGGTCTGGCAGGTTAGGAATGTGGAGGGAATGGATAGGCAACTTTTCGGGTTGCGACCTTTCTTCAGACTGATTATGGTGGATGGTGAGGGGTTGGAGAGGGGGGAGGAACCTTGCCTATACCAGCACTTACATCTGCTAATTTATTCCAGGCTTCTGTGTTTTACTCAAAATTCCAGTATCTGCAGTTCCTTGTGTCTCAGCGTTTCCAGTACCTATAATACTATCCCTCCCCCTGTGACATTTTAGTTCGCTTTCTGCTCTTTTTTTCTTCACGTAGTTGCTGCAATAGTTTCTCACAATGATGAATTCTATAATTGAAATGAATGTTCTTTTGTAAAACATAATAATGCACCTTGTACAATTGACATATGCGTTGTAAAATCAGGCACAGCATCTAGTACCTTGCTTTTATCCATGAGTTACACAATGATAATTTTTCAACAGGCTTTACAATGTTGTACTTTTTGCATGCTGATTTTTTTGGCTTCTTTGTGTTTGCTCAATCTATTCTAGTTCGCCGGTATGCTTAGTTGGTAATATTAAGAGATAAATAATATGATAAAATCTGAAATACCTTTCCTGTTATCCAGTTCAGCTTGTGACAGCTACTTACAATCAAAAGATACCACTAGAGAAAAGAATCCTCTAACACTGTAATTTAAATATGCCTTCATTTGTAATTAAGAGACAAAAATCTTGTGGGTTTTCTAGAAATTCCCGAGTGAATGAATACTGATAATTTAATTGTTCCATCAGAGCTAAGCTGTTACGACTGCCAGCTAGACTTTCTTGTGTATTTGGCTGGAATGATTCATTCTTCAATATGTTGTTTACCATTTAAAAATGTAAAAAATATCAGTAAATCTGGAATGAAATTTTATCTCTGGTAGAGGAACACCACCCCAATTTCACTAAGTATGATTACAAAACAATGTAAACATTGCTCTTTTTATTTTCCTTGGAACTGGATTCCATTTTGATTTTATACCTAATCTAGTACATTACGTACAATAAAAAACAAAATGTTGGAACAACTCAACAGGTCAGGCCACATGTAGGAAGGGAATGGATCGACAATGTTTCGGGTTCTTTAGAATAATGGAGTAGGTTGGGGCAGGAGAAACCTGGAAAAGAGAGATCGGGGTGGAGTTGAGCCTGGTAAGTGATAGATGAATACAGGTGCAGGCAAGGGGGGGCAGGGGAAGAGTAGGTGTGGTGGGCCGATGGGTGGAGTAAGTGACAATGGTGCGAGGTGAAAGTGACACAAGTGGGTGTCATTATCAGGAAAGAGAAGTGTGCGAAAAGTGACGCAATGGATATGGGTGGAAGGGGACAGGGGATGGTGAAGGAAGGGGAATAAAAGGGAAATATAGGACTAGGGGGTGGGAAGTGTATGAAGAAAGGGAAAGGAGCAGGGTGACTGTGGTTGTGGAAGATGGTGGGGTGGGGGTCGGTGCAGTGAAAGAGAAGGGTTTTTTTTAACCAAAAATAATTTAAATCAATTATTTACAAAAATACACACAAAAATCCAAAAATACAAATAAACCCACCACCATAATACAAAATAAACAAATATTCTTAAATACCATTTCCCCATCCTTATTGAGGACAAATTCCACCCCCCGCGGTGCCCATCGGTCCTGGAACTCCCCCAGGGCACCCTTGGAGAGCGCCTAGTCCCTTTCTAAAACCACCTGGGTAATGCTGGAAAAGCGGCCGAGAGAAGGAAGATTGGGATGTATAACTCGAAATTGTAGAATTAAATGTTCATGCTTGTGTGGGATAGAACTGCAGATGCTGGTTTAAATTGAAGGTAGACACAAAATGCTGGAGTAACTCAGCATCTCTGGAGAGAAGGAATGGGTGACGTTTCGGGTCGAGACCCTTCTTCAGACTGATATGTTCATGCCGTTGGGTTGTAAGCTACCCATTCGGAATATGAGGTGCTGTTCTTCCATTTTTTGTGTGGCCTCCCTCTGGCAATAATGGAGAAGGCCAAGGACAGAAGTGTCGATATGGAAATGAGAAAGGGGGTTAAAATGGTTAGACGTTGAGAGCTCCAGCAGGCCATGGTGGACAGAGTGCTAGTGTTTGGCGAAACGGTTGTCCAGTCTAAACGTGTCTTGCCGATGTAAAGGATCAACATCAAGTTTGATTCCAATGCAGCCCAAACCATCACACAAACCGACCTCTCTTCTATTGAATCCATCTACACTTCACGCTACCTCGACAAGGCCACCAGTATAATCAAGGACATGTCCCAGATTCAAGGACAGTTTCTTCCCAGCTGTTATCAGGCAACTGAACCATCCTATCACCAACTAGAGAGTGGTCCTGAGCTACCATCTACCTCATTGGAGACTCTTGGACTATCTTTAATCTGACTTTATGGGATTTTATCTTGCACTACACGTGATTCCCTTTATCGTGTATCTCCACACTGTGGATGGCTCAATTGTAATCATGTAGGGCCTTTCCGCTGACTGAATAGCACGCAAGCAGAAGCTTTTCACCGTGCTTAGGTACACGTGGCATAAACTTATATAAACATAACGGTATGAACAGTGAATTTTCCTATTTTGGATACTAACCTACAAACAACCATGCCTTTTTCTTTTTTCTTATTTTTCCCTTCCTACCCCCTCCCCCTCCCCCCCCCCCTCCCTATGCCCTACATAGGCGCACATCTATTTCTCCCCTTCCTCTCTCCTTCCACATATATTCTCTCCTCTGGCTTCACAATTCACACCTCTTCAATCCTTAACTCACATCTTTTGTCTTTTTATAACTGGTCTTTGCCCAACTGGCATCTGCCTATCTAAACTCCCCCTCACCTTTATCCACCTATCACTCACCATGCTTTAACCTGCCCCTCCTAGAATTCTCCCCCCCTACTGCAATCAATTGGAAGAAGGGTCTCAACCCAAAACGTTACCTATCCCTGTCCTCCAGATATGCTACCTGACCTATTGAGTTACTCCAGCCATTTGTGTCTTTTTTTGATGGAATACAGGTATTTGTGCATTCGTGCGTTTTCATGGTGCGAATTGGATAGAACGTGACTGATGGTAGGGATTTCTATTTGTATTATTATGTCAGTTTTTATTATTCTTCATCTTCCAATCAATCCCTCTGTACCTGGTTCCATCTTTCACTTGGCCCGTCCTCCCCCTCTCTTCTTTCAGCTTGGAATGTTGCCTCTGCACATCAGTCTAAAGATGGGTACCGACGCAATATGTTGTCTGTCCATTTCCCATCACAGATGCTGCCAAACCCGTTCCCCCAATAATTATTTTTTTACTCCATGTAACTCAATCCTTGAACATTCTTCTATCTTCATTGTTGCCAGGGCTACATTTACTTGCTGAATGCAACCATTAAAAATAAACATTAAATATGTAATTGGCCGGATTTCGTTGTTGGCTTCTACCTCCTGATTCATATATTTATTTTTAATTATTTTTAATTAAAATGCTTTCGAAATTAATCCTTGCATTGAGGTATTCCAAAAATAACATTGCCATCAAATAACTGCACACACCAACCATTTTTCATTGGCTGTGTTGCTCAGCTTTTGTTAACGTGATGAGCAAAACTGACCCTTGAGTATTTTGCCAAGAGTAAGAAGATTTTCTTCTCCCCAAATGAATCCCGTTGAGTTCCTCCATCACTTTGTGTTTTGAACAATGGCAGGCCTTCTTTTAAAAACGAAATGAAAACTTACTTTAGTATCTGTTAAATACAACACTGAATCAAAGAAAACACACTTGGATGAACAATTCTGTCAATCATGTCTGTAATTATTTCATTTATCCACACTGGAACTAATGAATTAGTTTGTGTGTGGGTGGTAATTTTGAAACACTTTTATCAGGCAGACTCATCCATTATCCTGTCAATATTTAAGCCATTCAACAATACAGCGTTACTGAGATCAACAGGAATAGAATGTGGACTAAGCAATATAGTTAATATCAGTTAAGATGTAGAGAACTATCTTTTCCAAATAAACAACAGATATTGCTGGTTGGGCCAGTGCTTATTGCCTGACCCTGATAAGGACAGGATTTATGTATGTTGTGAAGGTGATAATCAGGTTTTTGAACTGCAGCAGACATGGACTAAAGAATTGCAAAATAAATTAAATATTGTGTGCAAGAATATAGGAAGGATGTGGTTGCATTGAAGAGAGTGCAGAGGTGATTTCCCCAGAATGTTGCCTAGATTGGAGAAGTTTACTTATGAGGAAAGATTGGATAGATTGGGTTTGTTCTCTCTGGGGCTATGGAGAATGTGTGGTGGCCTGATAGAGGTATATGACTTGATAAGATGCATAAATAGATTAGATAGCTAAAATCCTTTTCCATGGTAGGGAAATCAAGAACAAGAGGACATAGGTTTAAGCAGAGAAAGGTGTTTTAAAGTGGATCTGGGATTTTTTTTCTAACAGAGAATGGTTGATATGTGGAACGTGCTGGCTGAGGAGGTTGGTGATAGTATTGGTTTATTATTATCATGTGCACTGAGAAACAGTGACAATCTTTATTTTGTGTGCTATCCAGGCAGATCATTACTATACATGAGTTATAACTGGTGGTGCAAAAGAAATTATAAATAAAGTGCAGAATATAACGTTACAGCTACAAAAAATAAAAACGTGCAGGTGCTGCAATGAGGAAGATTTGAAGATCCTCAAATCTTCAAAGCATATGAGAGGTCCGTTCAAGAGTCTAATAACAGTGGGGAAGAAGTTTTTCTTGAATTTGATTTGACCTGCTTTCAAGACGTTTTGGTGTTTTTGGTGTAATCAAATACAATCATAATGTTTAAGAGGCATTTGGACAGACACTTACATAGGAAATTCATAGAAAGGCATGGTCCTAATGCAGACAAATAGCCAGTGCAGATGGGCAAGAAGGTCAGCATGGTCCTGGTGTGCTGACAATAGACAATAGGTGCAGGAGTAGGCCATTCGGCCCTTCGAGCCAGCACCACCATTCAATGTGATTATGGCTGATCATTCTCAATCAATACCCCGTTCCCGCCTTCTCCACATACCCCCTGACTCCGCTATCCTTAAGAGCTCTATCTAGCTCTCTCTTGAATGCATTCAGAGAATTGGCCTCCACTGCCTTCTGAGGCAGAGAATTCCACAGATTTACAACTCTGACTGAGGTTGGAAGAGGTGCAGGTGAACCTCTGCCTCACCTGGAAAGACTGTTTGGATCCTTGGATGAAGTCAAGGGGGGAGGTAAAGGGACAGGTGTTGCATCTCCTGCGGTTGCAGGGGAAAGTACCTGGGGAGGGGGTGGTTTGGGTGGGAAGGGACGAGTGGACCAGGGAGTTACGAAGGGAACGGTCTCTGTGGAATTCAGAAATGGGTGGAGATGGGAAGATGTGGCCAGTAGTGGGATCCCGTTGGAGGTGACGGAAATGTTGGAGGATAATTTGTTGTGTACGACGGCTGATGGAGTGGAAGGTGAGGACAAGGGGGACTCTATCCTTGTTACGAATGGGGAGAGGGGGAAGCAAGAGCGGAGCTGTGGGATATAGAAGAGACCCTAGTGAGAGCCTCATCTACAATGGAAGAGGGGAACCCCCGTTTCCTAAAGAATAAGGACATCTCTGATGCCCTCGTATGAAACATCTCATCCTGGGCGCAGACGTGGCGTAGACGGAGGAATTTGGAGTAGGGGATAGAATTTTTACAGGAAACAGGGTGTGAAGAAGTGAGGTCAAGATAGCTATGGGAGTCAGTAGGTTTGTAGTAGATGTCAGTCACTTGTCTGTCTCCTGTGATGGAGATGGTGAGATCCAGAAATGGTGGGGACGTGTCGGAGATGATCCAAGTATATTTAAGAGCAGGATGCAAATGATTGGTGAAATTTATGATGTCAGTGGGTTCTGTATGGGTATAAGAGGTAGCACCAATGCAGTCGTTAGTGTAGCGGAGGTAGAGTTCGGGGATGGGGCCAGTGTACGCCTGGAACAGGGATTGTTCGACGTACCCTACAAAGAGGCAGGCATAGCTGGGGCCCATGCGAGTGCCCATAGCTATGCCTCAGATTTGGAGGAAGTGGGAGGAGTCAATGGAGAAGTTGTTGAGGGTAAGAACCAGTTCTGCTAGGCGGAAGAGAGTATTAGTAGATGGAGATTGGCTGGTTCTGCGGTCGAGGAAGAAACGGAGGGCTTCAAGACCATCCTTGTGTGGGATGGAGGTGTAGAGTGACTGGACATCCATGGCAAAGATGAGTGAGTGGGGGCCTGGAAACCGGAAGTTATTGAGGAGACGGAGAGCATGTGAGGTGTCTTGGACATAGGTGGGGAGGGATTGGACCAGGGGGGATAAGATGGAGTCGAGATAGATGGAAATTCATTTGGTGGAACATGAACAGGCAGAAACAATGGTTCTGCTAGGACAGTTCTGTTTGTGGATTTTAGGGAGAAGGTAAAATCGGGCCGTGCGTGGCTGGGGAACGATAAGGTTGGAGGCATTAGAGGGCAGAGCGCCGGAATTGGTGTGATCAGTGATGGTGTTAGTGATTAAGGTCTGGTGCTTGTCAGTGGAGTCATGGTCCAAAGATGAGTAGGAGGAGGTGTCTGAGAGTTGTCGTCTGGCCTCCGTCCAGTAGAGGTCAGCGCGCGAGACTACCACGGCACCTCCCTTGTCAGCGGGTTTGATAACTAAGTCGGGGTTGTTGCAGAGTGAGTGGAGGGCTGTAGGTTCAGGAGGGGAGAGGTTAGAGTGAGTCAGGGGAGTGGAAAGTTTGAGTCGGTTGATGTCACGCCAGCATTTGGAAATGAAAAAGTCTAGTGAATGTAGATGGCCAGCCAGGGGAGTGCAAGAGGAGGGGTTCCGCTGGAGACAGGAGAAGGGGTCATCACTGGGTGACTGTCTGCATGTCTTTGTGTGGAGGAAATTCTACCTCACTAATTTGAGTTGTTTGAAGTGATTACAAAATAGATTCATGAAGGTAGGGAGGTTGATGTTGTCCTCACGGACTTTAAAACGGCATTTGCCATGGTCTTTCCTGGTATGCTAGCCTACAAGGTCAAGCTGCAAAGGATCCAAGGTAGGTCAGTTGATTGGATCCAAAATTGGCTTTATGATAGGAGGCAGAGGATAATGGTGGAAGTTTTGATTGAAAATCTGTGACTAGCAGTGTTTTAGTGCTGGGACCTTTGGGGTTTGTGATCTATTTTACAAGATTAATGTGAAATTTTCATCATAGGCAATGAGCACCAAAGTTTAAACTTCATTAGGAGTGGGTGTGTACGCCAAAGACACATCCCACGTTTATTTGCAGACAATAATCCTTACATTCAAAGTAAAATTGGTCATTCTTAAGAAGTACCTCATGAGCCCACAGTCTACATTTCCCTTAACTGGACTGATCCTATGTTCTTATTCAGATACACCTTATTTATGATTATCATTGGAAATACATAACTGCTATGCAACCTTATTTTAACATGAAAATCTTCTTTCATTTAGGTATGTTGGAAGATAAAAACATTGCACATAAAGATTGCCAGCAGAATAGGAAGACATGTGCAAACAAACAATTATTCTTAAAATATAGTCAATAATAATGAAGAAAGAAACAACAAATATGTTTTGTTATTATACAAAGATAGTTTAATTGTGCGATTAACAATTAATACCATCCCCATCTGAACATTTTTGCATAAAGAAAAACCGTAATATGCTTTAAAAAAAACATGGTCAGGTTTAACAAAATAATTTGTGATCTCATAGTTCCACGTAGCAAGATAACTCAGAGAAACAGATACACATAATCTTCTTACAGAAATTCACTGAAAAGCTTCAATCTATTGTAAACTGAAGGAAGACACATTGCAAAACATCTATTTTTGTGTTAATTTTATAAGCTATCTAATGTATTTATTTTTTATTGACCTATGTTCATTTGCATGATGGTTTAACATTAATATAGAAAATTGCATACACCATAAAGATTGAAGCCCATGGTATGAATTGCTTTGATAACATACAGCAGTTTTAGGCAAATTTTTAAGCCCAATTTTTCAATTGAAACTTTTAAGACACTTTGTATCACTGCCCATCAAAATACATTTATAAATAGAAAAAGTCAGTATGAAAAAGCACAATGTTACATGTAACAGAAACTTCAAAAAATTAATTACATCATGAGGCTAAGTTTTCTAAAAATAGCCAAAATTACACAATTTTTAAAAAAAAGTTGTGTTTCACATTTTAAAATCAGGTAATGACAAGACTCAAAGTTACAGTGATTGCTCTCTTGCAGAATAATTGAATGATGGCAGTGCCATATTACACAAGGCAATTGTTGGCATATTTTCCATTACCACTGCATTTCGCAGTGAGCAGTTTCTTCCTTTTTTTTTGTTGCAACTTTTATAATATATAGCTAAGCTCAAAGTATCCTCATTAACAAATTTGTTATTTTCAAAAGGCCAAATTGTTCTTGTAAGTTGCAAAACACAGATTGTTTTTTAATGGAGAACTAAAACTGGAGTATTTTTATCCATTTAGAACTGGGTAATCTGTGATTATATGTGGAAAACTCCTGAATCTGCAATTTATGTCTGACAGCCAATACAGTTACAGACAAACGTGAGACAGTACCAATTTCCCTTGTTGGTACTTTGTACAGAACCTGCCATTAATCAGTAAACAGCAGTTACAAAAATGTTCAAGGCAATTCCAAATGCTTCATGTGTAGCTGCTAGTTTGCTTGAACAAAAAGATACTTCTAGTGCAGTCTGCATTATCCACAGGAGAATTGTTCAGTCTTTTACTGGGATTCTTTATCAGTTTTTTTGTGCAAGTTTGTAAAGCCTGTTGGTCTTTCTGATGAATAATGCAGGAAACAAGATGCTTTTTTTCTCAAATAATTATACATAAGTGGCACAGTTTCAAAAAGACGTTATTGTTATATCAGGGTCAGTTGGTTCCTGATTGGAATCTAAGTTATTTGTAGTCCCTTCTCCCGGTAAGGTCTCTTCTACTTTAACTGAATATATTTTGGTGGAACTTCTACCTCCATCACTTTCTTCTGAGTCCTCAAAGTCCTCCAGCAAATCTTCTTTTCCATACTCTTCCACGTCTACCTCCAAACCTGCATGGTCTTTCAGCTTGCCATGATGCTTGAGATGGTAACGTTGGTTTTGAAAGAACTTTATAATTGTGTACTTGGGCAGGTCAAGTTGAGCTGACAGTGTCTGAATTGCTTCTTCATCTGGGTACAAACCGACATCCTGTATAAAGCTCTGCAATATGCCCAGGGCTTCGACAGAAATCTTAGTGCGCGATCTGGGCTTGTGACGGCTCTCATCTTCTGCTTCTGTTGGTGTTGATGTTGGCTGTTGCGGTACAAGTCGGGGTGTTGCTGGTTGTGACTGTAAGCACAAAATAGCAAAATTATCCAACTCTTCACGGCATGGAAGTGCATTGTACATAATTTTACAAAATAGCGAAACAAGTTTGGTTCAGATAAAATGAATACTCACATCTATTACAATGGCAATTTAAAAAAAGATTTGTAAGCTAAATTGCAATTTGGCATATTACCAGCAATTAGTACACAAAGATATCTACCTGAATAGAAGATCGTCATAAGAATAACGTGATCTTCATCAAAAAGAAAACTCCTCTTATAAGATGGCCCTCTTCCCTCTTAGCTTATGTGACAAGATGCTGCAGTTGGACAAGGTATACCAACCTGAATTGGGTCTGCAGAAACATGCATGACGTGAGAAGGTCGGTCTCCATAATGATGGATCATGATGCTTTCTTGCTCATAAATGGTATCTCTCTCAGTCTGAGGAAGACTCAAGAACCTCCTGATCATTGATAGGTTTTCCCAAAGTGTCCGATTGTCTGGTGAAGGATCCTCTTTCCAACGTAAAAGTTCACACAGCCATCCCTTGTGAATGAAGTGAAAATAGATTAATTTCCAACTTTATTCCGAAACATATCTTTAAAAAATGTACCAAAGAGTACGTAGTCTCGATTATGAATCTAGAAAAGAAAATATGTCTTTTCTATTTACTTTAGTTAGACCTTATCTATAATTTATATACCTCAATGAAATCTCCCTCAGCTTCCTTTATTTCAAGGAAGATTACCCATTTTAACCAATCTTTCCTCATTAACACAATTTTTCAGTCTTGATAATATCCTCGTACATCTGATCTGCGCCCGCTCCAGTGCAATCACATATTTTCACTGGGGGGGGGGATACGGAGGAATGACTCCAAATTTAAGAGAATTGGTTACAAGAATTTCTGACTAAATTTTGAAGCAAAATTATTTTTCAGATCCAAAAACAAAACCTAGCAGATGCTGGAAATTTGATGTAAATCAGCAAGTACTGGAATTACTCAATTCATTCTGGTTGCATCTGTGGAAAAATAAGATTAATGTTTCAGGTAAAAGACATCTTATCTACACTGGTAAAAGTTTAAAGTGAAATAGCTATTTACAATATACATTAATGATTTAGGTGAAGGAATTAAAAGTAACAATCGCAAATTTGCAGATGACGCAAAGCTGAATGGCAGTGTGAACTGTGACGAGGATGCTATGAGGATGCAGGGTGACTTGGACAGGTTGGGTGAGTGGGCAGATGCATGGCAGATGCAGTATAGTGTGGATTAATGTGAGGTTATCCACTTTGGTGGCAAGAACGGGAAGGTAGATTATTATCTGAATGGTGTCAGGTTAGGAAAAGGGGAAATACAACGAGACCTGGGTGTCCTTGTATATCAGTCACAGAAAGTAAGTATGCAGGTACAACAGGCAGTGAAGAAAGCTAATGGTATGTTGGCCTTCATAATGAGAGCATTTGAGTATAGGAGCAAAGAGGTCCTTCTGCAGTTGTACAGGGCCCCGGTGCTATTGAGGGAATGCAGCGTAGGTTCACGAGGTTAATTCCCGGGATGGCGGGACTGTCATATGATGAAAGAATGGAGCGACTGGGCTTGTATTCACTGGAATTTAGAAGGATGAGAGGGGATCTTATAGAAACATTTAAAAATATTAAGGGATTGGACACGCTAGATGCAGGAAACATGTTTCCGATGTTAGGGGAATCTAGAACCAGGGACCACAATTTAAGAAGGAGTAGGCCATTTAGAACTGAGATGAGGAAAAACTTTTTCACACAGAGAGTTGTGAATTAGTGGAATTCTCTGCCTCAGAAGGCAGTGGAGGCCGATTCACTGAATGCATTCAAAAGAGAGTTAGATAGAGCTCTTAGGATTAGCGGGAGCAAGGAGTATGGGGAGAAGGCAGGAACGAGGTACTGATTGTGAATGATCAGCCATGATCACATTGAATGGCGGTGCTGGCTCGAAGGGCCGAGTGGCCTACTCCTGCACCTATTGTCTATGTATCTATGTTATTATGTGTTCAATTCCAAAGAATGAGATCTAATGTGTTCTAATTCCAAAGAATTAGAAGGGATAACATTCAGGAAGGTCTCTGACAGGGGGGGAGGCAGGAAAGATTAAATGGCAAAAGGAGTGATTGTGTACATGGAAAGAGGGAGGTAAGGATTAGAGAATATGAAAAGGTAGTTCAGAAAGAGGAAGTAATTATCTGAAATCATCATCAAAATGCTGAAAATATAAAATGCAAATCCTAAAATTGTGGATAATCTGGAATTATTGAACTCAAGTGTTGCATTGATAAGGCTGACATGTGCTCAGTTTGAAGTGGAGATATTTGAACTTTTCTCTGATATTTGTCATTTAAATGGCAAAAGGAGTGATTGTGTACATGGAAAGAGAGAGTAAGGATTAGAGAATATGAAAAGGTAGTTCAGAAAGAGGAAGTAATTATCTGAAATCATCATCAGAATGATAAAATACAAAAATGCAAATCCTAAAATTGTGGATTATCTGAAATTATTGAAGTGTTGCATTGATAAGGTTGTTATGTGCTCAGTTTGAAGTGAAGATATTTGAACTTTTCTCTGATATTCGTCATTTGGTTTAAAAAAAGTCCTTTGGTATGATCAGTCCCGATTTTGTGCTCAAATCTCAAAGGTCAAATTTAAACCTGCAAATTCTCTCATGTCACTTCCTTTCATGCATAATAAAATTATTGGTGACTGCTGCAGTCAAATGAAATATTCCAAACAATGTTTCAGTCATCAACACATTATCTGCATTTTCTCGGTGCCTATAACACTGTAAGGCTACAAAGCTACATTCTTTACTCTTTTTTCTTTGTGCTATCTGTTGTATTTGTACACGTATGGAAGGTTGACTAGCTAGCATGGGGAATGTTTTCATTGTATCTTGGTAAACGTGACAATAATGCACCAATACACAATCAAGTTTATTATGATAAGAATTTTTAAAGTTCCTAATAAAAGGTAAATATTTTTCATGTAATATTTAATTCCAAGGTGTAATCCTAACAAAAAATAGAGCAAGAAATATTTTGGCCCAGTAAACCTTGTTTGAAACAATAGTTAATTTTGGGATCCATCTAGATCTCCTTATGAAAATATGAGATTTTCTCTGAGAAACATCAGAATATAGATTCTTAAGCCAGTTGCATTCTGCTTCCCTAATGAAAACACTTGAGGAACCAACCAATTCTGCATTATACATGATGTTTACTAACAAGATTATCTTCCCCTCCATGCAACATTACCCCCAAAGTCTGTTATGTGTGCTTTGCTGAAGGTGGAGTGTGTGGTTGAATTCATTTAAAGTTAAACCAGAGCGATCTGTTTGGAATATCTGGGTTAAAATTTCATCGTGCTGACGGTTACAGCTGTTCTGGTCACAATGTAGAATGGTTATTAAGATCTTAGGGACGCATTCCAGCAAATCTTTGCAGCAATCTTTCCTCAACTTCACATATTAACCCCAGGCAAAGCAGTAAAGAAACTGCAGCGGATCTCCAAATATCAGTTGTACTAAAGTCAAGCACAGATAAGGAGAAACTACAAATATGAAGGCAAATGGAGGGGTGACACATTCTCAAACACTGTTTAAAAGGTGAATGTTGCCACACCATTGCATTCTTTTTACATGCATGCTTGTATAATGTGACTGTTTTTATATTCTCAACTTCTGAGCTTGACTTTTGCAGATCTGGCATTTGGAGACCACTAACACGGATGGAAAAGCATGCTTGATTCAGGGCACCAGACTGAGGAAGAATGCCAAGGTAATGAAAAGAGTGTGGAAAAGATTTATTAGAATGGGGTCCACTGTTAGTCCTTGACAACCTTCCTAAAGTGTTGTGCCCAAAACTGGGTGCAGTCTCCCAGATGAAGCCAGTTGCACAATATAATTTGTAAGAAGGAACTGCAGATGCTGGTTTAAACCGAAGATAGACACAAAAAGCTGAAGTAACTCAGCGGGACAGGAAGGAGAGAAGGAATAGAGAGAAGGAATGGGTGATGTTTTGGGTCGAGACCCTTCTTCAGGCTAGTCAGGGAAAAGGGAAGCGAGAGATATAGACGATGATGTAGAGAGATAAAGAACAATGAATGAAAAATATGAAAAACAATAACGATGATAAAGGAAACAGGTCATTGTAAGCTGTTTGTAGGGTGAAAATGAGAATCTAGTGCGACTTGGATGGGGGAGGGATAGAGAGAGAGGGAATGCCGGGGCTACCTGAAGTGAGAGAAATCAAAACTCATACCACTGGGCTGTAACCTGCCCAAACGAAATAAGAGATGCTGTTCCTCCAATTTGTGTTTAGCCTCACTCGGACAATGGAGAAGACCAAGAACAGAAAGGTCTGTGTAGGAATGGGAAGGAGAATTGAAGTGTCCAGCAACCGGGAGATCAGATTGGTTCACGCAGGCTGAGCTAAGGCGCTCCGCGAAACGATCGCCCAGTCTGCGTTTGGTCTCGCCGATGTATAAGAGTCCACATCTTGAACAACGGATACAGTAGATGAGGTTAGAGAATGTGCAAGTATAAGAAATAAAGTGGATGAGCTTGGAGCTCTGTTAGAGATTGGTAGGTATGATGTTGTGGGAATTATAGAGACATGGCTGCAAGAGGATTGGAGCTGGGAACTGAATATTCAGGGTTATACTTCCTAACAAAAAGACAGACAGGTGGGCAGAGTAGCTTTGTTGATAAGGAATGAAATTCAGTCCTTTGTGAGGGGTGACGTAGAATCAGAAGATATAGAGCCATTGTGGATAGAACTGAGAAATTGTAAGGGCAAATAGACCCTAATGGGAGTTATCTACAGGCTCCCAAACAGTAGCCTGGATGTACACCGATCAGCCAAAACATTATGACCACCTGCCGAATATGCTGTTGGTCCTCCGTGTGTCGCCAAAACAGTGCCGACTCGCCGAGGCATGGACTCTACAAGACCCCTGAAGGTGTCCTGTGGTACCTGGCACCAAAACATTAGCAGCAGATCCTTCAAGTCCTGTAAGTTGCGAGTTGGAGCCGCCGTGGATCGTACTTGTCGATCCAGCACATCCCACAGATGCTCAATCGGATTGAGATCTGGAGAATTTGGAGGCCATGGGCAACACCGTGAACACTTCATCATGTTCCTCAAACCATTCCCGAACACTATGTGCAGTGTGGCAGGGCGCATTATCCCTTGGGTCCCTTGAAGACAGAAACAGGTGAATTTATTATGGGGAACAAGGAAATGGCAGACGAGTTGAACAGGTACTTTGGTTCTGTCTTCACCAAGGAAGTCACAAACAATCTCCCAGATGTACCAGGGGATAGAGGATTTAGGGTGACGGAGGAACTGAAGGAAATTCACGTTAGTCAGGAAATGGTGTTGGGTCGACTGATGGCTGATAAATCCCCAGGGCCTGATGGTCTGCATCCCAGGGTACTCAAGGAGGTGGCTCTAGAAATCATGGACGCATTTTTGATCATTTTCCAATGTTCTATAGATGCTGGAACGGTTCCTGTGGATTGGAGGGTAGCTAATGTTATTCCACTTTTTAAGAAAGGAGAGAGAAGGCAGGGAATTATAGACCAGTTAGCCTGACATCGATCGGTAGCGGGGAAGATGCGGGAGTCAACTATTAAAGATGTAATAGTGGCGCATTTGGATAGCAGTGACAGGATCGGACCAAACCAGCATGGATTTACGAAGGGGACTAATCTTCTGGAATCTTTTGAGGATATAACAAGTAAAATGGATAAGGGTGAGCCAGTGGATGTAGTGTATCTGGACTTTCAGAAAGCCTTTGATAAGGTCCCAAATAGGAGATTTTGGGGCAAAATTAGAGCACATGATATTGGGGGTAGGGTATTGACATGGATGGAAAATTGGATGGCAGATAGGAAACAAAGAGTAGGAATTAACGGTTCCCTTTCAGAATGGAAGGTATTAACTGGTGGGGTGCCGCAAGGCTCGGTGCTGGGACCGCAGCTATTCACAAAAATATTAATGATTTAAATGAAGGAATTAAAAGTAACATTAGCAAATTTGCAGATGACACAAAGCTGGGTGGCTGAGTGAACTGTGAAGAGGATGCTAAGAGGATGTAGAGTGACTTGGATAGGTTGGATGAGTGGGCAGATGCATGGCAGATGCAGTATAATGTGGATAAATGTGAGGTTATCCACTTTGGTGGCAAGACCAAGAAGGCAGATTATTATCTGAATGGAGTCAAATTCGGAAAAGAGGAAGTGCAACGAGACCTGGGTGTCCTTGTACATCAGTCACTGACAGTAAGCATGCAGGCACAGCAGGCAGTGAAGAAAGCTAATTTCATAACAAGAGGATTTCAGTATAGGAGCAACGAGGTTCTTCTGAAGTTGTACAGGGCCCTAGTGAGACCACACCTGGAGTATTGTGTGCAGTTTTGGTCTCCTAATTTGAGGAAGGACATTCTTGCTATTGAGGGAGTGCAGTGTAGGTTCACAAGGTTAATTCCCGGGATGGCGTGACTGTCATATGATGAAAGAATGGAACGACTGGGCTTGTATGCACTGGACTTTAGAAGAATGAGAGGAGATCTTATTGAAACATATATTTTTTTTAAGGGATTGGACCCGCTAGATGCAGGAAACATGTCCCCGATGTTGGGGGAGTCCAGAACCAGGGGCCACAGGGGTAGGCCATTTAGAACTGAGATGAAGAAAAACCTTTTCACCCAGAGAGTTGTGAATTTGTGGATTTTTCTGCCTCAGAAGGCAGTAGAGGCTGACTCACTGGATGCATTCAAAAGAGAGTTAGATGGAGCTCTTAGGACTAGCAGAATCAAGGGATATGGAGAGAAGGCAGGGACGGGATACTGATTGTGGATGATCAGCCATGATCTCATTGAATGGCGGTGCTGGCTCGAAGGGCCGAATGGCCTACTCCTGCACGTATTTTCTATGTATCTATGAACCTCTGCCTAACCTGAAAGGACTGTCGGGGTCCCTGGACTGAGTCGAGGGATGACCTTTTCCACCCAAACCACCCCCTCCCCAGGTACCTTCCCCTGCATACGTAGAAGATGCAACACCTGTCACTATACCTCCTCCCTCGACTCTGTCCATGGACCCCAACAGACCTTTCAGGTTTGGCAGAGGTTCACTCCTTCAACCTAATCTACTTTAACCGCTGTTCAAGATGCAGACTCATACATCGACGAGACCAAATGCAGACTGGGCGATTGTTTCAAGGAACACCTTCGCTCAGCCCGCGTGAACCAACCTGATCTCCCGGTTGCTGAACACTTAAATTCTCCTTCCCATTCCTACACAGACCTTTCTGTCCTCGGTCTCCTCCATTATCAGAGTGAGGCTAATTGCAAATTGGAGGAACAGCACCTCATATTTCGCTTGACCAGCTTACAGTACAGTGGTATGACTATTGATTTCTCTCACTCCAGGTAGCCCTGGCATTCCCCCTCTCTCTATCCCCACCCACGTCGCACTAGATTCTAATTTTCACCCTACAAACAGCTAACAATGGCCTGTTTCCTTTATCATTGTTACTTTTTTGCATATCTTTCATTCATTGTTCTTTATTTTTTCACATCATCATCTATTTCTCTCGTTTCTCTTATCCCTAACCAGTCTGAAGAAGGGTCTTGACCCGAAACGCAGCACAATATAATTTCATCAGTTGATTCCTCCGATTGCCTGGTTTTGTTTCAAATTAATTCAACCTCTATACTATTCCACCATCAGAAAAACACTTACAAATTGTGCATGCTAAATATCTTTACAAACTAAAAAAAGAATAAAAGACAAAGCATAATATTTGAGGTCAAATAGAAGATGTTCTGAATTTAACATTCCTATTTCAAATGTTTATAAAGTTCACTACATTCTGTGAATAATTGAGCAGAGATCAATGACTCCAAACTGAATTACTCTCTCGGTTACATAATGTCAGAGGTTTTGGGGGGAAGGCAGGAAAATGAGGTTGGGAGGGAGAGATGGATCAGCCATGATTGAATGCAGAGTAGACTTGATGGGCTGAATGGCCTAATTCTGCTCCTATCATTTATGATCTTATGATGTCCAACTGAGTTTTTTCTGTCTTCCAATATTTGATCAAGTTCCATAATATAGTTCTAGTTAACTCATTTTCAAGATTACAAAGCGAACAACAAAGAGCACATTATATGTAAAATAAACTTTAATGTGGCAGAACAACCCAGTGTTTCACTGACGCATGAGAAAAAAATCTACACTAACCCAAAGATACAGCTTCAGAGGACTGTTTCAAGAAGGATGCTAACACTGGAAAAAAAGAGACCGATGTTTATGAAAGGAATTTCAGAGGGTTGAACTTAAGAAGCTGTAGTGCAGATGGGGTGATAGTGGGTTAAAGAGATCTGCAGGCAGGAGGGTGAAGTCAAATGTTTGGGACGGGGTTACTGATGGGTCAAGATCTACATCCACCAAAAGGGATGCTAAAATACAGATATCAGAGGAGTTTGCAGAACACCTAAGACACTGGCTCAGATGGGAGATGTTAGAGATGAAAGTAGAAAGCTTTCAGAAAGGGGAGGTTAAGGAGACAATAAGCTTAGTTTTGAAGATAAATTTACATTTTCAAGGAGTCTCTTCCAGTTGGAACAGGGTTTGGGGAAGGAACAAAAACAGATGTAAAGATTGATGGGTTAGTGAGGTTTGAAGGTAATACTTCCAGTCTTTCCAATGTTTAGCATAATACTGCAGTTAAACCAAGACATTCTGGATGTCGGCCTTGCAGTCTGACAGCAGAGAGCAGTGGATGCAGGCACTGAGGAGATGGAGCTTTAGAATTTCAGCAACCTTATGGAGTGTTTATATGTCTGCTAATAATGTTGTATAATAACAGGGCCACACAGCACAGGAACAGATTGGGCTAACCAAATTGGTAACAACGCTGAGGAGGAGGATTTCCTTGAGTGTATACAAGATGGTTTTTTAAGCCAATATGTAGAGGAATCAACTAGAAGGCAGGCCATCTTAGTTTGGGTATTATGTAATGAGGAAGGATTAGTTAACAATCTTGTGGTGCAAAGCTCCTTGGGCAAGTGACCATAATATGGTAGAATTCTGCATTAAGATGGAGAGTGACACAGTTAATTCAGAGTCAAGGGTCCTGAACTTAAAGAAAGGTAACTTTGATATATTAGATGGGAATCGGCTAGAATAGACTGGCAAATTATATTTAAAGCGTTGATGGTGGATATGCAATGGCAAAGATTTAAAGATCGCATGGATGAATTAAAACAATTGTTCATCCCTGTCCGGTGTAAAAATAAAACAGGGAAGGCGGCTCAACCGTGGCTAATGAGGGAAAATAGGGATAGTGTTAAATCCAAGAAAGAAGAATAAATTGGCCAGAGGAAGCAGCAAATCGGAGGACTGCAAGTTCAATAGAGGAGGACAAAGGGGTTATTTAAGAGGGGGGGAAATAGAGCATGAAAGAAAGCTTGCGGGGAATATTTAAAAAACTGACTGTAAAAGCTTATTTAGACATGTGAAGAGGAAAAGATTAGTGAAGCCAAATGTAGGTCCCTTACAGTCAGAAACAGGTGAATTTATAATGGGAAACAAGGAAATGGCAGACCAGTTAAATAAGTACTTTGGTTCTGTCTTCACTAAGGATGACAGAAACAATCTCCCAGAAATACTAGGGAACCAAGGATCTAGCATGATGGAGTAACTGAAGGAAATTCACATTTGTCATGAAATGGTGTTGGGTAAACTGTTGGGACTGAAGGCAGATGAATCCCCAGGGCCTGATGGTCTGTATCCCAGAGTACTCAAGGAGGCGGCCCTAGAAATCGTGGTGCATTGGTGATCATTTTCCAATGTTCTAAAGACTCTGGATCAGTTCCTGTGGACTGAAGGGTAGCTAATGTAACCCCACTTTGTAAGAAAGGAAGGGGAGAGAAAACAGGGAATTATAGACCAGTTAGCCTGACATCAGTAACGGGGAAGTTGCTTGAGTCGATTATTAAATATGTAATAGCAGCGCATTTGAAAAGCATTGACAGGATCGGTCAAAGTCAGCATGGTTTTATGAAGGGGAAATCATGCATGACTAATCTTTTGGAATTTTTTGAGGATGTAACAAGTAGAATGGATAAGGGAGAGCCAGTGGATGTGGTGTATCTGGACTTTCAAAAAGCCTTTGACATGGTCCCACACAAGAGATTAGTGTGGAAAATTAGAGCAGGTGATATTGGGGGTAGGGTATTAACATGGATAGAGAACTGGTTGACAGACAGGAAGCAAAGAGTAGGAATTAATGGGTCCTTTTTAAAATGGCAGGCAGTGACTCGGCAGAGGCTCAGTACTAGGGCCCCAGTTATTTACGATTTCGACAAAGAAATTAAATGTAACATCTCCAAGTTGGCAGATGACACAAAGCAGGGTGGCAGTGTGAGCTGCGAGGAGGATGCTATGAGGCTGCAGGATGACTTGGATAGGTTGGGTGAATGTGCAGATGCATGGCAGATGCAGTATAATCTGGATAAATGTAAGGTTTTCCACTTTGGTGGCAAAAACCATAAAGGAGATTATTATCTGAATGGTGTCAGATTCGGAAAAGGCGAGGTGCAACAAGACCTGGTTGTCCTTGTTCATCAGTCACTGAAAGTAAGCATGCAGGTACAGTAGGTTGTGAAGAAAGCTAATGGCATGTTGGCCTTCATAGCAAGAGGATTTAAGTTTAGGAGCAAGGAGTACATGGACCTGGTGAGACCGCACCTGGAGTATTGTGTGCGGTTTTGGTCTCCTAATTTGAGGAAGGACATTCTTGCTATTGAGGGAGTGCAGCGTAGGTTCACCAGGTTAATTCCCGGGATGATGGGACTGACATATGATGAAAGAATGGATCAACTGGGCTTATCTTCACTGGAATTTAGAAGGATGAGAGAGGATCTTATAGAAACATATAAAATTCTTAAAGGATTGGACAGGCTAGTTGCAGGGAAAATGTTCCCGATGTTGGGGTCCAGAACCAGGGGTCACAGTTTAAAAATAAGGGTAGGCCAAATAGGACTGAGATGAGGAAAACCCTTTTCAGCCAGAGAGTTGTGAATCTGTGGAATTCTCTGCCACAGAAGGCAATGGAGGCCAATTCACTGGATATATTTAAGAGAGAGTTAGATATAGCTTTTAGGGCTAACAGAATCAAGGGATATGGAAAGAAAGCAGGAACAGGGTATTGATTCTGGATGATCAGCCATGATCATATTGAATGGCAGTGCTGGCTCAAAGGGCTGAATGGTCTACTCCTGCATCTATTTTCTATGTTTCTATGTTCTATGTTTCTATGCACCATATCTATGCTAACCATCATAATCATACTTTAATCATAATCATACTTTAAAGCACATATTTAACCTAATCCCTCTTTACCAGCACTTGGTGTACAGCCTAATCATGCCTTGGGAATTTAAGCACATCCAAATGCTTTTTAACTGTTGTGAAGTATGTGCCTTTTAATAGTTGTGAGATATCTGCTTCCAACACCTTCTCAAGTAGAGTGTTCAATTAAACTATATGTTTCATTACTGAAAAAGTGTTGTCAGGAGTATGTCTCAAGAAACCAGTTGACGTTTTTCTTTATATAGATAAAACATCTGGAAAAGGCACAGAGGTAAGAGTATTAAAATTTGCAGATGTCATTAGAATGGGTCCATGTGTAAGTTGTAAGTGCTAGTGTGAGATATTGTAGCCAAACATTGACAATGTAGATAGTAACAGAGAAATATGCCATTCAGCCCTTTCAGCCATGTTAATAAATCAAGACTATTCTGTACCTCTGTTCTATTTACTTGACACTGTTCCTTTTGGGAACATTGTTCATTAAAGAGGATATGAATTAGGAGACTTTGACGAATTGAGGATGTAAATGATTGGTACCCTTAGATCTTAGGTTCAAAAAACTGATCAGGGATGTTTATGATCAGTGTTCTGGGCACTCCTGCAGTAAAACATTTCAAGCATTGTGTGGAAAAAGCTGATGTGATTTTTATAATATTTCTGAAATACCAAAAACATAGGGGGACTATTGGAAGAATTCAGCCACCAGCCAGCATCTGTGGAGGGAAATGCATGGCCAACATTTTGGATTGAGGCCCTTCATCTATACTGATGATTACAGGTCTAGATGCAGGGTCTCGACCTGAAACATCAATGTCTTTTTCCCACCAGAGATGATACCTGACAAACTGAGTTCCTCCAGCATCTGCAGTCAATTGTGCCTCCTGAAATGCTAATATATGTTTGTCAGGGTGACACAAGAAAAGTTTTAAGAGAAAGATCTAAAGTATTGAAAGCGATTGAGTGGGTAAACAGTGATTGTCAGTGAATTAACAACGAACAAAGGGTTATGACTGAAGGTCGACACAAAATGCTGGAGTAACTCAGCAGTTCAGGCAGCATCTCTGGAGAAAAGGAATCTCTGGAGGAACAACTTATAACCCAGTGGTATGAATATTGATTTCTCTAACTGCAAGTAACCCTTACATACCCTCTTTCTCTGTCCCTCCCCCACCATAGTCTTCATTTTAGTTGCACTGTCGACCTGTTGAGTTTCACTGTCTGTATAACTCATTATTATCTACCCCACAACCAACAATGGACCATTGTGGGCTCCACCTTTCCTTGATCATCATTGCTTTTTGCATATACCTTTTTAATTTGTTCTATGTACCTTCTATATCACTCATTTCCCTTTCCATTGACTCTCAGTCTGAAGAAGGGTCGTGACCTAAAACATCAAGTATTTCTTTTTTCTAGATGCTGCCTGACCCGCTGAAGATGGACACCCAGCTTTTTGTGTCTATCTTTGGTGTAAACCAGCATCTGCAGTTCCCTCCTGCGACAGGTCTGGTATTGCGAGCAGACCTTCCAACATTTGATTTTACAAATTCAGAATTTTGATGCCCAAAATTCAGAATTTTACATAAAAATTCATAATGTAGCGTGTAATGCAACTTTTCAGCAAAAAAGTGTATGCACGCCAAATGCGCGTACGCGTTGCGCTACATTCACGTGTGAAAAACGACTATTATTTCCAACAGTCTGTAGTTCTTGGACTACATGTACAATGTCACGCCTAACATGAGTATATTCTACTATTATAGAAAGGTTATTGAACAGAAATACTTTTTACAACAAAGAAAAAATTGTTTTGTTTTGTTTTTTCAATTTTGCTTTTTCCTTACACATCCCAATTCTCTTGGTATTGAATAAAAGAACAATGGTCATAAAATGTATGACGAAAGAGTTTCATTTTAAAAACTGCACATACCTAATTTAGACAATAGACAATAGGTGCAGGAGGAGGCCATTCAGGCATCTATTCAGACAACCGTCTACTCTCAGAAGTCCATCATTCAGTTTGTACAAATGACTGCTTCTTTTGACACCATTACTACCAACTTATAGTGCTGATAGTTTTTTTAAATCTTTGTCCTTGACTGAAAGAGGTGATAGCTCTTTCTGCTTGGGAAAGATCTTCTGGACATAAACATTGTCCGCGAAGTGTTGCTTTAAAGACTTGCATCTCCTTTTCAACCTTTTCTTTCAGTTTGTCAGGATCTTTTTCTACTACTCACAACAGTTTGAATTTCCTTTCTCTTTTGAATCAGCTGCAAGAGTGTTCTTTACTTTAAGAAGCCAAGATACGGCAGTCTTCAGATTCCTCCATGATGAGAAATAGGTGATCAAAGAGTTTGTGGGATTCAATGAAGTTTTGACAATAACGTTCATTGTGATAGACAATAGACAATAGGTGCAGGAGTAGGCCATTCGACCCTTTGAGCCAGCACCGCCATTCAATGTGATCATGGCTGATCATTCTCAATCAGTACCCCGTTCCTGCCTTCTCCCCATACCCCCTGACTCCGCTATCCTTAAGAGCTGTATCTAGCTCTCTCTTGAATGCATTCAGAGAATTGGCCTCCACTGCCTTCTGAGGCAGAGAAATCCACAGATTCACAACTGTCTGACTGAAAAAAGTTTTTCCTCATCTCAGTTCTAAATAGCCTACCCCTTATTCTTAAATTGTGGCCCCTTGTTCTGGACTCCCCCAACATTGGGAACATGTTTCCTGCCTCTAACGTGTCCAACACCTTAATAATCTTATACGTTTCGATAAGATCTCCTCTCATCCTACTAAATTCCAGTGTATACAAGCCTAGTCGCTCCAGTCTTTAAACATATGATAGTCCCGCCATTCCGGGAATTAACCTAGTAAACCTACGCTGTACGCCCTCAATAGCAAGAATATCCTTCCTCAAATTTGGAGACCAAAACTGCACACAGTACTCCAGGTGCGGTCTCACTAGGGCCCTGTGCAACTGCAGAAGGACCTCTTTGCTCCTATACTCAACTCCTCTTGTTATGAAGGCCAACATTCCATTGGCTTTCTTCACTGCCTGCTGTACCTGTATGCTTCCTTTCAGTGACTGATGCACTAGGACACCCAGATCTCATTGTTCCCCTGTTCCTAACTTGATACCATTCAGATAATACCCTGCCTTCCTATTCTTACCACCAAAGTGGATAACCTCACACTTAGCCACATTAAACTGCATCCGCCATGCATCCGCCCATTCACACAATCTGTCCAAGTCACCCTGCAACCTCATAGCATCTCCCTCACAGTTCACACTACCACCCAGCTTTGTATCATCTGCAAATTTGCTAATGGTACTTTTGATCCTTTCATCCAAGTCATTAATGTATATTGTAAATAGTTGCGGTCCCAGCACCGAGCCTTGCGGTACCCCACTAGTTACTGCCTGCCATTCTGAAAGGGACCCATTTATCCCCACTCTTTGCTTTCTGTCTGTCAACCAATTTTCTATCCATGTCAGTACCCAGCTCCAATACCATGTGCTCTAATTTTGCCCACTAATCTCCTATGTGGAACCTTGTCAAAGGCTTTCTGAAAGTCAAGGTACACCACATCCACCGGCTTTCCCCTGTCAATTTTCCTAGTTACATCCTCAAAGAATTTCAGAAGATTAGTCAAGCATGATTTCCCCTTCGTAAATCCATGCTGACTCGGAACAATCCTGTTACTACTATTCAAATGCTCCGCAATTTCGTCTTTTATAAATGACTCCAGCATCTTCCCCACCACTGATGTCAGACTAACCGGTCTATAATTTCCTGTTTTCTCTCTCCCTCCTTTCTTAAAAAGTGGGACAACATTAGCTACCCTCCAATCCACAGGAACTGATCCTGAATCTATAGAACATTGGAAAATGATCACCAATGCGTCCACAATTTCTAGCGCTACCTCCTTAAGTACCCTGGGATGCAGACCATCAGGCCCTGGGGATTTATCAGCCTTCAGTCCCATCAGTCCACACAACACCATTTCCGGCCTAATGTGGATTTCCTTCAGTTCCTCCGTCACCCTAGGATCTCTGGCCACTAGAACATCTGGGAGATTGCTTGTATCTTCCTTAGTGAAGACAGATCCAAAGTACCGGTTCAACTCGTCTGCCATTTCCTTGTTCCCCATAATAAATTCCCCTACTTCTGTCTTCAAGGGACCCACATTTGCCTTGACTATTTTTTTCCTCTTTACATACCTAAAAAAGCTTTTACTATCCTCCTTTATATTATTGGCTAGCTTACCCTGTACCTCTTCTTTTCTCCCCGTATTGCCTTTTTAGTTATCTTCTGTTGCTCTTTAAAAGAGTCCCAATCCTCTGGCTTCCCACTCTTCTTTGCTATGTTATACTTCTCTTTTATTTTTATGCTGTCCTTGACTTCCCTTGTCAGCCACGGGTGCCTCTTACTCCCCTTGGAATCTTTCCTCCTCTTTGGGATAAATTGATCCTGCAACTTCTGCATTATTCCCAGGAATACCTGCCATTGCTGTTCCACCGTCTTCCCTGCGAGGGCCTCCTTCCAGTCAATTCTGGCCAGCTCCTGCCTCTTGCCTCTGTAATCCCCTTTGCTATACTGTAATACTGACACTTCCGATTTTCCCTTCTCCCTCTCCATTTGTAGAGTAAAACTTATCATATTGTGATCACTGCATCCTAATGGCTCTTTTACCTCGAGTCCCCTTATCAGATCAGGTTCATTACACAACACTAAATCCAGAATTGCCTTCTCCCTAGTAGGCTCCAGTACAAGCTGTTCTAAGAATCCATCTCAGAGACACTCCACAAACTCTCTTTCCTGGGGTCCATTACCAACCTGATTTTCCCAGTCTACCAGCATGTTGAAATCTCCCATAACCACTGTAGCATTACATTTGCGACATGCCAATTTTAGCTCCTCATTCAACTTGCACCCTATGTCGAGGCTGCTCTTTGGGGGCCTGTAGATAACTCCCATTAGGGTCTTTTTACCCTTACAATTCCTCATTTCTATCCATACTGATTCTACATCACCCCTTGCAAGGGAGTGAATATCATTCCTCACCAACAGAGCGACCCCACCCCCTCTCCCCACCTGTCTGTCTTTTCTATATGTTGTATATCCCTGAATATTCAGTTCCCAGCCCTGGTCCTCTTGTAGCCATGTCTCAGTGATTCCCACAACATTATACTTGCCAGTGTCTAACTGAGCCTCAAGCTCATCCACTTTATTTCTTATACTTCGCGCATTTAAATACAATACTTTAATTTCGGTATTCACCTCCCCTCTCACGCCGGTCACCATTGGCCCTGACCTTACTCTCTTATCCCTTCTAGAACTTCCCTCCCCATTCATTGGAGAGTCCTTTGCAATTTCTCCTGTATTTGCTTCCCCTTTAACTCCATCTCCATATTCCCAGTTTGTCAACCCCTCCCCCCCACTACTTAGTTTAAAGCCACACTTGTAGCACTAGCAAACCTACTTGCCAGAATGTTGGTCCCCCTGCTGTTAAGGTGTAACCCGTCCTTTTTGTACAGGTCACCCCTGCCCCAGAAGAGATCCCAGTGGTCTAGAAATCTAAATCCCTGCTCCCTGCACCAACCCCTCAGCCATACATTCATATCCCCGATCTCTCTATTCCTGCCCTCACTAGCACGAGGTACAGGTAGCAGTCCAGAGACAACCACCTTCGTCGTCCTACTTCTCAGTCTTCTTCCTAATTCTCTAAACTCACGTCGCAGTATCTCCTTCCTCTTCCTCCCGACGTCGTTCGTGCCCACGTGCACAACTACTTCATGTTGATCGCCTTCCCTCGCTAGGATGTTCTGAAGCCGCCCCGTGACGACTTGAACCCTGGCACCAGGGAGGCAACAGAACATCCTCGAGTCCGGCCTGCCGCCACAGAATCTACTGTCCGTACCTTGGACAATGGAGTCACCCACTACTATGGCTCTTCCTGAGTTCGGTCTCCCCGGTCGAGTTTCCTTGCCTGGGTTAGATCTGCCAACACGTCCGCCGTTCGGACTGGAAGCGTCTTCTGCCCCTACAGTTCCCAAGAGGATGTACCTGTTTGCAATAGGCACAGCCACCGGGGTCTCCTGTAGTCCACGTTTGTTCCCCCCTGAAACGGTCTCCCACCTTCGCATGACCTGGAGCCTTGGTGTGACAGCATCGCAGTAGGTCCTGTCCAGGAAACTCTCGCATTCCCGGATGGCCCTGAGGTCTTCCAGCTGCCTTTCCAACTCTGCCACACGTCCATTCAGGAGCCTTCAATTTAATTGAAGACATACTTGCTCCAGTGGTCTTCAACAGCAAATCACAATGGTCCATGCCCCCCTTAACCCTACTCCCCCCCACCCCCCCTCTCCCCATCCCCCCCTCCCCACCCCTCCTACTCCCCCCCACCCCTCCTACTCCCCCCCACCCCTCCCCCTATTCGCCCACCCCCACTCTCCCCCTCCCTTCCTCCACCCCCGACCCCCACTCCACTGCCCCCCTCCCCCAACCCCCCCCATCCCCTCTCAACATCAACGGGCCTCACGCTCCGCAGCGAGGCTAGGCCAGTGTCGAGGCCGGGAGAGCGGCGAGAAGCGAGGCGAGACCAGGCCAGCGGCGAGACGAGGCCAGCAGCGAGAGGCGTGGTGAGGCCGGGCCAGCGGCCAGGCAAGGCCGGGCCAGCGACAAGGCGAGGCCGGGCGAGCGGCGAGGTGAGGCAAGGCTAGCGGCGAGGTGAGGCAAGGCTAGCCGCGAGGCGAGACCAGCAGCGAGGCCAGGCCAGGCTAGCAGCGAGGCGAGTACAGCGGCGAGGCCGTGCCAGCGGTGAGGCGAGGCGAGCAGCGGGGCGGGGCAAGCGGCGAAGCATGTGTTTTGCGGAAAAATGTGAGGCGAGATCAGAATGGCGTAAATGTAATAAGAAAGCGGAAACTTTTCGCCAAATCGGAAGGCTTGGGAGGTCTGTGCGAGCACCACAGATGAGGAGCTTGTAATTTTATATAAAGAGTTAATCAGGTGAAATTCAAGCAATCACATTTAAGAGGAATTAGATGAAGCTCCAAAGTAGAAATTTTCAAAAGACAAAAAACAACCGATTACAGTTGATAGGACTGCAATAACAAAATTATATAATTTGTAGAGAAATACATTTGATTCTATAAGATATGAAATGTTTTTTTCCTATTATATTATTCACATTTAATAGAAAAGTCTTTAAATCTGACATCTAGCAAATTTTCAAAATAAACTATATCATATTATTTAATACTGCAGCCATTTATCCATTTAATTTCAAATGCTTGTTCACTGCATGATACATTTGACAGACGTACAAAGCTACAAATGAAAACAGCACACAAAGCTTATAACTCTTAATAAAAGGAGTTCACAGGACAATTGTGAGGCCAATAATAATCATGGTGTACAGTAAATCCAGGTTCAATAATTCCTTTCAGGAAGCCTGACAACAGAAGAGCACCCAGTTCAACGCATGGGATAATTAATACATCTCCTCAAAGAAGAATTATCCTCCTCCCTGTAAAATATCTTACAGAGAGCACAATGTACAGTTAGCCCTCAACAGTGATTAGTGGAATAGAGTAATCAACGTCAAATTGGCAGATTTAATGGTTTACAATTCATTTGCTTCTTTTGTTGTTGTATACAGTGGAGCCTTTCACATTATGGCATTTGAAATATGCTAAATATATAAATATTAAGTCTCATAACTTTTATGATGGGAATTGAAGGGGTGGCAGTACAAATATGAGGCTGCCACAATTTTGCTAGCTTGAGTCCCAGAAAAGTTAACTCTTCGTCTTCATTATAGCATGATTGCTGGGCTGGCCAGGTATTCAAAAGGATCTCATCTTTCAGCTGCATTTTTGGCTGGCATTCAACGCATCCCTAAAAGTAAGGTTGCATTTCTTGTAACTAGTTTTCAATGTCAAATTAATTATCCTCATGGTAATAAATCACCGAGGTGCTACTAAGTTTTCTAATCGTTTGCTCAGATCTAAACTGAGCAGGTTAAGGAGTATTTTATCTTTCTGTTTTCTTCAACACCTATTTCTCATCATGGAGGAATCTGAAGACTGCCGTATCTTGGCTTCTTAAAGTAAAGAACACTCTTGCAGCTGATTCAAAAGAGAAAGGAAATCCAAACTGCTGTGAGTAGTAGAAAAAGATCCTGGCAAACTGAAAGAAAAGGTTGAAAAGGAGATGCAAGTCTTTAAAGCAACACTTCGTGGACAATGTTTATGTCCAGAAGATCTTTCCCAAGCAGAAAGAGCAATCACCTCTTTCAGTCAAGGACAAAGATTAAAAAAACTATCAGC
This sequence comes from Rhinoraja longicauda, assembly GCF_053455715.1. NCBI lineage: Eukaryota > Metazoa > Chordata > Chondrichthyes > Rajiformes > Arhynchobatidae > Rhinoraja > Rhinoraja longicauda. The sequence goes on along the minus strand of NC_135954.1, from coordinate 40,701,688 downwards.
ACTATGTTGGTAGTAATGGTGTCAAAAGTAGCAGTCATTTGTACAAACTGAATGATGGACTTCTGAGAGTAGATGGTCATCTGAATAGACTAGCGATGCCTGAAGAGGCTAAACATCCTACCCATTCCTTCTCTCCTGAGAGGCTGCCTGACTCGCTGAGTTACTCCAGCTTTTTGTGAAACATCCTATTATTCTCTCCAAGGAACCTCACATATCAACACTACTGTTACGACATATCCATGAACAGCTCCATATCCATGGAGGAAGAAATCATATGCTGTCTCGTCTCGGTAAAAGATACTGGATTATCAAAGCTAACTTCGCTGCAAGAAAAATCATAACAGACTGCGTTATGTGTAAAGGACAGCGGGGAAGAACCTGGGAACAGAAGATGGCAGATTTGCCCCTGGTGATAATTCTACCAGGCAAGCCTCCATTTACAGATGTAGGAGTAGACTACTTCGGTCCTATAGAGATCAAAAGAGGACGGTTTTATTAAAAGGTATGGTGTAATCTTCACTTGCATGGCGAGCAGGGCAGTACATCTTGAAGTTCCATATACACTTGACACAGACTCCTGCATCAATGCATTACGAAGATTCATTTGTTGACAAGGTTAAGTTTCATCTTTAAGATCAGACAATGGCACAAATTTTATCGCAGCGTAAAGAGAATTGAGAGAAGCATTCAATGGCTTGAATCAGGACAAGATCCAGGATGCTCTGCTTCAGCAAGGGATAAGGTGGTACTATAACCTTCCAGCAGGATCCCATCACAGCGGTGTTTGGGAACGATTGATCCGCATGATTCGAAATGTGCTGCGCTCTGTTCTTAGCCAACAAGTTCTGGACGATGAAGGGTTGCAAACTTTAAGATGTGAAGTTGAAGTAATATTAAATGATCGAGCCATTACTAAGAGTTCTGATGATCCAATGGACCTGGAAGCACTCATACCAAACCATCTTTTAATGTTAAAAGCCAAGCCAATACTACCACCTGGAATCTTTGTAAAGGAAGACTACTACATTAAACGCAGATGGAGACAGGTACAATATATGGCAGATCTCTTTTGGAAACAGTGGATATGAGAATACTTGCCTCTGATCCAAGAACGACAACGGTGGTCAAAGGTGAAAAGAAGCTTTGCTACAGGTGATATTGTTGTGGTGGCTGATTCCACTGCACCACGAGGCTCCTGGTTAATGGGCAGAATATTGGAGACCAAACCAGATGCACAAGGTCTTGTGCGCACAGATCGACTGCAAACTAAGAGCAACATCTTGGAAAGACGGATTATGAAAATATGTCTGCTCCTAGAAGCTGCTACCTGAGTACAGCAAAGACTGGTGGCCTTAATGATTTAGATTTAGATTTAGAGATTCAGCGCAGAAACAGGCCCTTCGGCCCACCGAGTCCGCGCCGCCCAGCGATCCCCGCACATTAACACTATCCTACACACAATAGGGACAATTTTTACATTTACCCAGTCAATGAACCTACATCCCACGTCTTTGGAGTGTGGGAGGAAACTGAAGATCTCGGAGAAAACCCACGCAGGTCACAGGCAGAACGTACAAACTCCGTACAGACGGCTCCCGTAGTCAGGATCGAACCTGAGTCTCCGGCGCTGCATTCGCTAAAGGCAGCAACTCTACCGCTGCGCCACCGTGCCGCCCCGATTGAAGAATCACTAAAGTAGATAGATGCCAACATATAGTGCATACCTGTTTATTTTGATTATGTGTAAAGTTTATAGCTCCTTTTAATGTTTATTGGTAATTGTTTCATTATATACATAGAACAACTAGGGTCCGGTGTGTAGGAGCCATTTGTGTTTGCGCTGGTTGTTTTAGCATATTATATTATTTCATCTAGATATCTTGCTGTATTATTGTGGACACTTGGGGGCTGTCGTGAGATGAATACATATATGGGCATAGCGTACTGGGAGGAGCCAGAACTAGGTGCTACATCTGGAGATGCAGAGACCGGGGGGGGGGGTCAGACACAGGGAGTATGGTGAGATACATTTCTTACCAGACCTGCGACGAGAGCTGAAAGCTTGGGGCGATACAGATCTGCAACAGACCTCTTTGTACTATTACTTCAATAAATGACTAATTAAACTGAAAATACATTTGGAAAATCTCTGTTGGTTTTTGCGTCAAGTTCACTCCCTCTCCCTGTGAAGTAATGGCAAGCGAAAAGAACTTTATTGGAAAAGATTGAAGTTGCCATTACACTTGGAGTTTAAAGTCACATTTAATTCCCTCGTCTAAATCATTAATATATATTGTAAATAACTAAGGTCCCAGCACCGAGCCTTGTGGCACCCCACTGGTCACTGCCTGAAAATAACCCGTTAATTCCTACCCTTTGCTTCCTGTCTGCCAACCAGTTCTCTATCCATGTTAATACCCTATCCCCAATATCATGTGCTCTAATTTTGCACACTAATTCCTTGTGTGGGACCTTGTCAAAGGTTTTTTGAAAGTCCAGATATACCACATCCACTGGCTCTCCCTTACCCATTCTACTTATTACATCCTCAAAAAATTCCAGAAGATTCGTCAAGCATGATTTCCCCTTCAACGCTGGCGTTGATTATTCGCCGCTTTTCCGTCAGGATAGTTTGTCTGTTTGTCTGTTTGTTTCTATGTTAATTGTATTTGTAAAGCGCTTTGTGCATGTGTTAAGGCGCTATATAAAATAAATATATTATTATTATTATTATTATAAATCCATGCTGACTTTGACCGATCCTGTCACTGTTTTCCAAATGCGCTACTATAACATCATTAACAATCGATCCAAGCATATTTCTCACTACCGATGTAAGGCTAACTGGTCTATAAATCCCTGTTTTCTCTCTCCCTCCTTTCTTAAAAATTGGGTTACATTGGATCAGTTCCTGTGGACTGGAGGTTAGCCAGGGTCGAGAGAACATTGGAAAATGATCACCATTGCATCCACGATTTCTAGGGCCACCTCCTTGAGTACTCAGGGATGCAGACCATCAGGCCCTGGGGATTTATCTGCCTTCAGTCCCAACAGTTTACCAAACACCATTTCCTGACTAATGTGGATTCCCTTCAGTTCCTCCCTCCCACTAGACCCTCGGCCCCCTAGTATTTCTGGGAGATTATTTGTGTCTTCCTTAGTGAAGACAGAACCAAAGTACTCATTTAACCATTCTGTCATTTCTTTGTTTCCCATTATAAATTCACCTGTCTCTGATTGTAAAGGACTTGTCCAAGATCTTGTTAAAACACTGCTTATCGAAAGTTAAGGGAATATGAATGAAGTTTATGGAACCTCACAACCCAACCCCTCTCTTCCCTCTTTCCCCTAAATAACACACCCCCTCCATCTTTTGCCCCATCCCCTCCCCTGTGGGCCTGGACTCGCCCATATTACTTCCTTCTTCCTCCCCTTACACCTACATTCGTTCCTCTAGCCTCATATTCACAACTCCAATACTTTGGTAATACACCTTCTGTGTTTTCATACCGTCTTTTGTCCAAGCATCTGTCTATCAAATAACCCTCCTCGCCTCTGTTGGCCTATTTCCTGCTAAGATGTGTCCTACACCTATTTTCTTCCAGCTTTATTTACACCCGAATGGTCCTGACTTGAAATGTTCCCTATCCATGGTCTCTTGGGATGCTGCCTGACCCACTGAGCAACTCCAGCACTTTGTGTCTTACCCTGCAACTTGTACGTTCTGCTATAAATCTGGAGAATTTACACTTTTCTGCCTCAGTTCTTACTGTTGCTGTAACAAAAGGTGAATATGATGCCTCAGATGGGGCCTGACCTAAGTTTTGAGGTTATCAATACACTGCACCACATTTCTAAAATTCAGTTCATTAGAGTCATTAGAACCAAAGGAACTACATTTCCAACGGAGAGTCAAACTAGCTGCCAGTGTTATACAGCACTTGTTCTATTGACTAAGAATGTATTTCGGAAGTGGGCGAGCCCTCAAAGCAATGATGTGTGAGGACCCAGGACAAAAATAAAATCATAGACTTTGTTCAATGTGCATGCATGTACGCCTTGATGTTCAATTGATATTAATCTTTCATCTAAAATACATTGCACGATGCACAAAAATGTTACATTTTGCGATTCAATTGATGAACATAATGGCTGATTGAAAGCAGGAAATCACCTTGCTGGATAGGATATGTACCCTGGGTTAAAATAAGGCCTGGATGCCAGAAAATCTTTAACATTTCATCATATTTTTCAGTGCTCTTACAATGGAGAATGATTGGATTTCTTGTCCCTGAAATAGGTGAGCACCCTACATGTCTCATTAGAAACAGATACAGTTGTTCAGGATATTTCTAAAGGTGATCCCCATCCCTGCAGGGGATTCAAATATATGTAATGGAACTGGCAGTGCATAGTTGTGGGTCTACATTTGCAAGAATAACTGAAAGGTTGGAGCTAGTTGATGGGCTGATTAGACAACTGTGACGAAAGCTGAATATGATGCCTCAGATGGGGCCTGACCCACGTTTTGTGTAACTGAAGCATAATTTCTTCACTTTTGAGTTCTGACTCCCTTGTGGTGGGTGCTCACGTTCCATAAAATTTCTTGATTACTTTTAGCATCTGTGCACTAGTTTTTACCAGTGTGAGTCGTGGAGTCCAAAATGTCTGAATTCCTCAAGAATGCCAAATCTCTCGACGGTAAGCCAAAAAGAGTCCTTCAAGGATTCTGTCAAGGAAATTGACTTAAAGGAAAAATGGAGACTTCGAACTTCGCTTCAAGAGGCTTCATTGCATGATATCATGGAGAGACTACGGCTGTCCAACTGCTCACCAGTACTCTGTCTTTGCATCAGAATTAGCCGATATTTATACAGTGCAAGTAAACAACTTTTTTTGATTATATATAATTATACGAAAATATACTTTATCCTTGACTGAAAATATACTTCTTCCTTGACTATGTTTTTCTGTTATTATCTACTACATGGTCATTAATTATTCTATTTGTCATAATATATTTTTTGTTTATGTTAATCTTATTCAACAATGAATGGTTAATACAAGTTGATACTAGGACATCTTTATATTGTACTATTTCATCTTCCAAGAGTATTATCTATCTCAAAGAAGACTTTGACCGACGAGAAATCTTGTTTTGCAAGGTTCTCATGATCTTCTCTGCAACTGGTCAACAAAAGATGCTAATTGCCACATCCGCACACCACGTTGACACCTTATTTAATTCTTAACCATAATTAAGTATCTGGAGACTTTAATTTTCTTCTACAGATTCTAAGTGGATGACCTCGCTTTTGTCCTTGAATTCTATCTACCACAACGTTGGTCGTTCACTTGGACATTTCTAGACCGCTCCTTCCTGTTTAGTTTAGTTTAGAGATGCAGCGTGGAAACAGGCCCTTCAGCCCACTGAGTCCACAGCAACCAGCGATCACCTGTACACTAGTTCTACCTTACACACCGGGGATAATTTACAGAAGCTAATTAACCCACAAACCTGTACATCTTCAGAATGTGGAAGGAAGCTGGAGCACATGGAGAAAACCTACGCAGTCAAAGGGAAAACGTACCAACTCCGTACAGATAACACCTGTAGTCAGAACTGAATCCGGGTCTCTGGCACTGTAAGGCAGCAACTCTACCGCTGCACCATCCTGTTATTGTGTCTTTGTTCATTTCAACCCAAATTCTGAGATTGCCAAATCTGCCCTGTTCCCCTCCCCCAACGAGCTTATCAACCATTCCAGACAGTCCTCAACTTCACCTCACCCCACACTCCTTCCTCTGCTGATCCCATTTGCCAGCATCCCTCCCTTATTTAGTTCCACTCTTCACTTTCCTTTTAGTTTTACCATATTCCAGAATCTGCAAACTTTTTATTGTCTCCATCAACAATAAGTATGATCAATCACTAAGAGTAAAATCATCCCATTAACCACCTGTGGCTTTTCTGTACTCTCTGAAAACTCTTTCTAATTCCACATGATGACAAACCATTCTTGCTACATCCTTTTCAATTTCTTCACTGTTTCTGTTATCACATTGTCTATCCAACATCCAGTTGTGACTGAGCAGAATTCTCCCCAAATCAAATACAGGGAAGAATTGTCTTCACTGCACACTAGTAATTCCATTCCCTGACCACTGACTCCACCTTTATCAGTGGCAATCACCTGACATTGATCTTTTATATTTGATCCTGAGCTGAGTTATAGCTATATTAATTGCATTAAGATTGCCTATTTTCAATCCCATATCATTATCAGACATTGCCCCTTCCTAGGCGATTTGAAATGCTCACCCTTGCCTGTGTTTACTATTCAAATGACCTCCTGGCTAGTCTATTTTCTATTTCTTTTGTAAACATGAGGCAATCCAAATTTCTGCTGCCTTGGTCCTAACTCAGTTAAAGACCTGTTAATCTATCGACCCAATGTTTGATATTCTTCATTGGCTACTGATTAGGCAATGACTCCATTTTTAGTTTCCTATCATTTTCAAATCCCTCCATGATTTCACCCATCCCCATCTCTATAATCTCTTCTAGCCCTATGACCCTCTGAGCAAACAGCTTCCTCCACTTATGCCCACTTGGTTATCTGATTATACGTGCTCCATTACTGACATTCTACCTTCAAATAACCAAGGTGCTACATTTGGAATTCTCATTTTTACCCTTGACTCTTTCTCTTCTCTCCAATAAAACTATCCCCTTAAATCCTAATTCATTGAGCCTGCTTTTAGTCATCTGCCATATTATCACTTTATATCTGTATAACATCCACTTTATATAAATGGCTTGGATGGAGGCAGCCAGTGAATGCCTGCTGAATTTATTGATGAAACAAATAGAGACAGGAAAGTAATTTTGCAGGGTGGATACAGGGAAGCTACAAAGGAATAAAGATGGGTTACAAACATCTGGCAAATGGAGCATAATGTGGGAAAGTATGACTTTGCCCACTGTGGCAGATTTATTTATTTAAGAATGCTAATTGCTTTTGAAACAGTTTAGCCTAATACCTGCAATGGGCAGGTTGTCTTATGAAGAAAGGTTGGAATGTAGAAGAGGGAGATGGGACTTCAATGAAACCCTTAGGATGGATGCGGAGAGGATATTTCCTCTTGTTGGGTGTTTGAAAATAAGCAGTCACTGGTGGAGATGAAGACAAAGTGATTTTTTTTCTCTTAAGCTCAAGAAGTTTCAGAAGGGAAGAGGAACCCGCATCTCTGAATATTTTTGAGGCAGACATGGATGTGTGCTTGACAAGGAAAGGTTGAAAGGTATCATGGGTAGATGGAAATATCGTATGATGTTAGAATCTGATTGGCCATGATCTTATTAAATGGTGGAGCTTGCCCGAGAGGCCTATTCCTGTTGTGAGAGTGCATTTGGGAGAAGGGTCTTCCAAAATCTCAAATTCAGCCAACAAAGCAATTCTAGAAGCAGTATTTGTTTTAGTTTCTGCTTGTCATTGTTTCGGAAATGTTCATGAAAGCAGCAGATGGGAAAGCAACATCTGGAGCTTCGACTAGTCATTAGCATTAAACACATCATATTGCGTTATCAGTACTCTGCACCACATTTCTAAAATTCAGTTCATTAGAGTCATTAGAGCCAAAGGAACTACATTTCCAACGGAGAGTCAAACTAGCTGCCACTGTTATACAGCACTTGTTCTATTGACTGAGAATGGATTTCGGAAGTGGGCGAGTCCTCAAAGCAATGATGTGTGAGATGAATAGAGGACCCAGGACAGAAATAAAATCACAGACTTTGTTCAATGTGCATGTAGGCCTTGATGTTCAATTGATATTAATCTTTCATCTAAAATACATTGCACGATGCACAAAAATGTTACATTTTGCTATTCAATCGATGAACATAATGGCTGATTGAAAGCAGGAAATCATCTTGCTAGATAGGATATGTACCCTGCGTTAAAATAAGGCCTGGATGCCTGAAAATCTTTTGCATTTCATCATATTTTCAGTGCTCTCACAATGGAGAATGATTGGATTTCTTGCCCCTGAAATAGGCGAGCACCTTACATGTCTCATTAGAAACAGATACAGTTGTTCAGGATATTTCTAAAGGTGATCCCCATCCCTGCAGGGGATTCAAATACATGTAATGGAACTGGCAGTACATAGGTTTATGGGTCTAGATATGCAAGAATAACTGAAATGTTGGAGCAAGTTGATGGGCTGATTAGACAACTTCCTACTTTGCTTGCAATATATGTAAAATGATCAGATAAATGTAATAAGTAAATATTTGACTAATAATTAATAGACTGATATGAAAATTCTATAACTTTGGTTAATAAAAGTTCTCTGTTGTATGGGGAACAGCTTTCTTAACATCCCAACCCTGAAAATAGTTCCCACATATCCCATGCCTCAATAAAAGTAATGCCTGAGTTGCCCCAACCTTGCCCTCGACCAACATTTATCAAAATCCTTTTTTCTGGGGTCACGGTGCTCTAGCTCCTTGTTAAATGTTATTGTGCAAAACATTTGTTCAGCACAATGCATTACAGGACCAAAGACGGAACAGACACAAATGTTATGAATTTAAGTGTAAACCACTTACCAGGTTACATGATGTTAAACTTTAGCTATCTTGCCATTTTTATCACAGCTTATTTTACCAAATTTGCCTGAGGATTCAATGAATTTCAGTGATAATTCCATTTTATTCATCAAATCAAAACCCATTGAAGTCGGTATTATTATAACAAACCCTAAGTAAATCATGTAGCCTATGATTATTTCAATCTGATAGGTAATATAAATCAATGGTTCCCACCCTTGAAATACATAACAGCACAATTTTAACGTCAACATTTACTCAAAAATACTCCATAAATATAGTCCGATATGGTGTATGTAATCTTTTGTGTTCTGCTTATACTCTGGCTCATCAGGATATATGCTGTAATTGAAAAAAACATGCTCTTCCTCGTCATACAGATCCTGTTATGAAGGTTTTAAACTGGTACTTAGAGAAGTACAAATGTATTTTTCTTGGTACCAAAGCCAAAATTTATCCTTCAACTAATACCAAGATTATGTCAGTTACTAATATGTTTGTGGGCTTTTGTTGTGGAGGAAATAACTATTGTGTTTCATAAATTAGATTAATGACTATGTTTTGAAAGCTGTTCAGAAATGATTTTGGAATTCATGAAGATTAGAAAAGTGCTACTCAAATGCAAATTATTTTGTTTCTTTCTTACATAAATATTATAAAAAAGAAAAAAAATGTGTTGATTTTGTCCAGATATATATGATGAGCTTTCAAAGAATTAAAGTCATATATTTACATCACACAGTATGTTTTTGTGGGTTGCACCTTTTTTTAGCATGTCTCCTATTAGAATACAATAAATGGGAACAGGATGAAGCCCTATGCCCTAACACCAAGCATTGAGACCCAAGAGACTACAGATGCTGGAATCCTGAGCAAAAAATGAACTGCTGGAGGAACTCAGTGGGTCAGGCAGCATCCGTGGAACAAATGGACAGAGGACGTTTTGGACTGAAAAAGAGTCCCAAAGAAGAAGGATCTTCTTCCTCCAGCACTTCCTCCGGCACTTTTTTGTTTGCCCGTGAGCCATATCTACTTTGGTTAAGATCATGGCTGATCTGTTCATTGCCTTCAAATTTCTGATTTCCATGTAGTCCAAATCAATCTCAAATATATTTAACGAGTCAGCATCTTTAGCTCAAAGGTTTGCAATACTTTGAAAGAGAAATTCAGTCTCATCTTAGTTTTAGGTGCTTGATCACTTATCCTTATTGTGATACTATTTTTCTAGACACCCTTATTGGGGTGATAATTCAATTAGATCACTTCTTAATTTCAGAGCTCCAATATGTCAGATCTCTTCTCTTCAATGTTTCCTCATGAAGACAAATCTCCCACATTCTCAGAATCAACTGTGAACCTTTGATGCTTGGCCTCTAAGATAGGTCTATCAAAGTGCGTATATACCAGCTTTCTCCCCCCACCCTCCCCCACCCACGTCAGAGTCTGAAGAAAGGTTCCGATTCAAAATGTCGTCTGTCCATTTCCCTCTGAAGATGATGTCTGGCCTGCTGAGTTCCTCCAGCACTTTGTTTTGTTATGCTCTAGATTCCAGCAATTGCAGCATCTAGTGAATCAAAGCAAAGCCTTCTTTGACTACGAGAGACCAGAATCAAATGCCATACACCATGCGTTGTCTTACAAAGCCCTGTAACTTGCCTTTGCCTTCCTAATCAATGAATTTGAGTAGTATCTCAGTTTTACAAGCCAAATTAGATCTCATTGAAATTGGCATTTATATTGCAAACCGTGTGTAAATTATTTACTATCTACAATCACTTTAATTCAATAAATGATACAAATTGATTCTTGCTCCATCCTTTTGTAATAAAGGTCAATATTCCATTTGCCCTCTCAATTACTTGATGTTCCTGTATGGTAATTTTGTTTGCTGTATTTGACACTCAGGTCTCTCTGAACACCGACGTTTAATAATATTAAATTAACATGCTGATTTTACTCTCATAATACTCCACTATCATGTAGTTTGCATCAGTCTCTAGATTCCAGCTGTTCAGCAGCTCATACCATCTAGCTTAAACTGATAGTTAAAGCGCTAAACTGTAGTTTTTTAAAAAACATATTAGACACCAATACAGAACTATTTCGTAGTAAAGGCTGCCTTTGCAATTCAGTGTAGCTTCTTAATGAATTCCCTGACTGAGAACATCAAACAAAATATTTGAACGTTTTAACGGAAGCAAAAAGTTAACTTTAATTATCAGCTTTTTGGATCATCAACATGTATCTGCATGCCACTATGAATGATTTGTGCAGGCATGCACACACAACGATTCACATTGCATGGCAACAGTGTGGGTGCTGGCAGAATGGCATTGCTCTGTCGTTTGCCGTTGACAGAAAGGAGATATTTGTCGTATTTTATGGAATGACCAAATCTATATCTATATTTTATGGAATGACCAAATCTATGTATGTAGGTTAATTGGCTGGGTATATGTAAAAATTGTCCCTAGTGGGTGTAGGATAGCGTTAATGTACGGGGATCGCTGGGCGGCGCGGACTTGGTGGGCCGAAAAGGCCTGTTTCCGGCTGTATATATATGATATGATATGATATATCAATAATTAACTACTTACTTTCAATCAGTGCTTTATATAATCCATGTTAAGATGTCTTAATGGCTCCAAACATTTTCTATAGTTTCTGCTACAATGATACATACAATCATTTAGATGAAGTATTAAATTTCTGGGAAGGAGGAGTTTTGATATTTTACACAATGCTGGAAAGAAGCCCTTCTCCAACCATACACTTTAGCTTCTGTTTCTATTTGTTTCCTATTGTAATATTTTTTATCCGGGGTAGAACTACTTTACTAACAAGCATTTGTTACGAACAATAATTTCTGTCTTCACACATCAGAAGAGATTTAAATAGACCGCAATCACCCTGTGCTAAAGAAATGCAAGGTCGCGTGCCTTAATGACTACCTTTCGGTAGCTCTAACATTCACCATCATGATGGACTTTGAGGGACTGCTCATCGCACATATTGACTCCAGCCTCCCAGACAAATTAGACCAACTGCAATTTGCCTCATGTCCATGCAACAGCTCCACAGCAGACACCATCTCCTTGGCCCTGCACTCATCCCCTGGAACATCTGGATAACAGGAACACATATATCAGACTTCTGTTCATTGAATGAATGAATGAATGAATGAATGAATGAATACTTTCTTGTCACGTGACAAACCAGTGAAATTCTTTGCTTGCATACCCAAGGTACGCAATAGTTGCTACATAAAAAGCGCTTACAAAGTTACAAAGTATCCCGCGCCAGTTCTACCTTTGTTCGTCCCCCCTCCCCCTCCCTCACGGCGGTCCCCCTATGCTGGGTCCTCCTTTGTTCCTTCCCTCAGTAGCGGCGTCACCATGATTGAATGGCGGAGAAGACTTGATGGGCCGAATGGCCTAATTCTGGTCCGATCACATATGAGAGCTTCATGTTCCTAGATGTAAATATCATCAACAATTCCGTGCTGCGGAACCAATGCATGTCTCGCTGGAACTTCCAAGCTCTTTAAGTTTTGGGGTTTTTGGACTTTGACCTTTCAAAGGCTTGTTGTATTTAATTAACTTTACTATTTTTCAAATTTACCAATTTTTGTTTTAATTATTTGCATCAATTTTAAAAGATTTTAAAGTCTCCGAGTTTCAGTTTTAAAGCTTCAATTGAATGTTTTGTAGCTAGGCCACTTGATCTGAGACTGGCAGGGCTCCAGTCTAGTACATCCTGCTTCTAAGATTAAATGCATATTCTGATAAAACAGTCGAGGTCCAGGTGCAAGTGGAGGTTTTTGCTTGGAATTATTTTTATTATTAGTATTAGAATTTTGCTTAGTATTATTATGCATGTCCTCGTTTTAATGCAGAACAGCAATTTTGCTTTTCTCTGGTTCAGTTCAGGAATGGAAAGCAAAATCAGTGAGACTTCAGGCTTAGATTGGGTTTGGAATGGCTGCACCAATCTCTAATGCGAATACATGCAATGATTGGCTCAGATTTTAAGTGAGGACATGTGTATGGAGCAGGCTGGCCCTGCAGTAATTGCTATTGTATCACATTTAAGGACTGTCTCCCTATACTTGGCATGCATTCCATACGATTATAAGCACGAGTAGTTTCAAATACTACATTATTATGAAAGGTGAAATGCTCTATGGCCAAGGCAAAGACCTACTATTTCAATTCCCCTGAGGTTATGCTGCAAATTATCAGCTCTATATTTCTAGCCACAGTAACCTATCGAGGGGAACTAAAGTGCCACAAACTGCCATCACATCAATCTCCCATTAAATTATTTCTCACTGACAGGACAGGGATTAAAATATATGGAGTATAATTGTTTGGTCTATTCCATCAATAAATGGTTGAGTAGACTGGACACAGCAAAGAATAAGATCATTATCTCACCTGCAGTACTAAGTATAATTGGTCAAGAAAGATTTGTGCTTCCAGTCAAGCTATTCCTGTACACCATTGAAACAGGCATCAGTTCGGCAATGTGGAAAATTGCACAGGAATGTCTTGCCCATAAAAAGATGAGCACATCGAGTCTGGTCATTACAGTTTGATTAATCTACATGCAATCAAAGTGAAGGAAGGTGGAATAAAAAAGAGCAATTGTAGACAAATAAACTGCTCACTCATGTTTGGTTGGGTATGCCAGAACTACTTATCTGGAGAGTATTATCTGAACTTCATCCAAATATGGACAAAAAAGCTGATTTCCAGATAAAAGGTAAGAATGAGTCCCACAATGTTGGAAATTATGGAATTTAGCAAAACATTTACATCAGATATTCCATCATTATCCTTGCAAGTTAATATAGAGTCCACTCTGCCCATGGAGAATTTGTAGCGGGCTACAAAGTTTAGTTTAGTTTAGAGATACAGTGCAAAAACAGGCCTTTCGGCCTAGTGATCCCCGCATCCTAACACTATCCTACGCATACTAGGGACAATTTACAATTATTCCAAGCCAAAGAACCTATAAACCTGTACGTCTTTGGAGTGTGGGAGGAAGCCGGAGATCCCGGAGAAAACCCACGCAGGTCACAAGGAGAACATACATAGAGACAAGCACCCGTAGTCAGGATCAAACCCGGTCGCAGTAAGGCAGCAACTATACCACAGCGCGACCATGCCGCCCGCATAAGTTATACTTCAATTTTTAAGTTCCTGCTCCAGCCCAAATTCTACATTTTCTCCCTCTCCTCTTTGCAACCTCTGAGATGTCCTGATAGGTTGTTTAAGAAGCATTGGACACACAGTTAGTGGTATTATTGATAAGAAATTACATTTTTTAGTTTTAGTTTAGTTTAGAGATACAGCATTGAAAAAGGCCATTCAGCAAATCACATCCACGCCCCCAAAGACTAGTTCTATCCCACACACGAGGTACAATTTATAGAAGCCAATTAACCTACAAACCTGCACATCTTTGGAATGTGGGAGGAAACTGTTGTATCCGGAGAAAACCCACGCGGCACTGGGAGTATGTACAAACTCTGTTCAGACAGCACCCGAAGCCAGGATCGAACCTGGGGCTCTGGCATTGTAAGACTGCAACTCTACCATTGTGCTACACTGCAGTATAGTTGGTAATGTTGTTAAGCAAGAGAAAATCATTTTTGTGCAATTGCAGACCCTTGCAATAAACATAAGTTATTGATGCCACTTCAGTTCCTGAATAGTCCTCCTGGCCCAATGGCTCACTCAATCATTACCTATCCCAGCAGCAGCTTGATCATTTCAGAGAGGCTTCGAGTGCTGCTCCCTGTCCACCTCCAGTTACATTAGCAGAGTTCTGCACAGTATTGAGCACCTAACAGGTTATTGGATCATTTTACAATTTCTGCAGGCATAAAATAGTCAAACAAAGGAAAAAGGGAAGTAAAATTCACAATAAATTTTGTTATCAATATAAAAACCCAATTTGCAAAACGCTCTTTCATAAGAATATTTAAAACTTTTTAAAAGCAAAAAAATTAAGCGCAATCATGCCTGTGCCATCTCTTTGAAAAACCACTCTGATTAATAACATTCCTTCAGTCTTTTACCCACATCTTTTCACATTTTTCCTTTTAAAATATTTATTCACTTCCCTTTTAAAAACTATTACGAGTACTGCTACCATCACTATTTTTGGCAGGACATTACATGCCTTAACAACTTGGGATGTAAAAATAAGATTTTTCCTTTGTTCTTTTCATGATAATTTATGCCCTCGAGTTACGTACATAAGGATGAGTGGAAGGAGTTCATTAAAAATTCTCCATAATTTTAAATAACCTTCTCAGATCAGCATTTTCCCCATTCTAACAAAGAAAACTCCTGTGTATTTAGACTCAAAATGCTGGAGTAACTCAGCGGGTGGGTCAGGCAGCATCTCTGGAGAAAAGGAATAGATGTCTGATGTGTAAGAAGGAACTGCAGATGCTGGTTTAAACCGAAGATAGACACAAAAAGCTGGAGTAACTCAGCGGGACAGGCAGCATCTCTGGAGAGAAGAAATGGGTGACGTTTCGGGTCGAGGCCCTTCTTCAGACTGTGAGATGAGTCTGATGAAGGGTCTCGACCGGGAACTTCACCTATTTCTTTATTCCAGAGGTGCTGCCTGACCCGCTGAGTTACTCCAACATTTTGGGTCTATCTTCTGTGTAAACCAGCATCTGTTGTTCCTTTACATCTTGTGTATTTTATCTGTTCTCAGAACCATAACTTCACAACTCTGTTTTCAATCTACTTTGTTACCCCTTGACACCCTTGTTAAGTAAACCATTTAAAACTGGACGCAATACTCTTACTGCAGCCTAACCAATAATTTATATGGTTTAGTATTATCTTTATTGCCCAGGAATCCTGAAACTTGCAGGTTATTGCATGGGTGACTAGGCAGCTGTTGCAAAACCCAGCAAAATCTGGGCCAGAGACCTCTGAAAATGTGCATCAGCATTGTAAGATGCTCAGGAAAATCCTGAGAACATATTTTCTAAATTCCTTTGTTGATAGGATGTGATAGGATGTCACTGACAAGGTCAGCATTTGTCCAGCTTGTTGGCTGGCTTGGTTTCCAAGCTCATTCACTATTGAAAAGTGAATGGGCTTGGGGTTGGTAAACTACCAGTGGAGCATTTATTTGTGGTATCCAGTTGGATGGATGCAGATGTTGTGCTCCTTTCAACATAGATTAGGTTTATTATTGGAAAGACTGGGTGGATAACCCAGTTGTTCTGACACCTAGCTGTCAATGATTGAAATACTAGGATTTTAAACTCTCAAGATATCATGTAATATATGTTTTTGAAATTGCCTTCCTCCTTACACATACAGGACATGGAGATAATATTTTATCTTTGGTAACACAGCAGCACGATTGACAGAGCTCTTCCAGGTGCTGCTAATTAGTCTAATGATCATGCAACTTTTATGCTTGATAAGACTAGCATCACACCATTTGCTTCTAGAAAATTAGAATCAGCTTAAATACCAGAAACTGTTGGCAATTATAGATCTTTAACTGTTTGTGGTATGTAAGTAGTTAAATATAGATATGGCCAGTTAACTGACAAATCTGGTGAACAAAAAGGTTTTCAGACTGGAGGAAGATGCATAATGATATTCTCTGAAGATTGTTGTTAGGGCCTTTTTTGTTAAATCTATATTAACGACTAAGACTTGGAATGCAAGTCACAAATTTTAAATCAGTTTTAGTTTAGAGATACAGTGTGGCCCTTTGTCCCACTGAGTCGGTGCCGACCAGGCGACCAGTACACTAGTTCTATCCTACACACTAGGGACAATTTACAGAATCTAATTAACCTACAAACCTGCACATCTTTGGAATGTGGGAGGAAACCAGAAAAAACCCCACATAGTCACAGAGAGAACATATCATATATATATACAGCCGGAAACAGGCCTTTTCGGCCCTCCAAGTCCGTGCCGCCCAGTGA
The DNA here is from genome assembly GCF_053455715.1 of Rhinoraja longicauda. Lineage (NCBI taxonomy): Eukaryota > Metazoa > Chordata > Chondrichthyes > Rajiformes > Arhynchobatidae > Rhinoraja > Rhinoraja longicauda. Next base: position 40,685,090 of record NC_135954.1, on the reverse strand, counting down.
TCCCCGCACATTAACATTATCCTACACCCACTAGGGACAATTTTTACATTTACCCAGCCAATTAACCTACATACCTGTACGTCTTTGGAGTGTGGGAGGAAACCGAAGATCTCGGAGAAAACCCACGCAGGTCACGGGGAGAACGTACAAACTCCTTACAGTACAGCACCCGTAGTCAGGATTGAACCTGAGTCTCCGGCGCTGCATTCGCTGTAAAGCAGCAACTCTACCGCTGCGCTACCATACAAACTTGACAGAGACAACACCCGTAGTCAGGATCAAACCTGAGTCTCTGACACTGGAAGGAGGCAAATCTATCGCTGCCACTGTGGTACCCCAAAATTTATGGATGACGTAAAAGTTTACAGCATTGAAAACTGTAACAAGGACAGTGCTGGATTACAGCAGATATACACCAATCAGCCAAAATATTATGACCACGAACATGCGAAGTGAATAACATTGATTATCTTGTTACAATGACACCTGTCAAGGGGTGGGATATATTAGACAGCAAGTGAATAGTCAGTTTTTGAAGTTGATGTGTTGGATGCAGGAGAAATGGGCAGGAGTAAAGACCTGAGCGACTTTGACAAGGGCCAAATTGTTATGGCCAAATTGTTATGGCCAGTGGACTGGGTCAGAGCATCTCTGAAATGGCAAGGCTTGTGGGGTGCTCCCGGTCAGCAGTGTGAATATCTACCGACAGTGGTCCGAGGAGAGACAAACCACAAACCGGCGACAGGGTGTTGGGAGCCCAAGGCTCATTGATGTGCGAGGGCAACGAAGGCTATCCCGTCTGGTCCGACCTGACAAATGGTCTACTGTGGCACAAGTCATAGAAAATTTTAACGGTGGTCACAGGAGGAATGTGTCACAATACACAGTGCATCGAACCCTCTTGCGTATGGGGCTGCACACGGAGGACCAACAGCATATTAGGCAGGTGGTCATAATGTTTTGGCTCATCAGGTCATAATGTTTTGGCTGATCGGTGTATACCGAGGAATGGCAAATGTGGTTTAATGCAGACAATTGTGGGGCATGCAATTTGATAGGGAGAATGAAAAAAGGTGATTTACAATGAGAAGCACTGTTCTAAAGGGGAAGATGAAGCTTTGGGACCTAGAGATATGTGTTCACAAATCATTCAATGTGACAGAGCAAATTGAAAGGACAAATAAGATATGCACAATAGACAATAGGTGCAGGAGGAGGCCATTCGGCCCTTCGAGCCAGCACCGCCATTCAATGTGATCATGGCTGATCATTCTCAATCAGTACCCCGTTCCTGCTTTCTCCCCATACCCCCTGACTCCGCTATCCTTAAGAGCTCTATCTAGCTCTCTCTTGAATAATTCTGGGCTTTATCAATAAAAGCAGTGTGTAAAAGCAGGGAAGTCATGCTGAATCTTTATAATACACTGGTTCAGCCTTAAATGTGATATTATGTTAAAATTTGATCATTACATTATTAGAAGAATGTGTTGGCATTTGAGAGGATTCAGAATAGATTTAAGAAGATGGTTCTTAGAAGAGGGAAACAATTATAAAATAGACAATAGACAATAGGTGCAGGAGGAGGCCATTCGGCCCTTCGAGCCAGCACCGCCATTCAATGTGATCATGGCTGATCATTCTCAATCAGTACCCCGTTCCTGCCTTCTCCCCATACCCCCTGACTCCGCTATCCTTAAGAGCTCTATCCAGCACTCTCTTGAGAAACATTGTTTCCTTTGGCTAATACAATGGTATAGTTAGTAAAGCTGCTGCCTCACGGGTTCAATCGTGACCTCCAGTGCTTCTTCTCCCTGTGACCAAGTGGGTTTGATTCAGTTTTCCCCCACATTCCAAAAGACTTGTGGCTTGGATGGTTCCTGGCCAATATACATTGACTCTAGTGTGTAGGTGAGTGGTAGAATAAGGGAATATTAAAGGTCATGTGGAGATATTACAAAATAGAATTAAAGTATGATTAGTATAAAGGAGTACTGATGGTCAATGTGGGCCAAAGAGCTCGTTTCCATGCTGTATGACTTTGACGAAAAGAAAGCTGAGTGGATATTTGATAAAGTAAGAAGTAGATAGTTGTCCTGTTGCTGAATGGATAAAGGGCATGAGTTCACAAGGTATACAAGGTAGAGCAAAGAGAACTGAGGGGGGAAGAAGAGAAAAATATTTTTACGCAACATAGTTAGAATATTGAATACGCCATCTGCAGATGTGATGAAGGCCGGGTATATTGTGACATTAAAGAAACACATGAACATTTGGTGGAGAGACTTTTGTCAGGCCACGGAGAAATATAGAACTGGAGAGTAGTTCTGATTGAATGATTTCCTGTGTTGTAACCATTTATGGTTCATTGTTGTAATAACTTTATGAGGGTGAAAATCTACAGTCTTTTAGGTACAGTTCTGCTGTAATATCTGTGGAATTTCATTGGTAACATACCAAAATTAGGACAAGTTCTGGGTGCCATTACACATCCAATTTTCCTTTTAAGTCAAAACTAACTTAAATGTATTTCACTGCCTGAATAAGTTAAATTTCAATTTAGTAACTTGCAGCCCATAAATATTTTAATAACACTGCCTATTTTTAGACTATGTCTCCCCATTTTACATCACAGCCCAAACCATTCCTCCTCCTGTGCCATTCCTCCTCTTTAAACTGGAAGCAGAGTACCATTTTGTTGGTAATGGACCCCAAGAAAGAGAGTTTGTGGAGTGCCTCCGAGATGGATTCTTAGAACAGCTTGTACTGGAGCCTACCAGGGAGAAGGCAATTCTGGATTTAGTGTTATGTAATGAACCTGATCTGATAAGGGGACTCAAGGTAAAAGAGCCATTAGGAGGTAGTGATCATAATATGATGTCTTACTCTACAAATTGAGAGGGAGAAGGGAAAAATCGGAAGTGTCAGTATTACAGTATACAAAGGGGATTACAGAGGCATGAGGCAGGAGCTTGGCCAGATTTGACTGGAAGGAGGCCCTAGCAGGGAAGATGGTGGAACAGCAATGGCAGGTATTCCTGGGAACAATGCAGAAGTTGCAGGATTAATTTATCCCAAAGAGGAGGAAAGATTCTAAGGGGAGTAAGAGGCACCCGTGGCTGACAAGGGAAGTCAAGGACAGCATAAAAATAAAAGAGAAGAAGTATAACATAGCAAAGAAGAGTGGGAAGCCAGAGGATTGGGACTCTTTTAAAGAGCAACAGAAGATAACTAAAAAGGCAATACGGGGAGAAAAGAAGAGGTACAGGGTAAGCTAGCCAATAATATAAAGGAGGATAGTAAAGGCTTTTTTAGGTATGTGAAGAGGAAAAAAATAGTCAAGGCAAATGTGGGTCCCTTGAAGACAGAAGCAGGGGAATTTATTATGGGGAACAAGGAAATGGCAGACAAGTTGAACCGGTACTTTGGATCTGTCTTCACTAAAAAAGATACAAACAATCTCCCAGATGTTCTAGTGGCAAGAGATCATAGGGTGACGGAGGAACTGAAGGAGGTTCACATTAGGCAGGAAATGGTGTTGGGTAGACTGATGGGACTGAAGGCTGATAAATCCCCAGGGCCTGATGGTCTGCATCCCAGGGTACTTAAGGAGGTGGCTCTAGAAATTGTGGACGCATTGGTGATAATTTTCCAATGTTCTATAGATTCAGGATCAGTTCCTGTGGATTGGAGGGTAGCTAATGTTATCCCACCTTTTAAGTTGAGCTTATAGGACTTGGTATTACAATCCCTACTGTAATCGGCACCTTAATCTCTTGAGTGGGGGTAGGGGTAAAGACTTCATTGGGGTCATCAGGTGGGCACCCTCCTTCCTTGGTGTTTCGTTGATAGGCCCACGACACCTCCAGAGGGCTCAACAGCGATACCTGGCGTCCCAGGTGCGCTCCCCACCGTTTTTACCCCTGTTGCTGGTCATTTTGCAGCCCAGTTGCAGTCTTTCCTCTTCAGCCACAGCCAGTTGCAGCTTCGCTCGGAAGCCTCTGACAGTGACCTGACGGCTTGCCGGAAGGCCTGTCCTCGGACTCCCATTCCCTTCAGGAGTCTGGTTGTTGACATGGCTACAAACCCTCTACAACCAACCTCTACAGAGAGCACCTGGGCATGCCAGCCGCGTTGTTTTGCCTCTGCTGCTAAGTCTGAATACTTCAGGCATTTTCATTCATGCGCTTCACCAACTGCAGCCTCCCAAGGCACAGTGAACTCCACGATGTACAGGGACTTCTGTGAGGTTGACCACAAGATCAGGTCCGGCCTGAGATTAGATGTGATGATCTCTGGTGGAAATATCAGCTTCTGATCTAGATCAGCCTGCATTTTCCAGTCTTGGGCAGTGTCCAGGAGGGTCGGTTCCTTTCTTGCAAATGGCTTCTCTGGAAGTTGTCCTGCTCTTACAAAATGGGTGGTTTTCATGAAACCAGGCATTGGGGGAGGGAGGGCATTGGTGGTAGTTCTTCTTCCTTCCAAGGTAATCGCAGGACCTGATTGTGCCTCCATGTGTAGCAGCCTTGTGAAAGACTGGTTTTGCAACCAGTGAGGATGTGCCTTAATGTTGCTGGGGTTTGGCAGAGAGAACATGATGGAACTTCTCCAAACCACTGGTTCAGGTTCTTGGGTGTGGGAAGAACATCGTAGGTGGCTCTGATCATGAAGCTAAGATGGCTTCCTTCCATCTCCCACAGCTCCTTCCAGTTAAGCCTATGATGCTCCAGGGTTTCCCAGGTAGTCCACTGGCCCTGTTTGGACTGTGAGACTGCCTTTGTGCATCTCTCTGCCTCCTCTTGCTGACGGATCTCAGCAACTACCAGCTTTCTTCTCTGGATGGATGTTGCCTTGTGCCATGCGGGTCGACTTGTCCCGAGTCCAATCCCACCTCTTCCCTGCTGCACCTGTCCTACAATGTCTCTGTGCCTGAGAGCAGATTTTGCTTGCTGTACAGCCTCCGATGGGGTCCACTTCCTCCCAGTTGCCAGTCTGGGAGCAGCCGCTCGTACCGCATCATCTTGAGACTCGGTTAGGGTCATGTCCAGCCTCACTTTGGTGCATTTGTATTCTTCTGTGAGGCTAGAGACAGGCAATTCCAGAGTGCTGTGTCCATACAAGCCGATATTGCTGAGGCAACGCGGGAGTCCAAGCCACTTCTTGATGTATGAACTGACAGTTCTCTCCAGCTTCTCGACTTTGGTGATGGGGACCTCGTAAACCGTCAGGGGCCACATCAGACGGGGGAGCAATCCAAACTGCAGGCACCACAGTTTCAGCTTGCCAGGAAGCAAGGTCTTGTCTATGCTGGCAAGGCCTTTGATGGTTTCTTCCCTCAGTTGGTCACACTGGTGTGAGTCTTTGAAGCTTGCATTTTACCATCGCCCTAAACTCTTGACTGGCAGCTTTGACACCATCGGAATGTGTGTTTCATCAATGAGGAATCAGTGGTCTACGATTTTTCCTCTAATGATGGATATGCTCCGGGATTTGCTGGGTCTCAACTTCATCCGGGCCCATGTTATGTTTGCATGAAGCTTTTCCAGCGGGCACTTGGTACATGCAATGGTTGAAGTCAGGGTGGTCATGTCATCAATGTATGCGCGAATAGGAGGTAGCCGCTGCCCAGACTGCAGCCGCTCTCCTCCTACGACCCACTTGGAAGCTCGGAGGATCACTTCCATCGCCATGGTGAAGGTTAGCGGGGAGATGGTGCAACCTGCCATTGTTCCCACTTCCAGTGATTTCCATGATGTTGTGTATTCTGTTGTTGTAATATAGAATTGCAGATCTCTTCCTTCCCTTCTTGCAGACTGGATTTGATGGCATATCATACTTGTGTGTTCTCAGCATCCAGAGAAGCCTGGTATACCAGCTTTCTGTACCGACGTGTCAATCAAGTTGTTCTGTTTCAGGTAGGTTATCATCCTTTTTAGCTACAATGCTAAAGAACATCTTCCCTTCAATATTCAAGGGATAGATTTGCTGGAATTGGTGGATGTTTGAGGCATCCTTTTCCTTGGGGATTACCACTCCCCCTACTCTTCGCCATGCTTTTGGGATGGCTTGTGTTTTCCATGCAACCTTCATTTGCCTCCATAAGAATCGTAGGACATTTGGAGCATTTTTGTACAGCCGGTATGGCACTCCGTCTGGTCCTGGAGCTGAAGCTGCCCTTGCCTTCCTTACGGTTTTCTCGACTTCGTTCCACTTTGGGTAACTGTCGTCCAACTGGTGTTCTGGTCAAGCAATGGGTGTCATGTCTGGAGGTATTCCCCTCTGCTCAAATCTTTGAATGTCTCTGTGCGTTGATTTCAGGTGGTCCTCCAACTCCCTCTTTGACACCTTAAGTGTCCCGCTCTTTTCCTTTGTGAAGAGTCCTTTCACAAATCTGAAGGGATCCTTGTAGAACGATGTTCTTGCCCTCTCCTTCTTTTTCCGTTGAGTTCTGAGGTTTTCTGCTCTCCGAAGTCTTCCCAGGCGTCCCTTTAGATCTGCTTGCAGGAGGTTGATGCCCACTCTTTCCTCCACTGAGGATTTCCTCCACCGTTTCCTCAGGTCCCTTCTCTCTTTGATTAGGCGCTCGATTTCTCGCTGCCTTCTGAGCTTGGGATGGGTTGTTGTTTCCTTCTTGGTTGTTGTTTCCTTCTTTTTGGTTCCGAACTTTTCTGCCCCGTAGAAGTAGATTAGATCACTCATTTTCTCCAATTTCTTCTCCACTGTTCCTTTAAGTCCGTCTAGGATCATACTCAGGTCTGCGTCGATTGTTGCCCACTCTTTCTTGCTGCTGGACTTTGGCCACTTCACATGATGTCTGTGGCCTTGCATGTTCTTCTCCAAGACAGGCTGCGTCTGCCTGGGTTCTGGGTTCTCAGATGTTGTGCTTGAATTACTCTCCTTGGCCACTGGGGTATTGATGCTCGTTGGACTGTGGGTTGTATCCTGCTGCTGAGCTTCACTCGACTGATTTGATCTATTCCTCAGGAGATACTGATCCATGCGAGGTCCCGGCCTCACCTTCTTCAAGCACTTCATCCGCCCTTGATGTATTTGCAGTCCTCTTATGGATGTCACCTTGGACCAGCCGCTGCTACACACTTGGAGTTTTTGTTCTGCAGCTGATGTTATAAGTGCCGTGCCGATTATCTTATTCGTCGTCGTGTTCATGCCAGGGTCGGTTACCGTGTTATCATCCGATGATTCATCTTACGCCCCCGCTCTCGCAGACTCGGGGGGTATTTTTCTCTTTGCATTTTTCGTAGCCATGAGGGGTGACTCCTATTCACAAATCAGTGACGGAGCCTGCCGTCATGGATAGCTAGTCCATGACAGCCCCGTTGGGGGTCTTTCCCTCCTGTCAGCTGTCTTTCCACGCCGTCACATGGTATTTCCCTAGTTGTCAGCTGCACTTTCACAGCAGTCATTGGATTTCTCCAGCTTATCAGTCGAGCTTATAGGACTTGGTATTACAATCCCTACTGTAATCGGCACCTTCTTAATCTCTTGAGTGGGGGTAGGGGTAAAGACTTCATTGGGGTCATCAGGTGGGCACCCTCCTTCCTTGGTGTTTCGTTGATAGGCCCACGACACCTCCAGAGGGCGTCCCAGGTGCGCTCCCCTCCGTTTTTACCCCTGTTGCTGGTAATTTTGCAGCCCAGATGGAGTCTTTCCTCTTTAGCCACAGCCAGTTGCTGCTTCGCTCGGCAGCCTCTGACAGGGATCTGACAGCTTGCCGGAAGGCCTGTCCTTGGACTCCCATCCCCTTCAGGAGTCTGGTTGTTGACATGGCTACAAACCCTCTACAACCAACCTCTACAGGGAGCACCTGGGCACGCCAGCCACGTTGTTTTGCCTCGGCTGCTAAGTCTGAATATTTCAGGCATTTTCGTTCATGCGCTTCACCAACTGCAGCCTCCCAAGGCACAGTGAACTCCACGATGTACAGGGACTTCTGTGAGGTTGACCACAAGATCAGGTCTGGCCTGAGATTAGATGTGATGATCTCTGGTGGAAATATGAGCTTCTGATCTAGATCAGCCTGCATTTTCCAGTCCCGGGCAGTGTCCAGGAGGGTCGGTTCCTTTCTTGCAAATGGCTTTTCTGGAAGTTGTCCTGCTCTTACAAAATGGGTGGTTTTCACGAAAGAAAGGAGGGAGAGAGAAAATGGGAAATTATAGACCAGTTAGTCTGACATCAGTGGTGGGGAAGCTGCTGGAGTCAATTATAATAGACGAAATTGCGGGGCATTTGGATAGCAGTAACAGGATCGTTCCGAGTCAGCATGGATTTACGATGGGGAAATCATGCTTGACTAATGTTCTGGAATTTTTTGTGGATGTAACTAGGAAAATTGACAGGGGAGAGCCGGTAGATGTGGTGTACCTCGACTTTCAGAAAGCCTTCGACAAGGTCCCACATACGAGATTAATAGGCAAAATTAGAGCACATGGTATTGGGGGGTAGGGTACTGACATGGATAGAAAATTGGTTGGCAGACAGAAAGCAAACCTGGGGATAAATGGGTCCCTTTCAGAATGGCAGGCAGTGACTAGTGGGGTACTGCAAGGCTCGGTGCTGGGATCGCAGCTATTTACAATATACATTAATGACTTGGATGAAGGGATTAAAAGTACCATTAGTAAATTTGCAGATGATACAAAGCTGGGTGGCAGTGTGAACTGTGAGGAAGATGCTATGAGGTTGCAGGGTGACATGGACAGGCTGTGTGAGTGGGCGGATGCATGGCAGATGCAGTTTAATGTAGATAAGTGTGAGGTTATCCACTTTGATGGTAAGAATAGGAAGGCCGATTATTATCTGAATGGTGTCAAGTTAGGAAAAGGGGACATACAACGAGATCTGGGTGTCCTAGTGCATCAGTCACTGAAAGAAAGCATGCAGGTACAGCAGGCAGTGAAGAAAGCCAATGGAATGTTGGCCTTCATAACAAGAGGAGTTGAGTATAGGTCCTTCTGCACCTGGAGTACTGTGTACAGTTTTGGTCTCCAAATTTGAGGAAGAATATTCGTGCTATTGAGGGCGTGCAGCATAGGTTTATTAGGTTAATTCCCGGAATGATGGGACTGTCATATGTTGAAAGACTGGAGTGGCTAGGCTTGTATACACTGGAATTTAGGATGAGAGGGGATCTTATCGAAACATATAAGATTATTAAGGGGTTGGACACGTTAGAATATGAATGAAAACATGGTCCTGCTACAATACTGAAGAGCCACGCAGACTAATTATTGGACCCAATATTAAATAACTCTCAAGAGATGGCAGCATAGGTCATCGTAGAATACTTTGGGAATATTTCTGTAGCTCCTTATTGCAAGAATGAATCAAAGAATAAAATTTCCGTCTGTTGATTTTTAGATTTTTTTTGAAGATTGTACAATGTTAATTTGTTGTGTTCAAATATTAATTTTACAAAGATTTTCAAAGGCCTACTTTTACCTAATATTAATATTTTAACTCAAATCTTTTTATGGAATCCATTTATTTCAAGGTATGGATATTCTTGATTTGCATATTTGTACATGATTCCAGATTTCAGCTTGGAACCCTGTGACCAGACTAAACATTCTTCCACATATATCACAGATAGATTGAGCTAATAACCTTTAGCCATGACCTAGAAATTATTAGCTAGACCTTCCTGTGATATATGCAGAGTGGGATAGCTGTAAAGACATGGCCGCCTTAATGGATGAATTTAAATTTTATACACTGAAATAAAACTCAAATGGCATTGTGACAACTGATATTATGTTCAGACATTCTCTCATGCACAAAGAAGGCTTATAAATAGGTCTCTTTAGAGGAGACACTAAAAGGTGCACCGTGCAAGATGGAAAATAGCGCAGCAAATTGAAAATTCAAGAATGCATAACTAAATCCAAGCTTCTTCGCAACACCAAAATGAAAAACTGTTTCTGTCATGATTCTTGCAGAGAACTTTGGAATTACAGTCAGTTGATTTTGGTTATAACCGAAAGATGCAACGAATTATCTGGGATCACTGGAATTTGATCAAAGGAAAGGTGATGATCCCAAATATCAACTGATGAACCCGTAATTGGGGGTTGGTTGTTTGCCCTATTTTAGTGGATTTTACACATGGCATGAATCATCTGACATCCATGAAAAATCCTCAGATGCCCATAATTAAAGCAACTTATTTGAGAACTCAAGCCTCGTGACAATCTGCCAAAATATTTAACAATTATTGAATGAATATTTGTACATTCATACGTTAATATTTATGAATGTACAAAATGACACACACTTGCTGGTGTGCACATTTCAAAAAGAACTCAGTCACAAGACACAAAGCAACTTAATAACTTAGATGAGTAATTATCTAATATCTCTCACTTCAGCTTCATTGTAATATAATGCTCTAAAGTTTATGTTCAATGGCAATTAATCCATTTTCTGATGATTTAGGATTGTTGTTAACAGTTTGCAGATGGCACGAAGTTTGATGGTTTTAATAGTTAGTTTTTGGCTATAGAACAATATTGGTTAGTTGGTAAGATGAGCAGGGAAATCGTAGATGGAATTTAAACCAGATTAAAAGTGAGGTGGATGGAAGGACTCTATGAATATTGCGGAAGAGAGGGATCTCAGTGTATGCATCCAAGAATCACCAGAGGAAGCAGCATAAGGAGACAAAGGTGGTTAAGTGGACATGCATATTTCCCCTCATTAGCATGGGCATAAAATATGAGAGCAGGGAGGTTACTCCCTTACAATACTTAATATTTAGGGTTATACATCTCATAGAAAGGACAGGTAGGTGGCAGAGGAGGTGAGGTAGCACTGTTGGTGAGGGATGGAATTCAGTCCCTTGCAAGGGGTGACATAGGGACTGATGAGGTAGAGTCACTGTGGATAGAGTTGAGGAATTGTAACGGTAAGAAGACACTAATTGGAGTTATCTACAGACCCTCAAATGGTAGCCCGGATGTAGGGTGTAAGTTGCAGCAGGAGTTAAAACTGGCATGTAACAAAGTTAATGCCACTGTGGTGATGGGGGATTTCAATATGCAGGTAGACTGGGAAAATCATGTTGGTTCTGGACCCCAAGAAAGAGAGTTTGTAGAGTGCCTCCGAGATGGATTCTTAGAGCAGCTTGTACTGGAGCCTACCAGAGAAAAGGCAATTCTGGATTTAGTGTTGTTCCAATGAACCAGATTTGATAAGAGAACTCGAGGTAAAGGAACCGCTTGGAGGTAGTGATCATAATATGATTAGTTTTAATCTGCAATTTGAGAGGGAGATGGTTAAATCGGAAGAGTCAGTGTTGCAGTTGAACAAAGGGGACTATGAAGGCATGAGAGAGGAGCTGGCCAAGGTAGACTGGAAAGGGATCCTAGCAGGAATGGCGGTGCAACAACAATGGCAGGAATTTCTGGACATAATCCAGAAGATGCAGGATCATTTCATTCCAAGAAGGAAAAAAAATTCTAAGGGAAGTAGGAGGCAACCGTGGCTGACAGGATGGAATAAAACTAAAAGAAAAGATGTATAACACAGCAAATAGTAGCCGGAAGCCGGAGGATTGGGAAACTTTCAAAGGACAACAGAAGCTAACAAAATAGGCAATACGGGCTGAAAAGATGAAGCATCAGGGGAAGCTGGCCAAGAATATAAAGAAGGACAGTAAAAGCTTATTTCGATATGTTAAGAGAAAAAGATTAGCAAAGACAAATGTGGGTCCCTTGAAGGCAGAAATGGGTGAAATTATTATGGGTAACAAGGAAATGGCAGAAGAGTTGAACAGGTACTTCGGATCTGTCTTCACTAAGGAAGACACAAACAATCTCCCAAATGTACTAGAGGACAGAGGATCTAGAGGGATAGAGGAACTGAAAGAAATTTGCATGAGGCGAGAAATAGTATTGGGTAGACTGATGGGATTGAAGGTTGATAAATCCCCAGGGCCTGATGGTCTGCATCCCAGGGTACTCAGGGAGGTGGCTCTAGAAATAGTGGAGGCCTTGGTGATCATTTTCCAATGTTCAATAGATTCAGGATCAGTTCCTGTAGATTGGAGGATAGCTAATGTTATCCCACTTTTCAAGAAAGGAGCGAGAGAGAAAACGGGGAATTACAGACCAGGTAGCCTGACATCGGTGGTGGGGAAGATGCTGGAGTCAATTATTAAAGAGGTAATAACGGTGCATTTGGATAACAATAAAAGGATATGCCCAAGTCAGCATGGATTTATGAAAGGGAAATCCTGCTTGACTAATCTTCTGGAATTTTTTGAGGATGTGACAAGTAAAATGGATGAATGGGAGCCAGTGGATGTAGTGTATCTAGACTTTCAGAAAACCTTCGATTAGGTCCCACGCGGGAGATTGGTGAGCAAAATTGGAGCACGTGCTATTGGGGGTATGTTGACATGGATAGAGAATTGGTTGGCAGACAGGAAGCAAAGAGTAGGAGTAAATGGGTCCTTTTCAGAATGGCAGGCAGTGGCGAGTGGAGTGCCGCAAGGCTTGGTGTTGGTGCTGCAATTATTTACCATATATATTAATGATTTGGATGAAGGAATTACAAGTAACACTAGCACATTTGCAGATGACACAAAGCTGGGTGGCAGTGTGAACTGTGAAGAAGACATTAGGAGGTTGCAGGGTGACCTGGACAGGTTGAGCGAGTGGACAGATTACAGGCAGATGCAGTATAATATAGATAAATGTGAGGTTATCCACTTTGGCGGCAAAAACAAGGAGGCAGATTATCTCAATGGTGTCAGGTTAGTTAAGGGGGAAGTGCAGCGTGTCCTGGGTGTCCTTGTACACCAGTCACTGAAAGTTGGCGTGCAGGTACAGCAGGCAGTGAAGAAAGCTAATGGCATGTTGGGCTTCATAACAAGAGGATTTCAATATAGGAGTAAAGAGGTTCTTCTGCAGTTGTATAGGGCCCTGGTAAGACCACATCTGGAGTATTGTGTACAGTTTTGGTCTCCTAATTTGAGGAAGGACATCCTTGTAATTGAGGCAGTGCAGTTCACAAGATTGATCCCTGGGATGGTGGGACTGTCATATGAGGAAAGATTGAAAAGACTGGGCTTGTATTCACTGGAGTTTAGGAGGATGAGAGGGGATCTTATAGAGACATAAAGTTATAAAAGGACTGGACAAGCTAGATGCAGGAAAAATGTTCCCAATGTTGGGGGAGTCCAGAACCAAGGGCTACAGTCAGAATAAAGTTGAGGCCATTTAAAACTGAGGTGAGAAGGAACTTTTTCACCCAGAGAGTTGTGAATTTGTGGAATTCTCTGCCACAGAGGGCAGTGGAGGCCAAATCACTGGATGAATTTAAGAGAGAGTTAGATAGAGCTCTGGGGGCTAGTGGAATCAAGGGATATGGGGAGGAGTTTGGCACAGATTACTGACTGTGGATGATCAGCCATGATCACAATGAATGGCGGTGCTGGCTCGAAGGGTCGAATGGCCTCCTCCTGCACCTATTTTCTAAGTTTCTATGTAACTCTTTAAAATATTAGTTAGGTCATAGTTGGAGTACTTTTTTCAGATCTGGCCACTACACTAAAGGATGATGTGATTTCAGTGATGAAGATGCAGTGGTGATTCTCCATGATGTTGCCCAGGACAGGTGTGAGAAACCTTTCCCCTTAGCAGAGTCATCTATAAGAAGAGAGCACAGGTGTAATGTATGGGGTAGGAGATTTAAAGGGAATTTTTCACCCAGAGGGAGGTTAAAATCTGGAAGAGGTGGTGGTGGAGACAAGTATTCTCACAGCTTTTAATAAATGTTTATATGAATGCTTGAAACACTGTGCATAGAAACTACAGGGACTATGGCCGGAATAGGCACAGTGGGCTGAAATGGTCTGCTTGGTTTTATCATGAATGGTAGCGATAGTATGTTAATGAATTGGACTTTCAAAGGCAAAGGACAATTTGGGTATGCAGGTATTTTGGTAGATTGGCATTGTAATATTTGGGAGATTTGAAAATTCAGTCAGCAAAAAAATCAATGATTAGTCAATCAATACTCCACAAATATAGAAGAGATTTATAAGCAAACAGGTTATTTATCTGCCATTATCAATTAACATCTTGCAGTGCTTACAACCTGGCTTATGCACCCCCAAAAATCGGTAAGGCAATAAGGCATGTACCATGTTCAAGTATCCACACAAGAACATTTAAACATTTTGAAATCCACATATTCTCAGAGATAGACACAAAACCCTGGAGTAACATGCGGGTCAGTCAGCATCTCTGGAGAAAATGAATAGGTGATGTTTCGGGTTGAGACCCTTCTGCAGACTAAAAAAATGTAAAACTTTAAAAAATTGATTTAATAAAAAAATTAAACAATAAATCAAGCCAAAACAACATAACATCTGAATAAAAACAGTTAGAGTAATGAATAAAAACTATATCTACCAGTTTCATGCAAGTTAATGATTCCATTAACCCCAGACAGAGCTTATGGGCCAGATACGGTGCATCCAGCCCATTATAAAACTGTCTCAGCCTGTGCATGGGTCGTTTTTTTATTAAGAAAGATCTTTAATTGCAATGGAAAATGAATGCACCTGCAGAGAGCACGTTAATTAGCTAACAAAGATTCTATCATTTTAAACCAATATTATCAGGGTAATGGAGCAGTAGATTCAAAATTACGCATCCAAGGTAAAAAATAATAGTTTACTTTTTTGTTGGGGAGGCAGGTGTGAAATGTTCAAAAATAATAACTCAAACAGCTGCATTTTTAAATAAAACTGTGACCCTGAAAAAAAAAAAAAGTGAAAAAAACAATATTCCGGATGATCGCAGTTAGAATTTTCTAAGCTCACTGCTTATGAATTTCTGTAATAATTATCCACCTGCTTAAATTAACATGATGCCTTTAGAATGAGAAGATTTATTACAATGGAGCTATATAGGCAAAGTTAACATGCCCCCAATGGTATCCTTTACATACAATTACTTTAAGTTTTTAAGACCCTTTTCAGCTTCAAAATTTTATCAGAGCATCAAATCCAGAATTCACATGCCTTTTAATACTGAGCAATAATTTTCTATTACTGGTTCTGACAGCAATTCTAAAATAGTCAGAATTAATTGCAAAACCATATGAACCACCTATAAATATTTGACTAAGAGTTGATTTATAATCACCATTGAGTCTCAGTTATTTCTGATATTCTTAAAGCTAGCACTTTGGTGAAATAATATTTATTGAGAACTGTATTTCTCCAGTATAATTATGACATGCACCAAGGGATGCAACCAAACCTGAAAAGATAAGACCACAAATAAACACAAAAAGCTGGAGTAACTTAGCATGTCAGGCAGCATCTCTGGAGAAAAGGAACATTTCGGGTCGAGACCCTTCTTCAAATAAGACCACTCCTGCCACTGAATATGTGGTTCTTTTGCTTTGTACTTAGGGGTGTATACGGGAATATAAATGTTCTAGGATTTGGTGGGGCACATACCTGCATCCTTAATATTACATCACAAAGAAATCATATTCCTCATGACATTTTCAATGATCATTAAAGGAAGGTTTCAGTGCCTCTACTTATTCTTATCTGCACACAAGTCATTTGGGACTTTGATTGCGAAACAATGGACTGCCTCATTTTGGCCAGTCAAATTGAGCCGATGCTCCTCACTGAAATAGGAGGAGGTCATTTGGCCCTTCGAGTAAGCACCGCCATTCATTGTGATCATGGCTGATCATCTGCTATCAGTAACCTGTGCCTGCCTTCTCCCCATATCCATTGATTCCACTAGCCTCTAGAGCTCTATCTAACTCTCTCTTTCATTCTTCCAGTGAATTGGCCTCCACTAACTTCTGTGGCAGAGAATTCCACAAATTCACAACTCTCTGGGTGAAAATGTTTCTTCTCACCTCAGTTTTAAATGGCCTCCCCTTTATTCTTAGACTGTGGCCCCTGGTTCTGGACTCCCCCAACATTGGGACCATTTTTCCTGCATTAACATAAAGACCTCCAGTAATGCAGAGCAGACAACATTGTGAGCTGCCTTCAAGTGAGGTCCAGCCCCTATATTTTCCCGACAACCTTTGGCAGTTTGTCAGCTGAGAAAGATATTTTTAATAAAAGAGATTTTAAAAAACTCTTAAAAACTATTCACATAGATTAAAATAATTTAAGATCTTATACAAAAACAAGCAAAGGTAAGGGCTGATTAGAGACAGTCACCATGGTTTTGTCTGTGGGAAATCATGCTTTGTGAACTTGATTGAATCTTTTTTAACGAGGTTATCGAGAAGATTGGTGAGGGTAGGACAGTGAAGGTTATATTTTGGCACGGTCTTTTTCAAGGTTCCACGTGGTGGACTGGCCCATAAGGTGAGATCACATGGTTTCTAGGGTGAGTTAGCTATTTGTATGCAAAATTGGCTTGGTGATAGAAATTAGAAGGTGGTATTGGAGGGTTATTTTTCAGATTGGAGGCCTGTGGCCAACAGTGTACTGTAGGGATTAATGCTGCATCCACTGTTGTTTGCCATCCAAATTAACGATTTGGTTGAGAAGGTGGTTGGCATATTGTGAATAACAATAAAATTGGTGGTATCATGGACAGTGGCGATAGTTGTCCAAGGTTACAGCAATTTGAGAAGGAGAAGGTTAAATCGGAAGTGTCAGTGTTGCAGTTGAACAAAGGGGACTATGAAGGCATGAGAGAGGAGCTGGCCAAGGTAGACTGGAAAGGGATCCTAGCAGAAATGACGGTGGAACAGCAATGGCAGGAATTTCTGGGCATAATCCGGAAGATGCAGGATTATTTAATTCCAAAAAGGAAGAAAGATTCTAAGGGAAGTAGGAGGCAACCGTGGCTGACAAGGCAAGTTAGGGATGGAATAAAACTAAAAGAAAAGAGGTATAACACAGCAAAGAGTAGCCGGAAGCCAGAGGATTGGGAAACTTTCAAAGGACAACAGAAGGTAACAAAACGGGCAATTCGGGCTGAAAAGATGAAGTACGAGGGGAAGCTGGCCAAGAATATAAAGGACAGTAAAAGCTTCTTTAGATATGTTAAGAGAAAAAGAGTAACAAACTCAAATGTGGGTCCCTTGAAGGCAGACACGGGTGAAATTATTACGGGTAACAAGGAAATGGCAGAAGAGTTGAACAGGTACTTCGGATCTGTCTTCACTCAGGAAGACACAAACAATCTCCCAGATGTACTGGAGGACAGAGGATCTAGGGGGATAGAGGAACTGAAAGAAATTTTCATTAGGTGAGAAATAGTATTGGGTAGACTAATGGGACTAAAGGAAGATAAATCCCCTGGGCCTGATGGTTTGCATCCCAGGGTCCTCAGGGAGGTGGCTCTAGAAATAGTGGACGCATTGGTGATCATTTTCCAATGTTCAATAGATTCAGGATCAGCTTGCGGATTGGAGGATAGCTAATGTTATCCCACTTTTCAAGAAAGGAGCAAGAGAGAAAACGGGGAATTACAGATCAGTTAGCCTGACTTCGGTGGTGGGAAAGATGTTGGAGTCAATTATTAAAGAGGTAATAACGTTGCATTTGGATAGCAGTAAAAGGATAAGTCCAAGTCATCATGGATTTATGAAAGGGAAATCATGTTTGACTAATCTTCTGGAATTTTTTGAGGATGTGACAAGTAAAATGGATGAAAGGGAGCCAGTGGATGTAGTGTATCTAGACTTTCAGAAAGCCTTTGATAAGGTCCCGCACGGGAGATTGGTGACTAAAATTAGAGCACATGGTATTGGGGGTAGGGTGTTGACATGGATAGAAAATTGGTTGGCAGACAGGAAGCAAAGAGTAGGAGTAAACGGGTCCTTTTCAGAATGGCAGGCAGTGGCGAGTGGAGTGCCGCAAGGCTCGGTGTTGGGGCCGCAACTGTTTACCATATATATTAATGATTTGGAAGAGGGAATTAGAAGCAACACTAGCAAGTTTGTGGATGACACAAAGCTGGGTGGCAGTGTAAACTGTGAAGAAGATGTTAGGAGGTTGCAGGGTGACCTGGACAGGTTGAGTGAGTGGGCAGATGCGTGGCAGATGCAGTATAATATAGATAAATGTGAGGTTATCCACTTTGGCGGCAAAAACAAGGAGGCAGATTATTTTCTCAATGGAGTTAGGTTAGGTAAGGGGGAGGTGCAGTGAGACATGGGTGTCCTTGTACACCAGTCACTGAAAGTTGACGTGCAGGTACAGCAGGCAGTGAAGAAAGCTAATGGAATGTTGGCCTTCATAACAAGAGGATTTCAGTATAGGAGTAAAGAGGTTCTTCTGCAGTTGTATAGGGCCCTGGTAAAACCACATCTGAAGTATTGTGTACAGTTTTGGTCTCCTAATTTGAGGAAGGACATCCTTGTAATTGAGGCAGTGCAGGGTAGGTTCACGAGATTGATCCCTGGGATGGCGGGACTGTCATATGAGGAAAGATTGAAAAGACTAGGCTTGTATTCACTGGAGTTTAGAAGGATGAGAGGGGATCTTATAGAAACATATACAATTATAAAAGGACTGGACAAGCTAGATGTAGGAAAAATGTTCCCAATGTTGGGCGAGTCCAGAACCAGGGGACACAGTCTTAGAATAAAGGGGAGGCCATTTAAAACTGAGGTGAGAAAAAACATTTTTCACCCAGAGAGTTGTGAATTTGTGGAATTCTCTGCCACAGAGGGCAGTGGAAGCCAAATCTCTGGATGGATTTAAGAGTGTTAGATAGAGCTCTAGGGGCTAGTGGAATCGAGGGATATGGGGAGAAGGCAGGCACGGGTTATTGATTGGGGATGATCAGCCATGATCACAATGAATGGCGGAGCGGGCTCGAAGGGCCAAATGACCTCCTCTTGCACCTATTTTCTATGTTTCTATGATCTATATAAACTGAAAAAGTGGTCCACAGATTCACAGATGGAATTTAATTCGGCCACCTGGAAAGTGTTGCATTTCAGGAAGTTAAATCAGAGCAGGTCTTCCACAATAAATGGTTGGACCATGGAGAGTCTTGTTTAACAGGGAGACCTAAGACACAGTACTTAGTTCTTTGAAAGTGGTGATACAGGTAGATGGGTTGGTGAAGGCAGTATTTGGCCAGGCCTTCATCAGTCGGGACAATGAGTACAAGTGTTGGGGCATCATGTTATAACTGTACTGGACGTTGGTGAAACTACACCCAAGTATTGTGTACAGTTCTGGTTGCCATATTATAAGAAGGAGGTCACTAAGCTGGAAAGGATGCAGAATAGATACAGGTGCATGGTTCCTTGAAGGTCGGGTCGGAGATAGATAAAGTGGTCAAAGGTTTTTGGCATTTTGGCCTTCATCAGCCAGAGTACTGAGTATAGACGTCGGGAGGTCATATTGCAGTCGTATAAGACGTTGGTGAAACCGCATTTAGAATATTGTGTTCAGTTCTGGGCACCACATTATAGGAAAGATATTGTCAAGCTTGAAAGGGTTCAGAAAAGATTTACGAGGATGTTGCCAGGACTAGAGGGTGTGAGCTACAGGGAGAGGTTATGTAGGCTGGGTCTCTATTCCTTGAAGCGCAGGAGGATGAGGGGAGATCTTATAGCGGTATACAAAATCATGAGAGGAATAGATTGGGTAGATGCACAAAGTCTTTTACCCAGAGTAGGGGAATTGAGGCCCAGAGGACATTGGTTCAAGGTGAAGGGGAAAAGATTTAATCGGAATCCGAGGGGTAACTTTTTCACACAAAGGGTGGTGGGTGTATGGAACAAGCTGCCAGAGGAGGTAGTTGAGGCTGGACTATGGATACATGGACAAGACAGGTTTGGAGGGATATGGACCAAGTGCAGGCAAGTGGGACTAAGGTACCTGGGACATTGTTAGCCGGTGTGGGCGAGTTGCGCCAAAGGGCCTGTTTCCAAACTGTATCACTCTATGACTCTATGACTCGAATAGACTGGACTGGATGGCTTGTTATAGGGGGGACTGGATAGGCTGTGGCTTTTTTCCCCCTGGAGGGTAGGAGACAGAGACGTGACCTTATAGAGGTGTGTATCATCAGGAAGGGCATAGATAAGGTGAATCGTCACAGTTTTTTCAAGGGTGGGGGGGGGGTCCAAAACTAGAGGGCATACATTTAAGGTGATAGGGGAAAGACTTAGATGATCAGAGGGGCAACCTTTCACATAAAAGGTGATGGGTATGCCGGCAAGCTGCCAGAGGCAGTTACACTTACAACACTCAAAATAAATTTGTTCAGGTACATGGATAGGAATGGTTTTAGGGATATGGACCAAACACGGGCAAATGAGATGAGCTCAGGTAAGCAACCTGAGCAGTGAGGCCATGGTGGGCCGAAAGTTCTGTTTCTGTGCTGTGTAACTCCATGACATTATGTAAATGCAGCCCAGTGGTATGAACATTGACTTCTCCAACTTTAGATAGTTCCTCTGTCCCTCTCTTCCCCTCCCCCTTCCCAGATCTCCCTCTATATTCCTGTCTCCACCTATATCCTTCCTTTGTCCCGCCCCCCTGACATCAGTCTGAAGAAGGGTCTCGACCCGAAACATCACCCATTCCTTCTCTCCTGAGGTACTGCCTGACCTGCTGAGTTACTCCAGCATTTTGTGAATAAATACCTTTGTTATGTAAATCTGGGATTTACTGAGGGGCAGATGGCTGAATTTACTTCAGATGTGCTGGCATGACTCGGAACTTCATGCATTTTAACATATATTTTTAAAAGGAAAAAAAAAAACAATCTATGACAATAGATTTGAAATGCAAACATTTTAAGAATTTTGCCACCAAATATTCACAAAATATCTCGAAAGCAATTTCCAACATACTTTGAATTTATTTCATTCTGATCCATTCCCCGTGATCAGTAAGTGCTTAGATCAAATTTAACTAATGAATCAGCTTGGACCTTTACATTCATGTGCTGCAATGGATAAGGTCTGGAGCTGTGCCACTACCAAGAAAATTGTAGAAATCTGAAACTGAGTTGCCACTTGGATACATCTTCCACCTTTCCAAAAAGATCTTTATTCGATTTAACAAATTTTGTTCACAATATGCAATTTACTGCAAGACTATTGAATATAGTGAAGGTGAGGTAGACTGATCAACTAATGAGGCAGTGTGCTCAAATTATTTAATCTTTATCAACCTGCAAAAATATCTCCGAATTCTCTGTGAAAGTGATGAATGATCGTGTCCTTATCTAGACCATTTCAAGGGTGACGCCAACTGAATTTGAAGAACCCAAATTCAATGGTCAAATGTTTTTTGGAGAAGTAGTCGATTTTTATGCTATTAGTGCACTCAGCACACACAGTGATCACCAGGAGCTAGAGGAACACGATGATCTCCAGGAACAGAATGGAATCAGTATGAAAACAGGTCATTATACATTATGCATGTAGAGGCACATTACTGACAGCAGTACTGTGCTGGGAGTCTGGCAAGAACCCCTGCTCTCCTGTTGCTGTGTACTAGTGGCAAAATCCTTACAATTTTTGCATTTAAAGTCTGATACTTGCAGCTTGATGCCAGGAACTTGACGTGCATCCAGCAATGAATTGCCCGTTGCTCCAGATGGAGAGGTGAGCTGTGTGAGATTGTGTTGGGTGGGATGGGGTGTGGGTAGGGGGTTTGGGCGGGATGAGGTGAAGGGGCAGTGTGCTGTGCTGCCGCATGGTACCGAGATGTGGTCTCGGGGTAGCACGCTGATGGTCAGCAGGCCCAGCTTCCTCCAGCCCAGAGATTTATCTAGGGTAACAAGCTGAATAGTCAGCAACCACCATCTAGCTTGTTACCATTGAGAAATCTCTGGGTACGAAGCAAAATCCTATGCATTCAACAGGAAGTGCTGAGAGAGATTGCAGGATCCGGGCTGTCTGTCAACATGCAGAGGAGGTGCTGTCAGCCCCAGCAATTGCCCACACTCACTACGCTGGCCAGAGTGTGGCCGCTAGTGTGGCCACAGCTCAACACTAAGCACTCCCTTGCCTGCTAAACATCAGACCTCACTGGTGGCTGCTCCACGTCAAGCCATGGGGTGATTGATTGCTGTGATTGTGTCTGCGGAAGGCAGGGTCTTGCTGTAGGTTCTCAGCACAGCAGGGAGGGCAGGGTTTCCTGTATCACTCAGCATCACGCAGCTCATGTCTGCCTCTTTTAAAACCAGCCCTTGGCCATGTACTGTATAAAACAACTCTGCAAACAGATAACTGGTATTATTCACCTCATGTTATTCACCTCAGTATTTTATATTAATCCATATTAGTTTGCTTTTGATTGATAATTGAAACACACAGAGCTCACCAAGAGTTTTCACTATTTTTTTTCTTGCCGTTATTCTAACTGGGTTCATGATCAGTGAGCAGATTTCCTGTCCAGCAAGTTTGCACTCCATCAACGAAAACAGATATCTGCCAACAAGTTTGGGACTTACATATTAACATATGCATATGTCTATACTAAACACTGAAAAATCCCCACTGTTTGCAGTTGAGCTGGGCCTTTGTGGTTGATGTTGATTGTGGGCAAAAAGATTGAATATTTCACTTCTTCATACAGGTATAATTATTGCGTTAAATACAGGCATACTATTCATTGAACATAGAACTGTACAGCACAAGAACATGCACTTTGGCCCATATGTCTTTGCTGAACATAATGTCAAGACCATTTATCTAACTGCACATCATCGATATATCCCTGCATTCCTATATGTCTCTCCAAAGGTCACTTAAATGCCACAGTCGTATGTGCCTCAAGCACCACCCCTGGCAGTGAGCTCCAGGCACCCATTACCCACTGTGCTCTGCACATCTCCCTTACACTTTGCCCCTCTCACCTGAAAGCAATGTCCTCACATATTTGATCTTTCCATCCTGGGAAAAGGGATCTGACTGTCAGCTCTATCTATGCTACTCATAATTTTATATAATAGACAATAGGTGCAGGAGTAGGCCATTCGGCCCTTCGAGCCAGCACCACCATTCAATGTAATCATGGCTGATTATTCTCAATCAGTACCCCGTTCCTGCCTTCTCCCCGTACCCCCTGACTCCACTATCCTTAAGAGCTCTATCTTGCTCTCTCTTGAATGCATTCAGAGAATTGGCCTCCACCGCCTTCTGAGGCAGTGAATTCCACAGATTTACAACTCTCTGACTGAAAAAGTTTTTCCTCATCTCCGTTCTAAATGGCCTACCCCTTATTCTTAAACTGTGGCCCCTGGTTCTGGACTCCCCCAACATTGGGAATATGTTTCCTGCCTCTAACGTGTCCAACCCCTTAATAATCTTATATGTTTCGATAAGATCCTTCTGATACTTCTATCAGATCTCCCTGCAACCTCTGGTATTCCCGAGAAAACAATTCAAGTCTGACCAACCTCTCCCTGTAGCTAATACACCCGTAATCCAGGCATCATTCTGGTAAACCACCTCTGCATCCTCTCCATAGCCTTCACATCCTTCCTGTAATGGGATTACCAGAGTGCACAGAATATTCCAATTGCTGCCTAACCAAAGTCCTATATAGATGCTGAGTTCCTGACTCTTATATTCAATGCTCCTACCTATGAAAGCAAGCATACTATATGCCTTCTTTACGACTCTATCTACTTGTGTTGCCACTCTCAGGAACGTATGGTCTTTGACCCCAAGATCCCCATGTACATCAATGCTGTTAGTCAGGCCATTAATTTTATATTTTCCTCTTACATTTGACCTCTCAAAGTGCAGCACCTCACACTTGATCAGATTAAACTCCATCTGCTATTTCTCAGCCCAATCCTGTAGCTGATTTATATCCTACAATATCATTTGAGAGTCTTCCTCACAGTCTGTGACCCCAATAAGCTTGGTGTCATCTGCAAACTTACTAACAAACCCATCTATGTTTACATCTGTCCAACACAGATCCCCATGGAACAACACGGGTCACAGACCTTCAGCCTGAATATTGTCCTTCCACCACAACCCTCTGTCTTCCATCAGTTTTGAATCCATACGACCAAGTCACTGTTAATCACGTACATTGTGATCTTCTGGATTAACCTACCATTGAGGTAACCAGTTATATTTATCACTGCAACCAAAAAAATGAAATGTAAGGATATTCTTCATTCAAAGGTACTTTAGTATTTTTATATGCTTTACATTTTCCTTCAACAATCCCTTCATCGATGATAACTAGACTTAAAGGTGCATTTTGAAAAACTATTTTAATCCAGTGTTCACAATGCTAGGTCTACTACACTGATCCAATCAATTTACATTAACTTAATATTGTGCGACATTGAGTAATTTCCATTTATTTGCAAATATTTCAAACTCACAATCAAATAGATCCTTATAAGCGATCCCCGCACACTAACATTATCCTACACCCACTAGGGACAAGTTTTACATTTGCCCAGCCAATTAACCTACATACCTGTACATCTTTGGAGTGCGGGAGGAAACCGAAGATCTCGGAGAAAACCCACGCAGGTCACGGGGAGAACGTACAAACTCCGTACAGACGGCGCCCGTAGTGAGGATCGAACCTGAATCACCGGCGTTGCATTCGCTGTAAGGCAGCAGCTCTACCACTGCACCACCGTGCCGCCATTCTACACACCACAATTTCTTCCACAACCTTCGTATTTATGTTACCATGAATGGTTTATCAATTTTGTTAGGTTGATTTAGAATGGAAGGACAATGTTCATCATGATACAGAATACAAACGGTGGCGCAGCAGTAGAGCTGCTGCCTTAAAGCCCTTGTAGTGCCGGAGACCTGGGTTCGATCCCGACTACAGGTGCTGTCTGTACGGAGTTTGTATGTTCTCCCCGTGGGTTTTCTCTGAGATCTTCGGTTTCCTTCCAAGCTCCAAAGACGTACAGGTTTGTAGGTTAATTGGCTTATTTAAAGTGTAAATTATCCCTTGTGTGTGGAGGATGGTGTTAATGTGGGGAGATCGCTGGGGTGGCGCGGACCAAGTGGGCCAGAGGGCCTGTTTCTGCACTGTATCTCAATTAAACTAAAAAACAGCCACAACTGATGGGGATTTTGTCCGAAATGCATAAATCTCATGAAAGTTCAAGAAAAAATTCTGTAGGCAACTTTACATACAAAGATACTGAAAAAGACTTTCAAATATTTGTGAATAACTGCAAAATTTCCAAACATTTGAGCCAAGTGAAAACAGCAATTGTACAAGCTTGACTTTATTTAAAATGCTTAAGATTTTACTTTATTATATGTCAAGTTTAATTCTATCCTGAAGGAAATTATTAATTTATGCAGTTTGAACTTTAGTACTTTTACCTGACTTTAATGTGTCTTTTTTGTACGATACAGAAAAGAAAGTTCCTACTCAGATGCATCCAAACAAGATCCATAATGCTGATCTGTACTGATTGCTTTGGAGATTTTTTTTTATTATCAGAGATCATTGGTAAAATTCAAAAATACTGGGAAATATTGTAAATTGTCAGTTATATTTGGCTTCCCAACTCAGAATTATTAAGATTCCTTTTATATTTACTGATTACCTCTAAATATGTTTACTTTGAAATTGTGCATCAAATTTGATTTCAAATTATTTTTCAGCTGCCTCGGTATTGCTTTCAGTTTATTCAAGATTATACTAATGGGAAGTTGGCTTGTTTACCCCTACCTGGGACTGCACAATTAAAAAATGTCAGCCTTTGCTGTAGAACAGAAACTTCTTCAGTTCAACACTAATCTAGTGCTGCAAATGCACTTGGTTAACCTGTGCTGGAGCTGTGCATCCTGGCATGCATCACATTGATAGGACTAGTTAGTGCACATTTAAATTTAAAAAAGGTCCCACAACATTTCATAACAGGCAAGGGATGAGTCCAGTATCTAGGTTAAGTCCTTGGAGAGTTTCTTGTATTCAGAAGTGCATTAGTAGGTATCTAATTGCAACATGGAGCTGAACATTTAGTGAACAATAGGACAATGGTTTTTCTTTGTCAAACAGATTGTAGGATTGAGACATAAACAGAGAGAAGAGGGGAGGGTGGAGGCATGTACTCTCACGACATTTCAAAAATATTTAAATAAGCATTGGAAATGCCATGGCGTTAATGCTTAAAAAACGAATATTAAAGACATAAAAGCTATTTTTGAAAATGTTTTAATTAATTCACCACATAATAGAATGTGAGTCCACTTTTCACTCTGAGTAAGATTATTGGTCATAAATAGGAACTCAAGTTGGCCATTTGAGTTGGCTCCCAGGCTAGCCATTCAAACAAAAAAAATCATGGTGATCTTATTCCTCAAACATCAGTTTTCCAGCCCTGTGTCTATATCCCTTAATTTCTTTGTTATTCACAAATCTATGGGTCTCGGTTTTAAATCCAATCATTGACCGAGGTGCCTTCCTCTGTGCTAGAAAATTACAAAGATTATCCACCTCTAGCTGAAAAAAATCATCTCCTTATTTTATTTCTAAGTAAAGTCCTAACCTTGATTTTGAGAATCTAACTCCCAGTTCCAGGTTCCTTAATTAGGGGCAACAATTTATTTTTATCTATTCCCTTGAACCTTTTAAGAACTGTTTTACATTGACATATTGTCTCAAGCTCTAAGAAATAGAGATTATCAGTCCATAGGGCCATTAATTTCTCTAGAACTGTTTTCCCATTAATTTGACTATTTGCACTAGGCCTTAGTTCACCCAGTGTCACTGGGAAGTGTTTTGTGCCTTTTTCCATGACAACAGACACAAAATACTTCAGCTATTTTATTATTTCCCCATTAAAGTTCTCTATTTCTGGGTGTGATGGGATGGCGTGTCCTTTCTGGTACTTTCCTTTTCACTCATTTATAGAAACTATTCCAATTTTTTATATTTATTGCTGGAAATGGTAATGCACAGTGTATGGCCTATCCTGCATTATTTAATATGACTGAAATGTAAAATTGACTGTTCAAGGTGAAAGTCACTTCTGTGGTGGGAAATTCTTCTCTGTTTTTCAATGCCACGGATGTATTTATGCTTGAAGCGAGTAAAATCAATCAAGACACAAAATATATTTTTGCATTGCTGCTACAATGATCAACTATGCACGTCCCTTAATGTCCAAAAACATTGAAGCAAAACATTGAAATAAAGGCAAAATGCGTAAGAAGGAACTACAGGTGCTGGTTTGCACCGATGATAGGCATTAAATGCTTGAGTAACTTAGCTGGTCAGGCAGCATCTGTAGAGAAAGGACTAGGTGATGTATCGGGTTGAGACTCTTCATCAGACTCTGATCAGTCTGACGAAGGGTCTCAATATGAAACGTCACCTATTCCTTTTCTGCAGAGATGCTGCCAGACCCGCTGAGTTACTCCAACATTTTGTGTCTATCATAATGAAATAAAGGCAGCCTACTTGAGTGTAAGGAAAGGATCCATATTTGCCTGAGCCACAGTCAGGAGTTTGTCATAGAGATTGAACACTGAATTTTCCTTGATTGGTCCAATTTCTTCATTGTTTCTGGTATGACTGCTTTATTTCTTTGGGGAGAATGGTGCAGGACCTACCCACTCTACCCCTGGTACCTAACTCCGACAGCACAATGTGCCATCATCTGTTGAAAATGAGCAGTGTACCTTCCATTCACTGATATTCCTCTCACAGATAAGGCTGCCTTCAATCACCTCTATTATTTCCAGGGATCGATCCCATTGAGAATCATTTCTTTAAGAGATCTGGCCTTGACAGAATATCATGTTTCAAGTTGGCATGTCACAATATTTAAGTGTATGATGCCCTTTGTTATCACAGGGATAAAGCTCTCATGTGGATTTAAGAATGTAAGAACTTCTAGCCATTGTGCTGTTAAAAGAGAATTCTTCCACAGTAATCTCATAGGCAATTGATTGAATTGATTGATACAACATGGAAACAGGTCCTTTGGCCCACCGAATCCATGCCGATCATCAATCACCCTTTCACATTAGTTCTAAGCTATATCACTTTCGCATCCACACATTGGGAACAATTTACAGAGGCCAATTAGCCTAGAAACACGCACATCTTTGGAATGTGTGACAAAACTGGACATACAGAGGAAGCCTAAGTGGTCAGAGGGAGAACGAGCAAACTCCACACAGACAGTGTCCAAAGTCACGATCGAACCCAGGTCTCTGGCGCATGAGACAGCAGCTCTACCAGGTGCAGTACTGTGGCACCCAATTAATATGCAACTCTGTAAATTAATGAAACATCACAATGAATTAGGGTGTATGAAATAGTCTTCCCAGGAAGTGAACAGCACAGAATAAAAAGTTGATTAGTTAGTGCTATGATTTGTAATTCTTAGGGTACTTCTTTATCCCTATGTCACTGACAATGTACATAATTACAAGGGAGTTCACTGCTCAGATACATTTCCAAAAGATATCTGGGTCTGACCCACTGTGAACAATACTTTGCAGTTATGAAGTGCCTTTAAGGTAGAAAATGCTCCAGGGTACTTTTCAGAACAAGACAAAGGAAGGAACAAAAGAGCAAATGGTGGACTGTAGTGGGACCTGGTTTTATCATTATCACGTGTGATAATGCAGTGAAATGCTTTATTTGCATACTATCCAGTCAAATACCATACATGAGTGCAATCAAACCATGTATAAGAATTAAGGGTAGTGTAAAGGGAAAATCAATAGTGCAGAATATTGTGTTAGAGCTGTACATGATGGAAAGGTGATAAAAGTTTAATATAAACAATGAGATATGGTAAGGCCCACAAAATATAACTGAGGTGTCTGACAATTGTGTTGCCAATTATGATGCAGTGGGATAGTGCTGAAATGTAGGACAATTCGAAATCAGAATACTAAATCTGCGGCATAGTATATAATGCGGGAGGTGATAAAAGTAGGGCTACAAATTTCATCCTCTTTGAAAGGGTACAAAGATCTGGACAAAAGCATTCTGTGGCAAGTTCCAAAGGAGTGAGGTGAGAAATAAGCAGGACTTCATGCAGGAAAGCCTTTGGTCATCCAAATGTAGATGTTTCCTGAGGTTTCTTCCAATTGTCTGCCACTGTTATACCGAGAGTCTAGAAAACTAAATATTGACGCCAAATTTAGTTTGATTTTACAGTCGCAATTATTTATAGAATCAAAAGATGGAAGTATTATGTGTAAATGTACACAAAATTGCACATTTCTAGTGCGATTTATCACATCGAAAATCAGTAGGTTAAACCACAAAAGCAACTCTTCACTAGAGATATTTTCACAGTCTAAAGGAAATATAGACTTCAAGTATTCAAAGGGTTAAATTAAATTGAGCTTTTGTTCTCACTATCCAAGAATTTAGCAAGATTAATTTACCAAAAAAAACACACGGGTATAGGAAACGGTAGCATACAAAGCAAAAATAATAAAACTTATAAAAACTCAGGAAACACATAATTATTTGGAACATGTGGTTTGCATTTCTGAAAAATGTGCAAGCTGTTTGTGGTTAAACTGTCAATCGGCTGTTATCAACCTTACTTTGCTTTCTAGATCATAATTTACTGGATATTTTAGCTACTGTGGCACATTAACTACAGAGGAAAGGGAAAGCTTATCTTTAGGAATAATATTTCCAGTGCTGCTGTACTCATAGTACATCTGGTTCTTCTGTTAGCGGCAGTTAAATTGAAATATTTCACAGCATGTGTCAGAAACATGCATAATGGTAATAATGACAGATCTGATTAAACCCGAGTGCCACCAGCTCCCTGGTTGACTTGGGTTGTGCAGGTGTGACCTTCTGAGTCTGTGTGTTTAAATAAAATTAATTACAAGAAGGGGCAATGACTCTGTGACATCACAAAGCAGAGGAACTCCCAAGAGGGAAACCTAATGGAATATTTTCCCTCAGACTAATAATATAGTTCATATTGACTTGTGGTAATTAGTGGATCATTAAAGCAGTTTTCCCGAAGTATTTGGCTGACTGATCAGATTAGTGAAAATGTTCTTCAGAACAAGCCCCTGTGTGGTCTGCTGGAGGAAAAAAATATGCAACACAGCTTTTGCAGAGATGAAGATAAGCTACTGGTTCATCACACTCTAGTGAGCATGCTCAAGCCTGTAATTTTAACATGCCAGGCCTGCACAGGACTTGTCACAGATGGCAGGTTTGACAGTTCCTGTCTGTGGCGCTGATACACAACAGTTCAGCACAGGATCAGTGATATTCTGTCTCATTAGACCCATGCTAATTATCACAGCTAGTTTCAGGGGAAACCATGTGTTGAAATGGTCAATTTAAGGGAGTTTTTGCATCAACAAACCGATAATAAGGATTATACAGCAACACGCTGCCTAAAAAACTAATTTATTTTGTCAGAAGCATAGTTGTTACATTAGATAATATTCAATGCTATACATATTTTGAAAATAAAAGCTTAGGTATGAAACTGCTTTCAGCCAATATTGTCAGTTTTACTAACTGTTCGGGCTGCTCACAACTTTTACACGTCTCTATGCATGAAAGAGTTCAATATGGTTTAGTTCAATCTGTACATTTTCCCATGAGTATAATGAAAGATTTCTTTGCCACTGAAACAGGAAGATGCACTTACATCATGAAAAACTGCCAAGCCAAGTTATTTTTTTAAATCTCTACT
Organism: Rhinoraja longicauda; assembly: GCF_053455715.1. Classification (NCBI taxonomy): domain Eukaryota; kingdom Metazoa; phylum Chordata; class Chondrichthyes; order Rajiformes; family Arhynchobatidae; genus Rhinoraja; species Rhinoraja longicauda. The sequence continues at coordinate 40,654,449 of NC_135954.1, read as the reverse complement.
TGATGTAGCGTAATGCTAATCTGAATCCCATCACTGGTGACTGCAGAGAATTGACTACATTTTTCTAAACTACGCCAGTTGATTTTGAGAGAAAAGCCCTCCTGAGATCAGAATTCATGCTGGAGAACACAGACCTGCACCATAAGTTACCAGGACACCTAACAAATGAAGAATATTTATGCAAAAAGAAACACATCGGTTTAGACCAGTGGGGGACAGTGGGTGATTCTCATACGTGAACACGTCTGTTTCTCATATCCAAAAAGAGCAATACATTTTCTTCGTCCTGGAATAAAGGCCGTGGGTGCAAGCAAAACTGTCTCACCCACATCATCAGAAATTTAAGTTATGAAAAACTGGAAGCTTGCAAATAGAAGAAAAAGAAAATATAGGTTTCTCTGGATCCACTGTAAATTTTGGCTGAGTAATTTGTGTTATTGTTATTACATCACATTTGTGAAGCCATCATGAAATGTTCCTGTAAGTTAAATGTCAGACCACATAGTAACACATTGGCCTAGAAATTCATTAGGTCTTTAATAGGAAGGTTAACATTTCATTGCATGGTTCATGCTGTTGCAATAGGGCTGTGGTTTTCAAATATGATTCCAGTGCAACAGCACAAACATGCATTCACAAAGCATCCATCCATCATGAAGGAAGCAGCGTTCATGATCATTGTTATCAACTCACTTTCATTCAGTTGCTGCCACTTGACTGCTCAGGTAACAGCAGGGCTACAACTCATACAGCAGCAGGTGATAGCAGAAAACAAGCTTACCCCTAACTCAGTAGTTGTGCAGATGATGCCTATGTTTGCCCACGTTCAGCAAACGAGCTCCGTCACATACACTGATGCCTGCAATTGGCCTTAACCTTCAATATATGCAAGACAAGTGTGCCTCACCAACCACCGTTCATTAAGGTTTGTGGTGACACTCCTGAAACACCTGGACCATTTCCCAAATCTCAGGAGCCTCGTCTGTGGGCAATCGATGATGAAATTTGCCACTGCTAGTGTTAAATCAGCATTGCTATTCTATACATTTGTATTTATTATTGTACACACTCTAGAAAGAAACACCCACCACCCCAATGCCAACATACAAATTCAAGAGGAGGAAAAATAGGTAGAGGAAGACAGAAGAGGACTTAATGTTTTATGCTTCAGTTAGAACAAATATTTCATAAACGTGTCATTATCTACACATTAAATTGTGATGATTCTGATGTTGGTTCCCAGTGTAATGAGTACGCAGACTTGTGCGAGACAGCCGAATACATTTTAAAAGCATTGAAATGCTGTCCCTTATTGCAACCTTAACTATTCAATTAGTCCTAATATCAGGGAGGATGAAGAGAAATCATTTAGGTGCAAGTTTTAAAGCACTCCCTCATTATCAATAAGAAGTACATTTCCACCTTTGAAGGATGTGAACCATGTACAAAGATTGCCGGTGGAAGCCACCTAATAATCTACAGATATTGCTAAATTGCTTATTGATAGGGAGAATCTCTATCTTTCATAATTTCATAAGTTACAGGAGCAGAATTAGGCCATTCGGCCCATCAAGTCTGCTCGGCCATTCAATCATGGCTGATCTATCTTTCCCTCTCAACCCCATTCTTCTGCCTTTTCCCCATAGCCCGTGACACTTTGCCTCATCCGCCATATCTTTAGTAAATTATCACCTAATGATCTTCAAAAGAACTGCATAGTATAAATGAATATTGAATTTTAATTGTGTATTCCCCATTTATCGTAGACAATAAAGATGTATAAAACTGGAATAGAGACTATTTCCTAATTAATGGGCCAACCATATTCATTCTAACAGCGTTCAGTCAAAGTGACAGAAGGCAGAAACCAAGGAAGAAAGAGATGACCCTTTTCAACAGGGTAATGATACCCATGAAATGCAGTGGGCAAGATGGACTGGCAATATTGAGCACCTATACTGGCTATGAGGAACCTCCACTCATGGTCACCAGTACTTGTGAAAGGTCTTATGATTCAGGAAGAGTTTAGAATTCTAAAAGAATGCTGGAGAGTCATATGAATGGAATACATTGTTAGCGGAATACATTGCAATGCTGGCAAATCCGCACACCCACACAGCCTCACGTGAAGGAAAGTAAAGGACATTTGCTTGAGTGCACACCAAAAGTGACTTCTCTAAAGCTGTGGTGAATAACACACTATTGAGGTATGACAAAGATTAAATGTGGAAGCTTCGCATGTCGAACAATTGCTTGACACCAAAACTCAACATCCAGGCAAGAATATTTCCTCGTAGGAAGAATCAGGTTGGGTTTTTAAAAAAAAAAATGACCATGAAGCTTCATAATCGAACACTGATTCTCATCCAAAACAGTACAATGCCACGCGTTTGAATTTCCAGGGCATTATGAGGATAAGAACATTTAAACTGGTCAGCATTATTAATTTAAAGAATAATCCTCTTTGCCCACAGTAGATGGCTAACCATTCCACATAACTAGCAGCAGAACTTCTCCACCAAAGATTGATGTTGAAATGGTGCTCAAAATTAGCAATAGATTGAAGCAAAATGTATCATAATAATCAGGTTAATGCTACTTTGCAAACATTTCCCTTGGATATTTTACTTTGATGTGTAGATGGAAGTATTTTAATTATTTATGCCAAGAGAGAATTCCAAAACATGCTAGTGGCTCAATAGTGGATGCCGTGGGAATTGTCGTCATCTTCACCCCCTCTCTTCAACTGTCTCCTTTCCCCATCTGCTTCAAGGAAACCTCTAATATTCCAGTGCCCAAGAAAAGTAAAGTGACCTCTCTCACTGACTATTGCCCAATAACACTATCATCGACTAAAACAGAGAGCTTTGAATTGATTGGTTATTGCCCATGTCTACATCATTCTTCGGGACAATCTAGACCCCTTGCAATTTACATACATGAAGAATAGTTCCATGGAGGATGCCTTCTACCCTGCACTACAAGCAGCTCTGAATCACCTTGACAATAAGAACACCAGTATCAGAATGCTGTTCATTGCCAGGAGGTCATCTGTGAACACCATAATGTCGAATAAACTCATCTCTAAACATCTGGACTTTGTTCTTGGGGCCTCCATATGCAACTGACTCCTGGACTTCCTGACCGACAGACATCTGTCAATTTAACTCGGTCATAACATTTCTTCCACCCTGACCCTTTACACTGGTGCACCTCAGGGCTGCGTGCTCAATTCTCCGATCTACTCCTTGCACACCACTGACGGAGTGGCCAAATACAGTGCCACCACGACCTTTAAGTTTGCTCGTGATACCACTGTTGTTGGGCAGAATCACAACAAGAATGAAATGGAGTACAGGAAACAGATCGAAAAACTTGTGTGGTGGCATTAGTGCGACAGTACATCAGCAAGATAAAACAGTTGTTTGTCAACCTAAATAAGCAGAGGGAAGGATAGTGGTCGGGGGGGGGGGGGGGGGGGGGAGGGGGGGACATATCCCCCATCCACATCAACGGTGCTGCTAGAGAGATCATCAATTGCTTCAGGTTTCTTGGCATCCATATCACCAGCAATCTAACCTGGTCCCATCGTACTGACGTGGTGATTTTAAAAAGTGTAACAGTGTATTTAGGCATCTGAAAAGATTCAGCATGTCCAAGAAGATCTCCTACATCTCTAAAGATGCGCTATACAATATTTTGATAGAATGCATCTCAGCTGCTTATGGCAACTCTTAACTGCCTGAACCTACACGCAAGTATATACAGACGAGTCCATCACAGGTTTATTACTTCCTTCCATCCAGTCCATCATCAGGGTGCGCAGGGAAGGCTTGAAGTATCATCAAGGGAATGTCAGTCACTCCGGCCATTCCCAATTCTCCCTTCTAACTTTTGGGAGAAGATATAGGACCTTGACAGCCTAATTGTCTCGACTTAAGAACTGCATATTCCCCATTTGCCATCTGACACATGAACCAAACTCACCTTTCACACTCCATTAGACAATAGACAATAGACAATAGGTGCAGGAGGAGGCCATTCGGCCCTTCGAGCCAGCACCGCCATTCAATGTGATCATGGCTGATCATTCTCAATCAGTACCCCATTCCTGCCTTCTCCCCATACCCCCTGACTCCGCTATCCTTAAGAGCTCTATCCAGCTCTCTCTTGAATGCATTCAGAGAATTGGCCTCCACTGCCTTCTGAGGCAGAAAATTCCACAGATTCACAACTCTCTGACTGAAAATGTTTTTCCTCATCTCAGTTCTAAATGGCCTACCCCTTATTCTTAAAATTGTGGCCCCTTGTTCTGGACTCCCCCAACATTGGGAACATGTTTCCTGCCTCTAACGTGTCCAACCCCTTAATAATCTTATACGTTTCGATAAGATCTCCTCTCATCCTTCTAAATTCCAGTGTATACAAGCCTAGTCACTCCAGTCTTTCAACATATGAAAGTCTCGCCATTCCGGGAATTAACCTAGTAAACCTACGCTGCATGCCCTCAATAGCAAGAATATCCTTCCTCAAATTTGGAGACCGAAACTGCACACAGTATTCCAGGTGTGGTCTCACTAGGGCCCTGTACAACTGCAGAAGGACCTCTTTGCTCCTATACTCAACTCCTCTTGTTATGAAGGCCAACATTCCATTGGCTTTCTTCACTGCCTGCTGTACCTGCATGCTTCCTTTCAGTGACTGATGCACTAGGACACCCAGATCTCTTTGTACGTCCCCTGTTCCTAATGGTGCTGGTACATACTCTTACTCTTGCCTCATTTGATTATTCCATTATTGCACTTTACTGGGGGTTTTTGTACTACTTCAGTTTGTAGTCCCATCTTTGCACCATTCAGATGTTCTTGCATTCAGTGATGTACTTATTGTGTACTGTTTGCATTTATTGTTAATTCTATGTGCTTCATTTGAATGAGGGATTTCATTACACTTTGTTGTATTTGGTGATAAGCTAAATTTGAATCTAGGCCATAAAACAAATCTGATAGTTCCACCCTGTTTGACTTCCCAAAATTTACAGTCATTGGTTACAAGACAGTCTACAGCTTTGATCCACCATTATTCCACCAAATCAAGGCACTAACAAAAACAGTGAAAGCAACTGTAATCATTAATTTGTCCACAGTGGATTAGGTACCTGCTATGTAAGAAAGTGAAAAGGAATTTTTATAGACAATAGACAATAGGTGCAGGAGTAGGCCATTCGGCCCTTCGAGCCAGCACCGCCATTCAATGTGATCATGGCTGATCATTCTCAATCAGTACCCTGTTCATGCCTTAGACAATAGACAATAGACAATAGGTGCATGAGTAGGCCATTCGGCCCTTCGAGCCAGCACCGCCATTCAATGTGATCATGGCTGATCATTCTCAATCAGTACCCCGTTCCTGCCTTCTCCCCATACCCCCTGACTCTGCTATCCTTAAGAGCTCTATCTAGCTCTCTCTTGAATGTATTCAGAGAATTGGCCTCCACTGCCCTCTGAGGCAGAGAATTCCACAGATTCACAACTCTTTGACTGAAAACATTTTTCCTCATCTCAGTTCTAAATGGCCTACCCCTTATTCTTAAACTGTGGCCCCTGGTTCTGGCCTCCCTCCCTTGGTGAAGGCACGTCATCCCTTGGGGGGGATTACGGGAACACGCGGGGAAAACTCTCCGGAATGATGCCGTGCAGCAGTGCCACAGACGTTCCTGTGGTTGGGATTGGCTCCACATTATTCCTGAGGTTGTGATCAACTCCAGAGAAATTCCCAAGTGTGGGATCAACCAGAAAATGACCAAGGTCGGGATTGGCTCAAAGAAATACCTCAGGTTCGGATTGGCTGCAAAATATTCCCAAATTTTGGATCGGCCCCAGAAAATGTTACTACGGTTCAGATTAGCTCAAATAAATTCCTGAGGTTGGGAATAGTTTAATTGAGTTTCGGTTTAGAGATACAGCGCGGAAACAGGCCCTTCGGCCCACCGGGTCCGCGCCGCCCTTCTCCCCATACCCCCTGACTCCGCTATCCTTAAGAGCTCTATCTATCTCTCTCGAATGCATTCAGAGAATTGGCCTCCACTGCCTTCTGAGGCAGAGAATTCCACAGATTCACAACTCTCTGATTGAAAAGGTTTTTCCTCATCTCCATTCTAAATGGCCTACCCCTTATTCTTAAACTGTGGCCCCTGGTTCTGGACTCCCCCAACATTGGGAACATGTTTCCTGCCTCTAACGTGTCCAACCCCTTAATAATCTTGTACGTTTCGATAAGATCCCCTCTAATCATTCTAAATTCCAGTGTATACAAGCCTAGTCGCTCCAGTCTTTCAACATATGACAGTCCCGCCATTCCGGGAATTAACCTAGTAAACCTACGCTGCATGCCCTCAATAGCAAGAATATCCTTCCTCAAATTTTGAGACCAAAACTGCACACAGTACTCCAGGTGAGGTCTCACTAGGGCCCTGTACAACTGCAGAAGGACCTCTTTGCTCCTATACTCAACTCCTCTTGTTATGAAGGCCAACATTCCATTGGCTTTCTTCACTGCCTGCTGTACCTGCATGCTTCCTTTCAGTGACTGATGCACTAGGACACCCAGATCTCGTTATACGTCCCCTTTTCCTAACTTGACACCATTCAGATAATAATCTGCCTTCCTATTCTTACCGCCAAAGTGGATAACCTCACACTTATCCACATTAAACTGCATCTGCCATGAATCCGCCCACTCACACAACCTGGTTACATCCTCAAAAAATGTCCTAGTTACATCCTCAAAACATTCCAGTAGATTAGTCAAGCATGATTTCCCCTTCGTAAATCCATGCTGACTCGGAACGATCCTGTTACTGCTATCCAAATGCTCCGCAATTTCGTCTTTTATAATTGACTCCAGCATCTTCCCCACCACTGATGTCAGACTAACTGGTCTATAATTTCCCGTTTTCTCTCTCCCTCCTTTCTTAAAAAGTGGGATAACATTAGCTACCCTCCAATCCACAGGAACTGACCCTGAATCTATAGAACATTGGAAAATTATCACCAATGCGTCCACAATTTCTAGAGCCACCTCCTTAAGTACCCTGGGATGCAGACCATCAGGCCCTGGGGATTTATCAGCCTTCAGTCCCATCAGTCTACCCAAAACTTTTTCCTGCCTAATGTGGATTTCCTCCAGTTCCTCCGTCACCCTAGGATCTCTGGCCACTAGAACATCTGGGAGATTGTTTGTATCCTCCTTAGTGAAGGCAGATCCAAAGTACTGGTTCAACTCGTCTGCCATTTCCTTGTTCCCCATAATAAATTCCCCTACTTCTGTCTTCAAGGGACCCACATTTGCCGTGACTATTTTTTTCCTCTTCACATACCTAAAAAAGCTTTTACTATCCTCCTTTATATTATTGGCTAGTTTACCCTTGTACCTCATCTTTTCTCCCTGTATTGCCTTTTTAGTTATTTTCTGTTGCTCTTTAAAAGAGTCCCAATCCTCTGGCTTCCCACTCTTCTTTGCTATGTTATACTTCTTCTCTTTTATTTTTATGCTGTCCTTGACTTCCTTTGTCAGCCACGGGTGCCTCTTACTCCCCTTAGAATCTTTCCTCCTCTTTGGGATAAATTGATCCTGCAACTTCTGCAGTATTCCCAGGAATACCTGCCATTGCTGTTCCACCGTCTTCCCTGCTAGGGCCTCCTTCCAGTCAATTTTGGCCAGCTCCTGCCTCATGCTTCTGTAGTATAAGAAAATAACTGCAGATGCTGGTACAAATCGATTTATTCACAAAATGCTGGAGTAACTCAGCAGGTCAGGCAGCATCTCGGGAGAGAAGGAATGGGTGACGTTTCGGGTCGAGACCCCCCTTTGCTATACTGTAATACTGACACTTCCGATTTTCCCTTCTCCCTCACAATTTGTAGAGTAAAACATCATATTGTGGTCACTGCCTCCTAATGGCTCTTTTACCTTGAGTCCCCTTTTCAGATCAGGTTCATTACACAACACTAAATCCAGAATTGCCTTCTTCCTGGTAGTCTCCAGTACAAGCTGTTCTAAGAATCCATCTCGGAGACACTCCACAAACTCTCTTTCCTGGGGTCCATTACCAACCTGATTTTCCCAGTCTACCTGCATGTTGAAATCTCCCATAACCACCGTACCATTACATTTGCGACATGCCAATTTTAGCTCCTGATTCAACTTGCACCCTATGTCGAGGCTACTGTTTGGGGGCCTGCAGATGACTCCCATTAGGGTCTTTTATTTGGGAATGGCATCTAAATTACCTTTGCAAATGATCAATGACCTGTGCATTTCCCAGGACACAGGAAGTGATTACCTGCATTCACATGTCCATTTGAACTCTATTCATATTCTGCTGGTTAATATAAATAAAAAAGAATGTAACATCAATGTTACTTGACACTGCTAGGATTAGGAAACACCTGCAAATGTCCATTATGGTACCTGCAATACTTCTAGTTTGAGAAAATTACCTTCGCCAATTTTTTCCATGAAGAAGAATGGTTTCCCGACAATAAGATGTATTCTGCAAATATAGTTTATGTGCTTGATAAGGGAGCTGAATATTGCACTAGAGACTTATTGTATGATGGCTAAAGAACAGTAAGCCCCCTTTATGAATAGCAATTTGTCTTCCATTGTGTGCTTCGACAGGTCTGTATTGGAGAGAAGGAGTGTATATTACAGGATGCTGTGAGACACATTGAAGAATTGTCAAGATCTGGTTCATGCAGCAATTTACCAAGGTAAACTTCATTTACTGCACCACCCTGTGGCAAGAAGACAAGGTTGAGGACGAAGATAAAAATGTACAACATTCAGATGAAGATATAGTCCACTGAAAATTCCTTCGGTACATCCTGATCTAAGAATATTTCATGGTTGAATTGTCATGTATAAATTGAATGATTTTCAATTTATACACGAATTTCTTAGCGCACTACCTGGAAAAAAAAGTCCATGTTTTATAAAATTACCCTGTCTTGAAACATATCCTTAAATCACTGCTGAGACCCATGTTAACAGCTAAACTCACTTCTACAATAAGCCAGTAACTAATAAAACAATCTGAAAATTGCACAATGTACTTTCACCTCATGGTACCATGCAAAAAATAACATCATAACTCTCACACCGTGTGGAGATATCACTTTATAAATGCCAATCACTTATAAACATTGCACAAAGCACTTTTTTTTACCTGAACAAGGCATTGTAAATGCAGAAGCAGAGTGATTGGTGAAAGAACACAGGAGCAATCTGTTCAACAGCCTTCTCAAAGCAAAACACAACCTTAATTTTTCTGAAGCACGGCGGCATAATCATGCAGTGAAAACCAGTTATTTCTGGAGTGGATCTCAAATGCAATAATTTCTGGAGCATATCTGGGTCAAATTATTATCATATTTCTTATTTATGATGAGAAAAAACTTCAGTGGAAAAAAAAAATGCATTCAAATAGCACTTTACCACGTCCTTGGGATATTCCAAAGCACTTTACAACCCAATCAGCTACCATCACAGAAGTAATGCAGGAAAAATTAGCTGCCAATTAGAAAGATCCAAAGAAGCATCACACCAGCTAAACTATTTTTGGTGTCCTTGGGTGAAGGAGGCATATTGTTCACAACACTTCAGAATTTAGTAAAATGACCACCAACATTTTTATACGATAAAGGGAAAGTGGAATACGAGATTAATCTAGTGAGAAATATGAAACCAGACAGTAAAAACCTCTTCGGATATGTGAAAAGGAAAGGATTAGGAAAAGTTAATGTGAGCCCCTTACAGTCCGAGACAGGATAAATTATATTGGAGAATAAGGAAATGGCAGAGAAATCATTCAACAATTTTGTGTCTGTCTTCTTAGAAGAAGCCACACGAAGCTGCAGGAAATACTGGAGAGCACTAGGTCCATAGTGAATGAGGAACTAAACGGAACTAGATTCAGTTTAAAAATAAATATTATGGGACAGGAAGCAGATAGATCTTCAGTACCTGAAAATCTGCATTTAGAAGTTTTGGATACACAGGATGCATCATCTTTCAAAATTATAGCTGTACAAGACATTGGTAGACCAGACCTGCGTGGGTTTTCTCCGAGATCTTCGGTTTCCTCCCACACTCCAAAGACGTACAGGTATGTAGGTTAATTGACTGGGTAAAATGTAAAAAATTGTCCCTAGTGGGTGTAGGATAGTGTTAATGTGCGGTGATCGCTGGGCGGCGCGGACTTGGTGGGCCAAAAAGGCCTGTTTCCGCGCTGTATATATATGATATGATGATATGATATGATGACCTGGAATATCATGTGGAGTTCTGATCACCAAAATATGAAGAGGATGCGAATAAGTAGAGGGGGTACAGAAAAGATTCATAAAGATTTTATTGGAACTGGGGGACTTGAGTTATCAAAGGGGACTGGATAGGTTGGGACTATTTCCCCTGCAGCAAAGGAGGCTGAGGAGTGACCTTGAAGGTTAGAAAATCATGAGAGAAAAGGTGAAATGTCAGGGTTGGGGAGAATGAAATTACAGGATATAAGTTTAAGATGTGGGGAAAGATTTAAAAGGTAATTGAGGAGCAAGTTTTCCAAACAGTGGAAGGTGGGTTCTTGAAACGAGCTGTCAGAGGTAGAGGTAGGTATAATTGCAATGGTTAAAACATTTATAAACAGGTTAATTGATAAATTTATAGAGGGATATGGGTAAAATGTGGGCAAATAGGATGAGTACAGAAAGGTAACCTCAAAATGCTGGAGTAACTCAGCAGGATAGGCAGCATCTCTGGAGAAAAGGAATGGGTGACGTGTCAGGCCCATTCCTTCTCTACAGAGATGCTGCCAATCCCGCTGAGTTACTCCAGCATTTTGTGACAACCTTCGTTTTAAACCAGCATCTGCAGTTCTTTCCTACACAGTACGGATACACTGGTCGGTACGGACACGTTGGGCCAAAGGATCAGTTTCCATGTTGTATAACTATACGAGAGAACAAAAGGCTATTTAGGTTGACACTGGTACTGGGAGAATGCTGCAATCTGTTAATGAACGTATAAGTGGATTTCATTGAAAATTCTGACATGATGAAGCAGAGTGGAGTCAGGAAGGAGGTTCTGCCTGAACTAGTGTGTGTAGGATAGTATTAGTGTGCGGGGATCGCTGGTTGGCACAGACAGTGGGCCGAAGGGCCTGTTCCCATGCTATATCTCTAAACTAAACTAAACAAGGGGGCACAATCTCAGGATGTGGTGTAATATATTTAAGAATTAAATGAGGAGATACTTTTTCACTTGGAATTTTCTATTGGAGAAAGCAGCTGTACATATATGAGGAGATAAACAAATATAAAGCCACAAAAAAATATCAAAGAGTCTAAGAGAGGATCAGCCATATTGCACTGAATGGTAGAATACGCTTAAAAGGTCTAATTGGCCTTTTCCTGTTTCTATTTCCTATATTTCTATGCTTATATGGTTAAAGGCAGCACAGAAATAATAATAATAGGACTGTGCAGAGTTAACATGGAGTTATAAAAGGGAAGTAATGGCTGATAAACCTGTTGGAGATTTTTCCATTTGTAACCGGCAGAATAGACAGTCTTCTTTTGGAGCATCGTTTGAACTTTCAGAAGATATTTAATAAGTAAATGAAAGAGGTTATTAAATAAAATTAAAACATATTGGACTGGGGTTAACTTCTGGTGTAAACAGAAGCTGTTGCATACAGAAAACAGAGAGTGGGAATGAAGATTTTGTCTTTGGGTCAGGAGCTATGCATGGCAAGATGCCAAGGGGATCAATGGTGGGGACCCAGCTGTTCGTAATCTATATCAATGATCTGGATGAAAGGGCCAACTGTATTATATCCAAGTTTGTTGATGATAGAAAGCTGAGCAGCAATGTGAGTTGTGAGGAGGTTGGAGAGAGGCTTCAGGGGAATACAGGCAAGTTATGTGAATGACGAAGGATATTGCATGCTGCATATAATGCAGAAAAAACAGGAAATCATTCACATTGGCAAAAATATATATTTTAAATGGTCTTCAAATGGTGAGATTGAAAAGGTGTTGGTGTTTAGTGGGATCTGGCTTTTCTTGAGCGAGAATCACTGAAACTTAAGATGTAGGAATTTAAGAACAATAGGTTTGACTGAAATTATGCAGGTACCTGGTGTGATTGCATGAGAAACATTCTGCATTGGTCTGCTTTCCATAAGTAAGAAAGGACAAGTATGTCAAGGGGGGTGCAACCAATATTAATCCAGTTCCTGAAATGGGAATAAGTTCATAAATTCATCAGTCAGAGGAGCACAATTAAGCCATTCCATTGAGTCTACTCCACCATTCAATCATGGCTGATCTATCTTTCCCTCTCAAACCCATTCTCCTGACTTCTCCCCATAACCTTTAACACACTTACTAATCACGAACCTGTCAATCTCACTGGGTGGTGCCATCAGCGATGGCAGCATCGCCAATGGCGTCTGTCTTTTTGGCTTTTTTGCTATTTTTAGTGTTTTTAAAAATGTTTGTATTAATGTTCTCTGGTTTGTTTTATGTGGGAGGTGGGGGAGGGGGTCGGGGGAAACTTTTTTTCAATCTCTTACCTTGCCGGAGATGCAATTGCTTTCCGGATCGTATCTCCGGCCGCTCTGCGGCCTAACATCATGGAGCTGGCGGCCTTGCTTGAGACTGACTTTGAGCCCCACTGCGGGGCCGTGGACCTACCATCGGAGCCTGTGATCCCTTGCCTGGGATCGACGCTCCCACCACGGCCTGCGGATTTCAACATCGAGGAACCCGCAGTTTCAGGTAGAGACTGATGGCGGGAAGCTCCAAAGTCGCAGGAGGTTCGACTAGCGCCAACCGGGGGTCTGATCGCCCGGGGCAGGGGAGCTGTGATTCCCCCGATGCGGGAGCTTGATCGCCCCGACGCGGAGGGCCCAACCGCCAGCTATGGGAGCCAAGATCCTCCTGTCAACGGAAGGCTCGAGGCACCCGACCATGGGAGAACAAAGAAGGGAATAAGATTGAACTTTTTTTTGCCTTCCATCACAGTGAGGAATGTGGAATCGCTGTGGTGGATGTTTATGTTAAAATGTATTTTGTGTGTTTTGTTGCTTTTTATTGGTATGACTGTATGCCAAACTCAAATTCCTTGTCTGTTGCAAAACATACTTGGCTAATAAAGTGTGATTATGATGATGACTTGGCCTCCACAGCTGCTTGTGGCAATAAATTCCACAGATTCGCCACCGTCTGACTAAAGTTACGTCCTTTTATTCTGAAGCTGTGCCCTTTGGTCCTAGACTCTCCCACAACTGGAAAAATTCTCCCCACATCAACTCTATCCAAGCCTTTCACTATTCGTTAAGTTTTAATCAAGTCACCCCTCATCCTTCTAAACTCCAGTGAGTGCAGTTCCAGAGCCGTCAAATGCTCATCATGTTAACCCAATATCGAAGGATATGGGATTGGTATAGTGAAGAGACACTCGAGTCAGCCACAATCTCAATGAATAACAGAGCAAGTGTGAGGGTCTGAATGGCCATACCTGGCTCATAGGTTCAGGGCAACTTCCAATTTCCAGTGTGAAAACACACACCTCCAGATTTAGTGACGGTTTCTTCCCAGCTGTTATCAGGCAACTGAATCATCCTACCAACAACTAGAGTGCAGTCCTGAACTACTATCTACCTACTTGGAGACCCTCGGACTATCTTTGATCAGACTTTACTGGCTTTTTCCTTACACTAAACGTTATTCACGTTATTTCCTTTGTCATGTACACTGTACATCTGCACATCTGTACACTGTGGATGGCTCGATTGTAATCATGTATTATCTTTCTGCTGACTGGTTAGTACGCAACAAAAGCTTTTCACTGTATCTCGGTACACTTGACAATAAACTAAACACAAACTTTTACATCCAATTGAATAAGCAAGAAGTTCTGGGAATAGAAATATTCCCAAAGACAGGAGGCAGCACTGCTGCAAAATTGTACTTGTGTCACATTAATTGCAAGCCCAAGCCCTAAATGAAAGTGGAGAATACCACCAATTGAGCCTCGCAGACAAGACACTCATGTACACTGAATACCTACATGTAAGCGGGAAAATATAAAGGGGAAAAAACAAGAGTTGCATCAGTTATTCTTGAACATTTAAACATCTACCAAAATCTCACAACTCTGAAGCTATGGATGAGACCACTCAAAGAAACTGAGATCCTCAGTAAATTCCTCATGCCAACCTAAATAAATGGGCTGATGGAAGTAGTCTAACAATATAGAAAAACAAAATTCAACTCAGCTTATTGATGTCAATGAATCAGAAAGGCGCTTAACAAAACCATGTAATAAAAACATTCATTCTTCTCAGAAGCAAGTTTACTTCTGACACAATAGGAATCAGGAAAACATCATGCAAAATGGTGTAAAATCTGTACATCATCAACTATTATATCTATGTTCAAAGTTATAAGAAAATTTACTGGTAATAGTATAAAAGTATAATAATGAAATTAAACCAATTTGATATACTACTGTGATCTATAAAAGAGGCAGAACTACTTGGTATAACTAATTTCCATATCCTTTACACTAAGCCATTCCTGCTGAAAAATTATTGCAAATTAAACAACTGTATGTTACAGGATGCATATCTTGGTCAATTAGTCTGTATGTGTCAAAAATTCCTGTGCAATGCAAGCACTCCTTACCTGGCTCTTTATTGCTGCAACCTTAGCAAATAGTGCTTGGGACACTTTGGCCCTCTTCATTTCCTGCTGAATCTCATCGTAAATGGAAGCATTAATATTAAGTGCACAGCCTTCCAATTTACCATTCCACTCAGTTGTAATGGGCAATGTTTTGACCTAGATAAAGTTTTAATCTGAGTTAATAATGTACAATGGCAAAGAAGTTGAAATATAAAGACAGAAGGACAGATATATCCCCATGGTACTGGAATTATTTCACTGAGGTACATCACGGATAACGTTACAACTCAATATTAATTCAACTTTATTCAACCTAATAAACTTTAATTTCAGGATTCTTTCTGAATCTTTAAAAAAAATTCAGAACATCAATCGCAAACATAAAACTCCATGTGCATTGATTATGCTTTCTGGATGACACGCAAGTGAACTACTTGTGGGTTGGGCATTGAGACTGCTATTCACCCAAGACATCTCAAACATTTTTGTAGCATAAACATTGGCATCATTATTAACAAAGTCATAAAATAATACATTATATGATGGCTCTAGGACAGTGGATTTCTTCCAACGAATAATTATACGATGTTAAATAAAAATGGCTGAAAGTCTGCTCTTTATGACATTGAGTAGAGCAAGCTCATACACCAAGATAACTAATTATATGTTTTGTATTAGTTTTCTACTCCTCTTGCTCTTCTTCTCAAGATGATGAACTTCATGAGTGTATGCATTGATTTCAAATTTATTTGACTGTACATTCATGAAATCCTGACAAAGAGTATGAGTGGATCCTCATCTAATCTCCAATTGCCCAAAAGGAACTAAATTTTTGCACATTCTCATCCAAATCATTTATATAGATGACAAACCGCAATGGGCCCAGCACCAATCACTGAGGCACACCACTCGCGGCAGGGCCCCAGTCCGAAAAATAACCTTCCACCACCATCCTCTGTTTTCTACTGTGAAACCGATTCTGTATTGTTAGCCAGCGCCCTCCCTGGATTTTGACTGTTGGTGTGTCCGGATCAAGGTGTGGGTGGCTTGGTGCAATGGGTCAACAATAAATGGGCTGAGCATTTGCAAAATTTGCTTTGTGTACTCACTGAGAGCAGAGTAGGAAGCCATTTGTTTTATAGGTGTTTGGTTCAGAGGTTGAAAACTATGGGGTAAAAATCGCATTTAAAATGTTCGTAATCATATTTACTAATGATTATATTTGCACTGTTCCAAACTGTTTAGTTTGCATTGACTTAAATTATTAGTGCATTAACTGTGAACATATTTCTATTCCTAAATGATCAATTTCTAATTTTTTTCCCCCCCTAATGCAGAAATAGGAGCAAATGTGTCACCAGTCTGCCTACAAAGCAGAGATTTGTGCAGTGAGAGCATGGATCAGAGAGATCAGCACACGGAGATTAACAGATCAAGTTTGTGCATTCCTTGTTATATGGCTGTTAAAATAATCATTAAAAAATATAAAATGTTGCAAATAAGGTACTGTTCGATTCACCTCTACCTTATTGTGGGCATTGGACTTAAGCTACGAAGCTGAAGTGCTACAATGCTGCGAACTATATTCTGCACTCTATACCTTTCCCTTTTGCTCTACCTATTGCACTCAAGTTTGACTTGATTGTGTTGATGTGCAGTATTATATGATCTGTTTGGACAGCATGCAAAACAAAGCTTTTCACTGCGTCACGGTACACGTGACAATAATAAATCTAAACCTTGAATTCCATGCCTGATTTACAAATCCTTTCTCTGATTGACTAAGATTCAACCTTTGGAGCAGAGAATCAGAAAATTCCACACCACGGATAACCAAAAACAGTTACATTTATCAAGGCGTTCCTTTTAATATTTTTTAAATTGTGCAAAAATATGACATATGTGTAAATAATCTGGCTAAAAAATTATATTATTTGAAATTGGATAGTCTGAACCAAATGCCAAATCAAAAAATAAATTCACAACAACTCAAAAATAAGTTTTTTTGAAAGAAATTACATTCATTGAAATCACACAAGCAGCTTCAGAAAATACATATAATTGGGAGTTGTTATTTAGTGGTTACCTGTTGGGTACGGCTAGGAGAACTTATCAAAGGTGCAGTTCCAATCCCTGAGGCTGCATTGAGGCTTCTCTCCCTTTCATCCTGGTAAATACGGTCCCTTTCTGCTTCAGGCAGGATTAGAAAATTCTGCATTGCTCTCAAATTGACCAACAAAGACTGTGAGGCAATCTTGGGGTCCTCTTCCTTTCTGAGTATTTCAGATAGTAGACCCTGCAGAAAGGAAAAAGCAGAAACATCATTCAGATATTTTTGTGAATTGAACTTGACCAAAGACCGCTAAATATTCACTCACTGCTTTGCTGGAGTTTCAGAGTCAACCATCAATAATAGTGAGAATACATTAATGCTCAATTAGATGTTTTAGAAGAAAGACTCAATTGTAATTCTAATTTTATAACTGTCTTCTCTAGCAGTACATTCCTATTCATGACACAAACCAGAGCAAAGGAGATCACTACACAAAACTTAAACAAAGCATGCTGTGGTAAATCTACAATTGAACAATTGTGGCAAGTTAAATCTGAAGGATATTGCAGCAATAGTGCATGACTAATTTTGCAGTCAACTTGTTACCGGGAGTTTTATAAATACAAATATATTTCTTTATTCAAGCAGAACTTTTAATACATTTTTAATTAACACTGTCGTTTCCATTTTCAAACAGTAAAAATGTATTCTCCATACGTAACCTCTATCAATATAAAAATATTTGACATAAGTTAAAATAACTGTTTACCAATATTTCAGAACTATCTGTATAAGACAAAGCTTCACAGACCTGATGAGTATGGAGCACTCAGATGTAAATGTTAATGCGCATTTCATTGCCATCTGTTAACAGATGCTGTGTTAGCTGCAAGAATATCCACACACGAAGGAAGAAATAACTTCTATTGGGTTAATAGATGCAAATATTTGTATACACCAGCTTCTGATGCTGCACAACTTTGTTTTTCAGGTGGATATTATTGGCAAGAGAAAATTTTAAAAGATTTCTCATAATGGCGCTGCTTGCATTACTTATAATTCTATAAACTTATCAACTTTTCATATAACACAGGTACCACATTGCTGCAAATGTGACACCAGTTTACTGTTAAAATACACTTCAGTAATTCCTAAACAGATGCCAAATAAACCTTAGAGTACTGAATCTGCAACAAAAAAAAGATTTGTTCCCTATAGGCCTGACTGTGCATAAAATGGCTGACTACCTTTAATGTTCATTTTGGAACAGTCACCGTGCTTTCAACCACTTTATGGATGGTTGCAGCTGTATGTATAACTATTATCAGATTTACAATAACAAGAGAAGAACCGTGAAACACAGAATTTGAGTAATACGTCCAAGTTATTAAAAGTACAATTCATCCCCATTTGTTCCCTTATCAATTTCACAAAATTGAAAATAACCAGCAGTGATTTCTTTGTGTACTCAAACTGATTTACAAATCAGACTCCCAGTATAGAGACTGTTGCAATCAAATTTAAATGAAAGAAAAATTACCATGATGAAACTAACTACGCAAATTCAAACACTGGATAATAGTTTTATTCCTCTGTGGATTTATAAAACAGCTGCCCAGGCAAAGAAATCCTCACACTTCACCCATGCTTAATAATCTTTCATACAGAGTTGTGCCAATCGATTTTTTAACAAATTGTAATCAATTAATCTACTTGTCATCAAGCCAATACTTCTGAGCATGACATTAATGTGGTACTGCAAATCTCCCATTAGGTTGGTCAAACCCATTTCTACAGGTCTCTTATAATACTGTTCACACACACTCCAAATCATTCTCAAAAATGTAGTCATAAGAAACTACGAATGCTAGATTATTGAGCAACACACAAAGTACTGGAGGAACTCAGCACAAACAGATGCTGCCTGGCCCGCTGAGTTCCTCCAGCCTTTTGTGTTTTGCTCATTTGCTCAAATTATTTCATTTTTAGTTTTGAAAAAAATAATCCAAAAATGAAAAATCATTTTTGGATTATTTGTTTCAAAACTAAAAATGAAATAATTTGGCAGTCTCATGAAATCCAACACTAAATGTCAATAAATTGTTGTGCAAAATATGAATCACATATATAATTACATTTATTATTTAAATAATCTGCTACTGGACCTAATTAGCAAAATTATCCATTTGAATACCCTTCATTTTCATATAGGCCAACCATATCCTTTAAATCCTGACCTATAATATTTTGATGTATAAATTGAGAAAGCTCTTTATATTAACAGTGAATATTTGTAAAATACCTAATTGAAACATTTTGTACTGATTTTCTGCCATTTTGCTTTTGAGTTACCAGAATGCTTTTGATTTATTATATAGATGTAATGCTGAAGAGTATACATTTAGGGGAATTGTTGTACTGTCCTGTAAAAAAAGGTTTGAAAATGTACTGCAACACTAAAATCAGCACGCCGGCTTCGGGAATGACAGTAGAATGGTAGAAGACCAGTTTATTCAGATCGCACTGTGATACGGGTGTCAAGAGTGATGGGGAAAAGGCAGGAGAATGGGGTTAGGAGAGATAGATCAGCCATGATTGAATGGCGGAGTAGACATGATAGGCCGAATAGCCTAATTCTGCTCCTATCACTTACCCTATGACCTTATATGCTTTATAAAAAGTTCTTCCTCCCAAATTCACTAATAAAATCGCAGTGGTCATGTTGTAAATACCAATTTTCACAAGTTTAAGTACATTGCTTGATTTGTACATATTTCATTAAGAATGCAGTTCATAATGCCAATGTATTTATATTCAGCGATTTTCCACATTGATTTTATTATATAAGTTATTGATAAATGAAAATCTAAAAACTGCATATGCTGGAAATCTTAAATTAAAACAGTGTCTATCTTTAAATGATTAATATCTTCCTAGTTAACTACTAGCAATATGATATTACATTGTTATAATGGTATGTAGTAAGGTAGGTTACGTGAACATACCAATACTAGCAAAAAAAATAACTGCTGGAGGAACTCAGTTGGGAAGGCATCATCCTTGGTGGGAAATGAACAGATGGTGTATTGGTGCACCTGTGACCCACCTGGACTTGAACCTATTTCACCCCTCCCCCTCTCCTTTCACCACCATTCATTTATTCCTCCAGCTTCACAATTCGCAACACTTCAATCTTTATCTCAACACCTTTTGCCTTTTCATCTCTGGCCTTTGTCCAAACATCTGCCTATCAAAACCCCACCTCACCTGTATATACCTATCACTTTCAGGGCTTTCCTCTATTTCAGCTTCCCCCTCCCCCCCCCCCCCCCCCCCCACCCCCCACCAACCACTACGATCAATCTAAAGAAGGGTCCTGACCCAAAATGGCACCTTTGTGTCTTACAATGAAAAGGGATATTAATAGTCTTGCACACCGACAACCTCTAGATGAAGTAGAGCAAAGAGGAAATGGGATCTAGTTGTCTACACATCCAAGCTATAGCACACATTTGGAAGAAGGTTTATGTTTGTTTTCCAACCATTAAACATAGGGTTATTTATTTGTGATTAGATTATACATGCCAATTATGGGAAACACACAGATGCCCCAAATGCCAAATTTATACATGGACTAATCAATTGAGAAATGTTCATGTGTTGAAGGATAAACACAATGAGCGAGACATTCTCTGAGCTTTTAGTATTTTGTGGAAATTCAAGAAATACTAAAAGTTATGTGCATTGCACCCAAGGGAGAAATGGGTCCATGCCTTCTCAATCAGCTCTGCTTGCCTGAGCTTTGGACTCAATCTAAATACCTTTTTGCTTCATACCAACTCTGACACATACGCAAGCCATGATAAACCAATCTCTGAATGCATTCAAGAGAGAGCTGGATAGAGCTCTTAAGGATAGCGGAGTCAGGGGGTATGGGGAGAAGGCAGGAACGGGGTACTGATTGAATGGCGGTGCTGGCTCGAAGGGCCGAATGGCCTCCTCCTGCACCTATTGTCTATTGTCTATTGTATTCAATTTTATTTTCGATTCTGAAGTACATAAAAATGAATTAAAATAAGACTTTTATTAATAAAATATCAACTTATGTTAAGATCTGTGCCATGGGAAGTTAAATAATTTAATGAATCAAACAACCAGTAGAGGTACTTTCACCAGGTGTCATATGACTGGCAGTAGGTTTATATTGACTAACTTTTGATGCTTGATGAACAGACTTACTTTAAAATATGTAAAAATCAATAGCATGAAAAATGTTAATTGTTTGAAGCCTAAATTTACAAGGCATGTACAGGGTGCCCTTTCTAAAATACACATCCTGGAAGTGATCCAAACGGTGTGTCATGGTAAGGTGCTTGTTCTAACAAGAAGCAGTAGAGCACAATTGGACAGGGATGTCTTTTATCATTGGTCTTTAAAAAAAAATTAAATGCTTTTCTGTTCAAGCTTCGTATCAATTGCCCAGCAGCATTTGTTACTTGTATTAGGTGTTTTTGGAAGACTTTTGGTCTTGATAAATCAACGCTATAAATAGTAGCTGTAATGCACTATTTTTGCAAAATGCTTCTCGAAAAGTTACAGCTATCCTCTTAAAAACTGCGAAAACAGAAAACTTCTCTTTTTGTTACTGCAAAGTAAACAACATAATACAAAAACAAAAGGAACTGGAAACACCCAGCAAATCAGGCAGCCTCTCTGAAAAAAGGGAGTGTTAATGTTTCTGTTCGAAGGTCCTTTGTTAGAATTGGAAAATTGAGAAAACTATTTTTACCTTGCAGAATGGATGGTTGAGGAATGAACTGGGCAAAGAGAATAATAAGGTGGCGCAGGGTTGGTATGTTATACGTTGTTTAAGGGGATGTCTCGTTGATAGATTCATGTGGTGGTTGAAGAGAAAGAAAGTCATGGGGTATTTAAACGATGTGAAATGCAGGTCAGAGCTTTTGCTAACTCAGAGTTATCAAGAGTCATAGAGTGATACAGTGCGGAAACAGGCCCTTCGGCCCAACTCGCCCACACCGGCCAACAATGTCCCAGCTACACTCGTCCCACTTGCCTGCGCTTGGTCCATATCCCTCCAAACCTGTCCTATCCATGTACCTGTTTAACTGTTTCTTAAATGATGGGTTGGTCCCAGCCTCAACTACCTCCTCTGGCAGCTTGTTCCATACACCCGCCACCCTTTGTGTGAAAAAGTTACCTCTCGGATTCCTATTAAAACTTTTCCCCTTCACCTTCAACCTATGTCCTCTGGTCCTCGATTCCCATACTCTGTACATCTACCCGATCTATTCCTCTCATGATTTTGTATACCTCTATAAAACCTCCCCTCATCCTCCTGCGCTCCATGGAATAGAGATCCAGCCTACTCAACCTCTCCCTATAGCTCACACCCTCTAGTCCTGGCAACATCCTCATAAACCTTTTCTGAACCCTTTCAAGATTGACAATATCTTTCCTATAACATGGTGCCCAGAACTGAATACAATATCCTAAATGCGGTCTCACCAGCGTCTTATCCCAACTTCTATACTCAATACTCTGACTGATGAAGGCCAAAATGTCAAATGCCTTTTTGACCACCTTATCTACCTACGATTCGACCTTCATGGAACCATGCACCTGTACTCCAGGATCCCTCTGCTCTACAACACTACCCAGAGGCCTACCATTTACTGTGTAGGTCCTGCCCTTGTTCGACATTCCAAAATGCAACACCTCACACTTCTCTGTATTAAATTCCATCAACCATTCGTCCGCCCATCTGGCCAATCGATCCAGATCCTGCTGCAATCGTTCACAACCATCTTTACTATCTGCAAAACCACTAACTTTTGTATCATCAGCAAACTTGCTAATCTTGCCCTGTGAGTTCTCATCCAAATCATTGATGTTGATGACAAACAATAATGGGCCCAGCACCGAACCCTGACGCACACCACGAGTCACAGGCATCCAGTCTGAGAAGCAACCTTCCACCATCACCCTTCCTTCCATGGAGCCAATTTGCTATCCATTCAGCTATTTCTCCTTGGATCTCATGCGATCTAACATTCCAGAGCAGCCTAACATGTGGAACCTTGTCGAACGCCTTACACAACATCTACAGCTCTGCCCTCATCAACCTTTTTGGTCACGTCTTCAAAATAATCAATCAGATTTGTGAGACACGACCTCCCACGTACAAAACCATGCTGACTATCCCAAATCAGCCCTCCCCCATCCAAATCCCTGTATATCCTTTCCCTCAGAATACTCTCCAGTAACTTACCAACTACAGATGTTAAGCTCACCGGCCTATAGTTTCCAGCATTTTCCCTGCAGCCCGTTTTTGAAAAGAGGTACAACATTTGCCACCCTCCAGTCTTCCGGCACCACTCCTGCATTTACGGATGACTCGTAAATTTTAACCAGGGATCCCACAATTTCCTCTCTAGTTTCCCACAGTGTCCTCGGATAATTGAGAATGCTGGAAATGCTCAGCAGGCCAGATAGAGTATGCAGAGAGAGAGCAGAGCTAAGAGTTAATATTGCAGATGAATAACTGCAGCAGAATGAGTCAGTTCCCTGTCAGTTTAATTCTCCACAACACACTCATTATGACCCCCCCCCCCCTGTCCATTGTCTCTCACACTATTCCAATAAAGTCCTACATAATCTTGAGGAACATATTCCATCTTCCAAACAGGCACTTTAGATAACTAAAAAAGCAATACGGGGAGAAAAGATGAGGTACGAAGGTAAGCTAGCCAAGAATATAAAGGAGGATAGTAAAAGCTTCTTTAGGTATTCAGAGAGTCATGTTCACAAGTCATAGGAGCAGAAGTAGGCCATTCGGCCTATCGAGTTTACTCCGCCATTCAATCATGGCTGATCTATATTTCCCTCAACCCCATTCTCTTGCCTTCTCCCCATAACCCATGACACCCTTACTAATCAAATGGCATATTGCATGGAAACACACCCTAAGGCCAACCCGTCCCACCTAAACTAGTCCCATTTGCTTTTGTTTAGCCAACGTCCCTTTAAATCTCCCCTAACCCATGTGGCTATCTAAATGTTTATTAAATATTGTTATTGTACCTGCCTCAATTACTTCCCTTTTCAAAACTATCTTAAAACTTATGGAATTGTGATTACAATCCTCAAAATACTCTTCCACTTGAACACCGGCCACCTGGCCAGGCCCATTTCACAACACATGGCCCAGTATGTTCCCTTCTCGGGTTGGACTATCTATATACTATTTCAAGAAACCCTCTGGATACACTTCATAAATTCTGTCCCGAATAAGCCTTTAACACTGGCCATGTCCCAGTCAATATCGGGAAAGTTAAAATCACCCCCTAAGACAACCCTGTTGCATTGGCAGCTATTGGTAATCTGTCTACTTCTCTGTTCCTCCATACTTCTTGCTATTACGGGATCTGTCGTACAATCCCATTAGAGTTTTTTTATTTCTAAGATCCACCCTTACCACCTCAACAAAGGAACCATCCAGTATGTTCTCTCTAAGCACCACCGTGACAGTCTCCCTGATTATTAGCGCAACTCCTCCATCTCTTTTTCCTCCCCCTCGATCACGTCTGAAACATCAAAACGCTGGGACATTGAGCTGACAATCGTGTCCCCCCCCCCCCCACATTTACAGAATGGCCACAACATCATAGTCCAAAGCATCAATCTATGTTCTATGCTCTATGTTCATCTAATTTCTCCACAATACTCCTTGCATTGAAATAAAAATGTACAGCCCATCAACGTCACCATATCCCTTCATCTCCCTTGCCTGTCCTTCCTTTGAGACTTACTGTTTTGAATTTCTACCTTCCCATCACTCCTTCTAATTTCTGACCTATTACTCTGGTTCCTACCCCCCTGCCTCTCTGGTTTAAACCCTCCTGAGTAGCACAAGCAAACTATCCTGCAAGGATACTAGTCCCCTTCCAGTGCAGATGCAACCCGTCCCTCTTGTACAGGTCACCTGTCCCAGGAGAGAAATTATTGATCTAAAAATCTGAAACCCTGCCCCCTGCCTCAACTCCTGAGCCACACATTCATCCGTCCGTTCTTTCTATTTCTACCCTCACTAGCACCTGGAGCCGGAAGCGATCCAGAAATTAGTACCCTTGGGGTCCTGCTTTTTAATCTTCTGTCTAACTCCATATATTCACTTCACAGGACCTCATCCTTTTTCCTACCTATATCATCAGTGCCAATGTGCACAATGTGATCGGCTGCTCGCCCTCCCCACGAGAATGTTCTGCAACTGTTCTGAGACATGCTGGACCTGGCGCAATGGAGACAACACACCATCTTGGAGTCTCGGTCGATGCCACAAAATCTCCTGTCTGTGCCTCTAACTAATGAGTCTCCTATCACTGTGGCCCTGTCTGACTTTTCCCTTCTCCGCTGTGCCTCAGAGCCAGGGCCGACACCGCAGGTCAAACTACCGCGGCTGCTCTCCCTGAACGGTCCTTCACCACAACAGTATCCAAAAGGAGCATAATTGTTGACCCCTGGGGATTCCTGCACTTTCTGCCTACATCGTTTCTGAGCGGTCACCTATTTACTTCCAGCCTGTACCTTAGGCACGACCACCTCATTGTAACTTTAATCAATGATAAGAGTTATCTTATCTACAATATAGATTTCAGCTCTGACCTGCATTTTACAAGTTTAATATGTTCTTTTGTTTTCTCTCTAACTCTCCTTGTTAACCTATCATCCAGGCAGCTCGATAAAGCATCTCGCCAACCATGGTCTCGCACTGTCAGAAATATTTTCTCAATGCTATCCATCCAATTTCCCATCTTCTGTACAGCTCAAAACAACTTGCTTTCTCAACTCCATAGTTCTGATGAGGGGCTTCAAACTGAAGAATTAGCCGTGTTCCTCCTTTCACAAATGCTGTATGTTTCTAGCACTTCCTGCCTTTCAGATATTTGCAATATTTTTAAAAATGTAAGCAATAAAGTAATCTGCCATTGTGTCTATGTGGGTGAGAGAAATATCAATCACTTACACTGAAACAACCTATTCTGAAAAAAAGCCAATGGAACATGCTGAATCCAGTAAGAAGTCACACCACTTGAAACTTGATTAGGAGAAATTGAAACGAGCGCTTCAACCTTGCTAGCAGAAGGCAGCATGGCAATTAGATCAATCACTCAAAAGCCTGAAAATACTGATGTATGTTTACACAAATTCAGCACTTTATCTGGACATCCCAAACAAGTATACTTGACAAATTGTAACTGCACCAGTTTGTAGTCCACTCAGACCTTCGATGGCAAAGTACTGTCTTAGCCGGGTAAAAGACTCAATCTTTTACCCAGTGGAAAGAGATTCTGGTGAACATATCCATGTTTTACACTAAAGGTATATTTTCTTTCGGAACTCATTGAGGGTTCATTGCAGATCAAGGTGGATGGACTTAGGTAACCACATACACTGATATGAACACCACAAAGTTTTACTTCAAATTTTGGACTAGATTCAATTTACAATGTTCCTTGCCACTGGGCAAAGTTTTCAAATTGTCTGAAGTGACTCCTTACAGATCAACAGTGATTATATGTCAAAGATTTGAACTGTTTGTGACAGTAATTTAATGATATCCTGAGGTATGAAAGGCACTATATAATACAACTTTCAAAATCTGAGCGTGCTGACTAGTTCACATGTTTTATCACATGGTTTTCTACATTTATTTTCTGTGACCTTGGTTGCATTCCAAAATCTGTGAAGTTCTTTAAATGTTTGTCACTAGGCAATTAACTTGCACAACGTAAAATAATTGTGTGGACCGCCACAACTTACAAAATTTGGATTTGACAAATAGAAAATAGTCTGAATAATTGTTTAACTCAGCACCCTGTGATTACTTGTAAGATGTTGACAAAATATAAATGTAATACCTGCCTTCATGTCCTGTAAAAGCCGTAATTTAAAAATAAATCCACCTCTGTATCACGGGGCTGAATTAAGCATACACGTTGAAACAAAAATTACGAGCTGAATGTTAATTTGCATTGTGCTGGGAGCTGGGGGACGGGGCAGGTGTAAGGGGTGGGGCACAAAACACTGTGTTTTCAAAAATGTTTTCCAGAGTTGCTTTGACCCAGCCTTAATATTAGCATATTATTTCAGGGCTCCCGACCAAATCAGGCCAAATGAATATGATGGCAACACACAGAATCTGATTTTATCTCTACTATTCTATAGCACATTGCAGACTTGACATCTGATACGTGTCTGGGGTGGGAAATACAGCATTAACTACTCCAAAAAATAGTTACAGATATGCAATGGGCGCCCCAAAATTCAACAATCCTTTATTGGATGCCATGATAGGGATGGAAAAGACTATCTTCTGCTACTCTGAGGAAGAATCCGATCCGTGGCAACGAGAAAATACGGCTGGAGGCTGATACACAACAAGCAAGAATGTGGTCACGGTTCAGGATTCAGTACTGCAAGTAGATCAATGAGCACGTCAAACTGAAAAAAGTGAGCACAGTAACACACTCTGTAACTTCCTTATATAGTCCCTCAATCTGCTCTCTTATGTTTTCTGGGAACATTGTTGCAACCATTATTATTGTAAATCTCTCCCCCCCATCCAGTATTCAGTCTCATCTATATACAATATCATGCCCTGCTCTCACGGTTCCCTGTTCATCTGATGAACGCATCACATTAGTTCAATGCATTGGCCTCTTCTCTCTCTCTCCTTGAAGGGAAGAATACAAACCACCAGAAGCAGTTTGTGCCATGTAACCATAAGAAGATTTTTTCCTTGACTCTTGGATTCATTAATATAGCACTTGAGATTAATTACTCTGATGCCTTACAAATGTAATTAGCTATGTTTTAAATGCCTATCCCTTTACATAGAGCACCCATCCCATAAATCTGTTTACACACTTGGAGATCAGGGCAGTTGACCAACACTGGAGAAAAGGCATTTTAACATCTGCTCCAACTCTACGCTGTTCTGGTTGAAAAACATTCCTTATGATTCTGGAGTGCCTTCAATGCCATAAATGATTCCAAACACTGGAAGAATGTCAAGGAGGGACATATATTCGTAAGCAGAGACACATATGGAGCAGAATTAGGCCATTCGGCCCATCACATGTACTCCGCTATTCAATCATGGCTGATCTATCTCTCCCTCTTAACCCCATTCTCCTGTCTTCTCCCCATAAGCTCATCATGACTTCCCTCATCCCATGGAAAGCTGATATAATAGCACACCTTGTCAACAAGGTTGCCAGCTTTATCCATCTGCAGATGATTAATCATCCTTCATAAATCTCCAATAATGCTCAGGAAGGATCTCAGATAAAAAGAAACCCAAGGGTAGTGGGTGCTTTGATGGGCTATAGTGATGTATGTCTATTAGATCCAGCAGAGAACTAATCTTATGCCAGGATGCTACATGTATCTCCAATCACCTGATATATGCTCCACTCATGACAAATAAACTTTTCTGTTGTCAGGGTGCCGTGTGTGCTGGAAATGGCTTACTTTACATTTAGTTTTTTGAGATACAGAATGGAAACACGCCCTTCGGGGAACACTAAGCACTATCCTAAACGCTAGAGCCAATTTACATTTTTTTTACTGAAGCCAATTAATCTACAAACCTGTACATCTTTGGAGTGGGGGAGGAAACCGGAGCAACGAGGAGAAACCCATGTGACCATGGGGAGAAAGTACAATCTCTGCAGAGACAGCACCAGCAGACAGGATTGAACCAGGGTCACTGGCACTGTAAGGCAACACATGAGCATTGTTAAGATCCTACTTCCTATATACATTGCTCTGAATAAGTGGGAATGATATTGAATGTACTAACCTGCCTTTCCTATGCAGATTTCCCATGTGGAAACTGATCTGGATGTGTACCTCGGTACACGTGACAATAAACTAAACTAAACTGAACTGAACTGGATGAATTTTCACTTTTGGTGGATTTAACGTCAACCCTCTCTAATCCACTTATTTAAGTGAATTAAAGTTTCCCTTCTATCTTTGTCATTGCCAAATTTGTCAGAATGCTGTTAACAATTTGAAGATATACACTGCTATTTTTCAAATACTCAACAGATCCACTAACTCATTAACAGGATATTTTTGCCTTTGTTGACTACATCACCAGCCATTCAACAAAAAACAATGCAAAAACCCTTTCCCACAAACAATACAGCAAGTATCATTTAAAACAACGGATACATGAAAATCATTTTAAAGAAAATCAAGTCATTAACACAGATGACTGATACAAACCAGTTTTGCGGAAATGGCCAATATTATAACTTTGTCATTAACATCGATGAGATTATTTTCTAACAACTACATCCAAATATTCAGTATATACATAATTTTAAATGCAGATAAATGTGGATATCCATGATCACTTTTAGAAACGCAACAATAATCAACCAAAACAATACAACATTCTTCATCCATATAGTTTACATACAGGTCAGGCAGCAACTCGGGAGAGAAGGAATGGGTGATGTTTCGGGTCGAGACCCTTCTTCAGAAGGTCTGAAGAAGGGACTCGACCCGAAACGTCACCCTTTCCTTCCCTCCCGAGATGCTGCCTGACCTGCTGAGTTACTCCAGCATTTTGTGAATAAATCGATTTGTACCAGCATCCGCAGTTATTTTCTTATATTAGTTTACATACAGAACTGCCTAGCTAGTGTAAAATATTTGGAAAGTACTTTTGAAAGTGACAGATCTATACTGTCCTTTCAATATATAACAAGGGACACATTTACTGTCTAAAGTCACTTCAAATTGATACAGCTTCAGTGAATTTAGTGCATTTAGCAAATATTTTGAACCATGGCTTCTCAGCATAATTATGACATGATGGTTAGAATTTAGCCTTCTATTTACTGCGTCATTGAGACTTTTGGAATGAATGGGAGGATACACATTTATTAAGTGGCAGGTAGGTTAATGTAGGTTAAAGCATCAGGTTGCCTATTGACTCCAAATTGTGCGGAATAGCTCAGGACAGTTGGAACCAAATTCTGTTTGATAAAAGTGATTATTCTTTGATTTGCACTCCTTGTGGGGTATAAAGGGTATAAAGGGTATAAAGCATCTTAGAAACCAGTAGTGGAATCTAACAAATCTGACAAATCTAATCTAACAATTAACGGGACAGAAAGCTCACGAAGCGATAGGAGAGAATGGCCAAGTGTAATAGGAATCGAAGTGGAAGCTGAGATGAGCAAAGGATTCAAAGTAATATATATGAATGCACGAAGTATAAAAAGTAAAGTGGTGAGCTTGAGGCTCAGTTAGAGATTGGTAGGTACGACATTGTGGGGATTACAGAGACGTGGCTGCAGAAGGATCAGGACTTGGAACTGAATATTCAGGGTTATACGTCCTATAGAAAGGACAGGCAGGTGGGCAGAGGAGGTGGGGTAGTTCTGTTGGTGAGGGATGAAATTCAGTCCCTTGCGAGGGGTGACATTGGGACTGTCGATGTAGAGTCACTGTGAATAGAGTTGAAGAATTGTAAAGGTAAGGAGACACTAATGGGAGTTATCTACAGACCCCCAAACAGTAGCCTGGATATAGGTTGTAAGTTGCAGCAGGAGTTAAAATTGGCATGTAACAAAG
This sequence comes from Rhinoraja longicauda, assembly GCF_053455715.1. NCBI lineage: Eukaryota > Metazoa > Chordata > Chondrichthyes > Rajiformes > Arhynchobatidae > Rhinoraja > Rhinoraja longicauda. Next base: position 40,623,972 of record NC_135954.1, on the reverse strand, counting down.
GTTATGGGGGATTTCAATATGCAGGTAGACTGGGAAAATCAGGTTGGTTCTGGACCCCAAGAAAGGGAGTTTATAGAGTGCCTCCGAGATGGATTCTAGGAGCAGCTTGTACTGGAGCCTACTAGAGAGAAGGCAATTCTAGATTTAGTGTTGTCCAATGAACCAGATTTAATAAGGGAACTCAAGGTAAAGGAACCGCTTGGTGGTAGTGATCATAATATGATTAGTTTTAATCTGCAATTTAAGAGGGAAGAAAGATTCTAAGGGGAGTAAGAGGCAACTGTGTCTGACAAGGGAAGTTAGAGATGGAATAAAACTGAAAGAAAAGATGTATAAGATAGCAAAGAATAGCAGGAAGCCAGAGGAGTGGGCAACTTTCAAAGAACAACAGAAGATAGCAAAATGGGCAATACGGGCTGAAAAGATGAGGTACAAAGCAAAGCTGGCCAAGAATATAAAGGACAGTAAAAGCTTCTTTAGGTATGTTAAGAGAAAAAGATTAGTAAAGACAAATGTGGGTCCCTTGAAGGCAGAAACGGGTGAAATTGTTATGGGTAACAAGGAAATGGCGGAAAAGTTGAAACAGGTACTTTGGATCTGTCTTCACTAAGGAAGACATCATCTCCCAGATGTACTAGCGGACAGAGGATCAAGGAAGACAGAGGAACTGAAAGAAATTTGCATTAGGCGAGAAATAATATTGGGTAGACTGATGGGACTGAAGGCTGATATATCCCCAGGGTCTGATGGTCTGCATCCTAGGGTACTCAAGGAGGTGGCTCAAGAAATCGTGGACGCATTGATCATTTTCCAATGTTCAACAGATTCAGGATCAGTTCCTGTGGATTGGAGGGTAGCTAATGTTATCCCACTTTTCAAGAAAGGAGGGAGAGAGAAAACAGGGAATTATAGACCAGTTAGTCTGACATTGGTGGTGGGGAAGTCAATTATTAAAGAGGTAATAACGGCGCATTTGGATAGCGGTAAAAGGATTGGTCCAAGTCAGCATGGATTTATGAAGGGGAAATCCTGCTCGACTGATCTTCTGGAATGTTTTGAGGATGTGACAAGTAAAATGGATGAAATGAGAGCCAGTGGATGTAGTGTATCTAGACTTTCATAAAGCCTTGGTTAAGGTACCACACGGGAGGTTGGTGAGCAAAATTAGAGCACATGGTATTGGGGGTATGGTATTGACATGGATAGAGAATTGGTTGGCAGACAGGAAGCAAAGAGTAGGAATGAACTGGTCCTTTTTAGAATGGCAGGCAGAGGCAAGTGGAGTGTCGCAAGGCTCGGTGCTGGGGCCGCAATTATTTACAATATATATTAATGATTTGGATGATGGAATTAGAAGTAACACGAGCAAGTTTGCAGATGACACAAAGCTGGGTGGCAGTGTGAACTGCCGAGGATGTTAGGAGGCTGCAGGATGACTTGGATGGGTTGAGTGAGTGGGCAGATGCATGGCAGAGGCAGTATAATGTAGATAAATGTGAGGTTATCCACTTTGGCGGCAAAAATAAGGAGGCAGATTATTATCTCAATAGTGTCAGATTGGGGAAAGGGGAAGTGCAACGAGACTTTGGTATCCTTGTACACCAGTCACTGAAAGTAAGCGTGCAGGTACAGCAGGCAGTGAACAAAGCTAATGGCATGTTGGCCTTCATAATGAGAGGATTTGAGTACCGGAGAAAAGAAGTCCTTCTGCAGTTGTATAGGGGCCTGGTGAGACCACATCTGGAGTATTGTGTGCAGTTTTGGTCTCCTAATTTGAGGAAGGTCGTCCTTGCTATTGAGGCAGTGCAGCATAGGTTCACGAGGTTAATCCCTGGGATGGAGGGACTGTCAGATGAGGAAAGATTGGAAAGACTAGGCTTGTATTCACTGGAGTTTAGAAGGATGAGTGGGGATCTTAAAGAGATGTATAAAATTATAAAAGGACTGGACAAGCTAGATGCAGGAAAAATGTTCCCAATGTTGGGGGAGTCAAGAACCAGGGTACACAATCAAATAATAAAGGGGATGCCATTTAAAACTGAGATGAGAAGAAACTTTTTCACCCAGAGAGCTGTGTATTTGTGGAATTCTCTGCAACAGAAGGCTGTGGAGGCCAATTCACTGGATGAATTTAAAAGAGAGTTAGATAGAGCTCTAGGGGCTAGTGGAATCAAGTGATATGGGGAGAAGGCAGGCACAGGTTACTGGTTGTAGATGATCAGCCATGATCGCAATGAATGGCAGTGCTGGCTCGAACGGCCAAATGGCCTCCTCCTGCACCTTTTTTCTATGTTTTTATTTTTCTAAACCTCACCTCAATACGTCTAATGGACAACAATCCCAGTTAAGATATACCTTAGGTGAAACTGCCTCTTGAGACTTCCCTACATATTTATTACAGGGAGCATGGGGTTTCAACTCTAATGAGGAAACTACAGAGCTCGCAAAGTTATTTGCACAAAATCCCAGCAACCTCCTTGTGGGGAGGAGGTGGAAGCTGTGAGGAACTGAGGGGAGGAAAACACATGTGAAATTTCAGGGCCATATGTTCAAATGTTTTAAATCAACATCTATATTGCAGCCTGTCATTTTTGAAGACATAATTTAATGTTGTCCTTTGGCAATTCTCTGGATATTAAGGTAACATCCTTTTTAAAAAATAAATGAATTGTAGGCAAGACTAAGAAAATGTTCAATCAAACTTTAAATCAGAGCATTTGATGGCACTGGACCTATACTCCCTGGAGTTTAGAAGAATGAAGGGGGACTTTATTGAAACGTACAGAATAATGAAAGGCTTGGATAGAGTGGATGAGGAGAGGATATTTCCACTAGTGGGAGAGTCTAGGACTAGAGGTCATAGCCTCAGAATTAAAGGACGCTCTTTATGGAAGGAAATGAGGAGGTATTTCTTTAGTCAGAGGGTGGTGAAGCTGCAGAATTTGCCACAGAAGGCTCTGGAGGCAACGTCAGTGGATATATTTAAGGCAGAGATAGATAGATTCTTGATTAGTATAGTGTCAGAGGTTATGGGGAGAAGGCAGGAGAATGGGGTTAGGTGGGAGAGATAGATCAGCCACGATGGAATAGCCGAGTAGACTTGATGGACCGAATGGCCTAATTTTTAGATTTTAGATTTAGAGATACAGCGTGGAAACAGGCCCTTCGGCCCACCGGGTCCGCGTCGCCCAGCGATCCCCGCATATTAACACTATCCTACACCCTAGGGACAATTTTTACATTTGCCCAGCCAATTAACCTACATACCTGTACATCTTTGGAGTGTGGGAGGAAACCGAAGATCTCGGTGAAAACCCACGCAGGTCACGGGGAGTACGTACAAACTCCGTACAGACGGCGCCCGTAGTCAGGATCGAACCTGAGTCTCCGGCGCTGCATTCGCTGTAAGGCAGCAACTCTACCGTTGCGCCACCGTGCCGCCTATTACACCCCTATCACTTATGATCTTAGGATCTAAAACATTTTACTCCACAAAAAGAATAAACATATATGGCTGCTTTATTTTTTTTAAAGTTTCTCAAATTTACGGCATAGACAGTAAGTATATCAAGTCAAGTGAGTCTTAAATAGACAGTAGACCATTTGGCCCAACATGCTTGCAATGACCATCTGGCACTCATTTTACATTAATCTTATCCTAACCCATTTTATTCTCCCCACAAACCCATCCACTTGGTTCATCCTATGATTCTTCCATTCACTTTCACATTAGTAGCAATTTCAGTGGCCAAAAACGCACCAGACCTCACATTCTTGGGATTTGGGAGAAAACCCAAGCATCCATAGAAACCCACACTAATTTACGAGAACAGTTTTTCACCAAAATGTTTTCCTGGCAAGTTGAAAACCAAATAAAACAATAAATATTTCTATTTAAGACACATTCACCCCATTTGAAATATGCCAACTAGATTACAGGATAAATTTCATGTTATCCGTAAAAGAGAAATATATTACACATTTATAGCCAATCTTGAGGTAGTATCGTATAAACAGAGTTTGTGAATTATGTGCAGCATCAATAGAATAGCCAAAAAAGATTCATAAATCCTTTTGTTTATTACACAAGTGGTTACGGATGGGTTATATTAAATAGCAAAATCTGTGAAATAAACGTTCACTTCTTTAAATAGGAAAATTCTTACAGGCAATATATCAATGATTTCTGTCAATGTTCAGAAGAGCATTTATTCATTTGAAATTTATATACCGATTCAGTACAAAAAATCTGAATCAGTACACAAGTTTAAAAACAAATGTATTGATTCAAATATTTTGTTGAGTACAATATCTATAGCCTTGCTAAGGTCTGTGGTACACCAAACCATAAGTAAAACAAACAGCTTCTCTGCATCATCTCACCTCACAACACAACAAAATTAAATGCTCTAATGATGCAGACTCATGACATGGTCCCACCCACTATTTTGGAGTTTTGCCCAGTGCACAAAAGGAAGAGATATTTTGTTTTACCTGAGTTCGGTTGAAAGCCACACGAGCAAACACTGCTTGGGAGATGCCAGCTCGCTTCAACTCATCGCGAACCCACTGGTAGATATCGGAAGACACTTCAGCATTTGATGAAGTCTGTTGTTCTAATGGTTTAGTCATTGATCGGTTGACCGGAGGGTGATTTAGGTATTGCTGATTTAGGGACTGCTGTGCCAGAAGTCTATTGACAGCAAATTGTTGGTTTAATATCTGGGCCATAACCAGCTGCTGGTTCACCAGCTGTGGACTAAGAGGTGCAGAGGCAAGTCCAGGATGCAAATTAGAAAGTTGGGGCCTGGTAGTTGGCTGGCCACCGTGTGGAAGTTGAGCAGGTGACAGTGGCTGGGGCAGATCTGCACCATTCCCAGGAAGTGTATGTGTTCCAAAGTTTACATGGTTTGTTCCTGGCTGTGAAATAGATAATTCAGACATGGTCTCCATTTCAGCTAGAGCAATGAGAAACAAAAAGTAAGAAATCAATTGAAAATACACCCAGTGACATGAATCAATCCTTGACAAAAATGCATTTTTGCTAGTTTATGTGTTACATTTTAAATGTATATTACATTTTAAATATATGTTTTACTGTTAATAATAGGTTGGAAAAACACAAAAAAAGTTTGTCATAGATTGCAGAAATTTATCAAATTGTGGCACAGTTTTTGAGGCTGTCAGTAATAATGAAATAGAGCAAAAAGCTTTTGAAAATATAGTATACCCATATATAGTGCATTATGCTTCTGTCCTATAATCATATAGAGCACCTTTCAAAAGTGAGATGCATACCATTTATCATGGTTATCATCAAACAGAAAGTGCCTGACATGCATTCTGCCCATCACAACCCATAATCTGGGTCGCACTTCAATGCCATATTCGCATTAATATTAAAAAACATTGGAATTGATTGATTCATAATTCATATTCAGACAATAATAGCAAAATATTTTTAAGCAAACAGGTATTGTATGCATCAAGAGGAATAAGGGTAAACCTGCTTTCATCGGGGCACTTCTAAGCTCACACAAGAAACAAACTGGGGATATACAGTTCAGAGACTGGAAAAGTCGAGTCATTCCAAACCCATCAATCCATCAAAAAACCTGTGTGTTTGTAATCGTGACAATCAAACTTGACTTCATGCTATCAAGATTATTACTGCTTTAGGAATAATCAATGATTTCGGCACAAACTGCTTCATTAACTACACTTGCATTTTCTTGCTCCCTCCCCCACCTTTCCATAGACTCTTAGACAACCTCAAGTTTATGGAGAGCAGAATGAATGAGGGTGACCAGAAGTGTGTGGGAATAATTAGACCTGGAGGTAACAAAGGCACAAATAATTTGCAACTGCAGATATGGTAAGGAGCAACAGTGGGTGGCACAGCAGGGCAGTGGTAGAGTTGCTGCCTTACAGCGCCAGACAGCCGGGTTCAATCCTGATCATGGGTGCTTGTCTGTATGGAGTTTGTACGTTCTCCCCTTGACCAGCGTGGGTTTTCTCCAGGATCTCCAGTTTACCCCTACACTCTAAAGACGTACAGGTTTATAGGTTCATTGGCTTGGGATAATTGTAAATTGGACCTAATGTGTGTAGGATAGCGTTAGTGTACAGGGATCGCTGGTCGGCGCGGACTCAGTGGGCCGAAGGGCCTTTTTCCACGCTGTATCTCTAAACTAAATTAAAAATAAATGTGGATCATGGAGGTGGAAACAGGATGCCATAATTGTTTCAAAACCTATTTCAGAATGAAATACTTAAGGAGTATGGTCTAACCTGCTGAGCATTTCCAGCGTGTTCTATTTTGATTTAAGATACCGAGATTGCAAGGGATTTGGTTCAGTATTAGACAACTGTCAGGGTGAGGGATTAGAGAGCCTAGTTTGTGCTGAGGATCAAAATGACGTCTTTAGTTCCCAAAATTTAGTTGGTGGTAAATTCTGTTCATCCGGTACTAGATGTGGTTAAGTAGTTTGACAATTAGTGGATGGATGAAGTGATGATGAGATGCAGCTGGGTATTGCCCTTGTACACTGCAATCAGATGTCATGTTCTCAGATGAAAACACCACATGAGAATTGGGAGGAGGCCCAGGAGAACACCCAGAGAGACACCAAAGGGCACAGGAAGAGAAACCTTTACTGATGATACTCTGGCTATGAATGTATTGGAAAGAATGAAACCCTGAGCAAGTGCAGTCCCTGTCAGCAGGATGATCATGATGACACATTGGAGGAGGATAATGTGGTCAAACATACGAGAGGCTGGAGTCAGACTGAAAATGATGCAAAAGGTTCACAATGAGTGTTATTAGTGACTTTTAGTACAGAGATGATATATGCTTGAGGAGGTTCAAGCAAGGAGTTCAGCATCATAACAACACATTCAAGAATTTGAAGAGGAGTAGAAGGTTGGCGATGGATAATTCTTTAAAACAGATGGTGGGTTCGAGGCTTGTTTTCTTTTGAAAAAGAGATAACAATGGTAGATTGCAAGTCTATATTGGTTTTAATTCCCCATTTGACAGGGAATGAAGCCTATGTGCATTTTCTGCTATTATAAATTCCTGTGATTGTACTAATAGATAAAAGCATAATAATAATTATACCTGTCCTACTTCCCACCACATCCACACCCCCACAACATACTATGTTCTCATTGTCATTGGCTGTATAGTGTCATTAAATTAGAATAACACAGAAAGTTTACATTGTAAACGTGGTCGTACTTTTTTAATGTAAATAACTGAATATATTATATAGGTGGCCCTAGAAATCATGGATGTATTGGTGATTATTTTCCAATGTTCTCTCGACTCTGGATCAGTTCTGTGAACTGGAGGGTAGCCAATGTAACCCCACTTTTTAAGAAAGGAGGGAGAGAGAAAACAGGGAATTATAGACCAGTTAGCCGTCCGTACATTGGTAGTGGGGAAGATGCTTGTGTCGAATGTTAAAGATGTTATAGCAGCGCATTTGGAAAGCAGTGACAGGATCGTTCAAAGTCTGCATGGATTTATGAAGGGGAAATCATGCTTCACAAATCTTCTGGAATTTTTTGAGGATGTAACAAGTAGAATGGATAAAGGAGAGCCAGTGGATGTGGTGTATCTGGACTTTCAAAAAGCCTTTGACAACGTCCCACACTAGGCATTAGTATGCAAAATTAGAGCACATTGCAACATAGAAACATAGAAAATAGGTACAGGAGGAGGCCATTCGGCCCTTTGATCATCCACAATCAGTAACCCGTGCCTGCCTTCTCCCCATATCCCTTGATTCCACTACCCCCCAGAGCTCTATCTAACTCCCTCTTAAATTCATCCAGTGATTTGGCCTCCATTGCCCTCTGTGGCAAAGAATTCCACAAATTCACAACTCTCTGGGTGAAAAAATTCCTTCTCACTTCAGTTTTAAATGGCCTCCCCTTTATTCTAAGACTGTGGCCCCTGGTTCTGGACTCCCCCGACATTGGGAACATTTTTCCTGCATCTAGCTTGTCCAGTCCTTTTATAATTGTATATGTCTCTATAAGATCCCCTCTCATCCTTCTAAACTCCAGTGAATATAAGCTTAGTTTTTTCAGGGATCAATCTCGTGAACCTACTTTGCACTGCCTCAATTACAAGGATGTCTTTCCTCAAATTAGGAGACCAAAACTGTACACAATACTCCAGATGTGGTCTTACCAGGGCCCTATACAACTGCAGAAGAACCTCTTTACACCTATACTGAAATCCTCTCGTTATGAAGGCCAACATGCCGTTAGCTTTCTTCAGTGACTGGGGTACAAGGACACCCAGGTCTCGATGCAATTCCCCCTTACCTAACCTGACACCATTGAGATAGTAATCTGCCTCCTTGTTTTTGCCGCCAAAGTGGATAACCTCACATTTATCTACATTATACTGCATCTGCCATGCATCTGCCCACTCACTCAACCTGTCCAGGTCACCCTACAACCTCCGAACATCCTCTTTGCAGTTCACACTGCCACCCAGTTTTGTGTCATCTGCAAACTTGCTGGTGTTACTTCTAATTCCTTCATCCAAATCATTAATATATAAGGTAAATAGTTGCGTCCCCAACACCGAGCCTTGCGGCACTCCACTCGCCACTGCTTTCCATTCTGAAAAGGACCCGTTTACTCCTACTCTGTGCTTCCTGTATGCCAACTAATTCTCTGTCCATGTCAACACTCTACCCCCAATACCCTGTGCTCTAATTTTGCCCACCAATCTCCCGTGTGGGACCTTATCAAATGCTTTCTGAAAGTCTAGATACACTACATCCACTGGCTCCCCTTCATCCATTTTACTTGTCACATCCTCAAAAAATTCCAGAAGATTAGTCAAGCATGATTTCCCCTTCATAAATCCATGCTGACTTGGACTTATCCTTTTGTTGCTATCCAAATGCACCGTTATTACCTCTTTAAAAATTGATTCCAGCATCTTCCCACCATTGAGATCTGTAATTCCCCGTTTTCTCTCTCACTGTATTGTGGGTATTGATAGAGAAATGGTTGGCAGACAGGAAGCAAAGAGTAGGAATTAACGGATCCTTTTCAGGATGGGGACAGCGACTAGTGGGATGCCGCAAGGCTCAGTGCTGAGACCCCAGTTATTTACAATATATATTAGTGATTTAGACGAGGGAATTAAATGTGACATCTCCAAGTTTGCAGATGACACAAAGCTGGGTGGCAGAGTAAGCTGCGAGGAGGATGCTACGAGGCTGCAGGGTGACTTGGGTGAGTGGGAAGATGCAGTATAATGTGGATAAATGTGAGGTTACCCTCTTTGGTGGCAAGAACAGGAAGGCGGATTATTATCCAAATGGTGTCAGATTAGGAAAAGGGGAGGTGCAACGAGACCTGGGTGTGCTTGTACATCAGTCACTGAAAGTAAGCATGCAAGTACAGCAGGCAGTGAAGAAAGCTAATGGCATGTTGGCCTTCATTGCAAGAGGATTTGAGTTTAGGAGCAAGGAGGTCCTACTGCAGTTGTACAGGGCCCTGGTGAGAACGCACCTGGAGTATTGTGTGCAATTTTGGTCTCCTAATTTGAGGAAGGACATTCTTGCTATTGAGGGAGTGCAGCGTAGGATCACCAGGTTCATTCCCAGGATGGCGGGACTGACATATGATGAAAGAATGGGTCGACTGGGCTTGTATTCACTGGAATTTAGAAGGATGAGAGGGGATCTTATGGAAACATATAAAATTCTTAAAGGATTGGACAGGCTAGATGCAGGAAAAATGTTCCCGATGTTAGGGGAGTCTAGAACCAGGGGTCACAGTTTAAGAGTAAACTTTTCACCCAGAGTGTTGTGGATCTGTGGAATTCTCTGCCACAGAAGGTAGTTGAGGCCAATTCACTGGATGAATTTAAAAGAGAGTTAGATAGAGCGCTAGGGAGTAGTGAAATCAAGGGATATGGGGAGAAGGCAGGCTCAGGTGACTGATTGTAGATGATCAGCCATGATCACAATGAATGGCGGTGCTGGCTCGAAGGACCAAATGGCCTCCTCCTGCACCTATTTTCTATGTTTCTATGTAATAAAGGGTAGGCCATTTAGGACTGAGAAGAGGAAAAGCTTCTTCACCCAGAGAGTTGCGAATCTGTGGAATTCTCTGCCACAGAAAGCAGTGGAGGCCAATTCACTGGTATAGCCATTAAAATAAAGATGTCATCCAAGTTTTCCAATAGAACTAACTGTACCAATATCTTCACTATAATGTCAGGTTTGGGGTTGTGAATTCAACAAATTCTGAACAAAGCCCGGATTTAATACTCATAAGCCAAGCAAGCTAGCAAATCATCAAAATTCCTGTGTTCTTTCTGACTTAACGCAGTATGGCAGATTTAAATTCTAACTGAGAGAAGGCCAGCTTGACTGAAGACTCCCCCACTTAACACTTTAAGATGCGACAGTCCAAAATAGCTCTGAGGTTTGTGAGCATCACCTAAGCCATTTCCTAATCACAGTTCTCACAAAGGCAACAATATTTAAAATTTACCGAAAAATCAGAAAATCAGTGTGAGCCTGAAAACAAATCAAACCAACTGCTATTCCACTTGCCCTATGCCTTTGACTGCTTAATTTCAGCCAACTAAGCTGCCATCAATTCTTGGGTGCACTGCAGACAGCAGTCCATTAATACTTAAATATCATACAACACAAAAAGGACGTTGAGCCAGAAAGTTGGATGCTTTCAAGAGAGAGCTGGATAGAGCTCTTAAGGATAGCGGAGTGAGGGGGTATGGGGAGAAGGCAGGAACGGGGTACTGATTGAGAGTGATCAGCCATGATCGCATTGAATGGCGGTGCTGGCTCGAAGGGCTGAATGGCCTACTCCTGCACCTATTGTCTATTATTGTCTAAAGTAATCATTTTCATGAGAAATAAGAATAATTTCAATAGATAAAATACATATAGCCAATTAAAGACTATATACCTTCTTTGGACAGTGTTATCTAGAATTGTTTAATTTACTTCTTCATCAACATAAAACAATTAGCAGCTACAAATATTGTTTTCAAACAATGGCTTCCAAAACAAAATATTTTGAAATAATATTTTTCTCTGGGAAATGAATGCTGTAAATTACAGCATTGGGGTAAAAAAAAAGTCTTATTATTCTTGATGCACCAAAGAGATTCACAGTTTTTATGTCATCTTTACGTATTCACCATGTAGCCCAATCTAAAACTCCAATGTAGCCCAATCTAAAACTCCAAACACAACACTGGACTGATAAAAAAATATAGCCTTTACATTTTGCAATATTACAATTTTTTCCAGAGGTCTTCCCATGAACATCTGTGAATTAGTGACGAGCATTGTTTGGGTTTCCAATGTCCCTTAAAGGAGTTTAGACTGTCAGAATATTTTCTCAGTTTTCCTGATAAATAAAATCTATTCTAAAATTAAAACAGTGCTAGTTCACAGGCTGTAGTAACATTTGTTAATGCTTCACTTCACATTGAAAATGGCCGTGTAATTTATTTATTGTATGTTATGCAATACCCCTGGGGTTCGAATCTGAAAACGCATCTGCAATCATTTTTTCATCATAATTGCTGATTCCAGTCGTTAACAATGATCATTTTGGCTGTGAATTATTCTGAAAAGTGTTGCTTCACCTCTTGGTCCTAAAACGGTAATTTTCCTCTTGTATTTCAGTACTCGGATAAATAATATTGAGGCTATGAAAAATAATTACTATAAAAATATTTCAGATTTGAGATGCTCAGAACAAAACAAAAAGGACAAAATTTACTGTAGAGAAAATGTCATAATTTCCAGAGGGTTTTTCATTATCTCACTATAGTGTCTAAACCAGTGTTATTCCAGACCATGATGCACTTGAACTCATGCCCCTTACAATTCAACATTCTGTTATTCCACTCTTTTGGTTTCAAGGGTGCAGCATTGACAATAGTGGATAACAGAATTTGTACATTCACTTTTATGCAGGTGCTGAATATAGCTATCACTAGAAAGGTCAAGTACAGTGCTACCACCATCAAAGGCAGACATTGATCCAGTCATGACAGTGGTACTGTAACGCAACCTCAGACAAGTGCTTTCATGTTCAGTGCATGTGATCTCCATTGTCCAAATATCATCTCTCTCAAATCGAAATGGTACTGCGATTTTTTTAATGCTGAAGTGTACACGTCAGACAATTAAAACACTCATTCACCAACTTGTTGTGATTAGTTAAGAATATTTGTTACTTCATCTCAATGAACAATTATTGAGAAATAAACATGGATCATTTCCTAAAAGTTAAAACATTAAAGTTTTAAGCATCCTATAGCTTTCAACTAAAATAAATAAATAGGTTAGTAGTTAACAGTCATGTATATGTCTACATATGCACAGCAGATATTTCTCAATTAAGATCTAATTGCTTTTTTTAATAACTGAAACTTTTTGTCTTTTCATATTTAGCTAAGAATGCTTCAAAGTAATTGCCGAGTGGTTAAAATTTCATTTATAAACGAATAAAACACAATATTAGATATAAACTGGAAAAAGACATGCCCACCATTACCATCATAATGAATCAAAGTTATTTTCCTTGCTTACCAAACATGCCTTTTGTCTTCTTAAAATGTTTATACCATCTTCCAAATTCTTGACATTTTGCTGCTGATACATTTGCATAGTAAGTGCTGTTTACAATGGAGGAAATCATACTCTGCATTTAAAAAATAAAACCTTCAGTCAGTAACAAATGAACTTAAAACTGGTTTCAGCCACAGGTATACATACTACCTCAAATGCCCAAAGCAGTGAAAATGATTAATGTAAACATTTAGAGCAGATACGTTACAAACCTCAGCTGTGACTCAGTTGGGAGTACTGTTGGCTCAGTCGGAAGATTGTTCAAACTCTGCTCTAAAGATTTGAACATAAAAATCCAGGCTGACACACCAGTGCACACCAGTGCAGGACAGTCAGGTGCTCTGACTTTTGGTTAAGATGTTAAAATGAGGCTCAATCTCTTTCCTCAGATGAACGAAAAATCCCAATACACTGAAGACCAGAGGAATTATTCTTGCTGTACTGGCCAATATTCATTTCTCAGTCAATGAGAAATGCTCCACTTTAATTGTAGCTATTTTAAACTTGTAGGAGACTTTGGGACATCCTGAGGTCAAAAAAGTTGCTATTTAAATCCAAATCTCCTTTTAACTAAACTTTAATTGTAACTATTGTATGAATTAACATGCCCTTTTTAATTTTACACATTTCTTTTCAATTTTTACATGTAATTTGCTTAAAGTCAATACTCTAAAATAGCTTACAAAAGACAAACAGAATTGATAAGACACAAAACTATGGCTGTAATGGTTGTTCTAATGGAACAATGAGGTTGATGAGGCCTTACAGGACTGCTTTGACACAACTGACTGGCAGATGTTTGAAGACGCAGCAGAAGGCAATATCAACCAATACACAGACTCTGTCTTAGGCTACATAAGTAAGTGCATCGATGATGTGGTTCCAAAAGCCACCATCTGCACTTATCCAAATCAGAAACCCTGGGTCGGATGGGAAATCCGTGCTAAACTTAAAGCACGGACTACTGCCTTCAACTCAGGCGACCTCAACGCCTACAAGGTAACCAGATATGACCTCCGGAAGTCCATCAGGAAAGCCAAGAGAGACTACAGAAACAAAGTGGAATCTAACTACTACAGCTCGGACTCCAGACGCATGTGGAGTGGATTACGCTGCGTCACAGACTACAAAGGGAAAAACAGGAGCACGGTCTAGCCTACCGCATCGCTCTCGGACGAGCTTAACACCTTTTACGCCCGGTTCGATGCAGACAACACAGCGTCCACCATGAGTCCACAGGTGTGCAGGGGGACAACCACACTGTCCTTACAAACGGCAGGCGTGAGACGGTCCTTCAAAAAGGTCAATGACCGCAAAGCTCCAGGGCTGGATGGTATTCCAGGACGGGCCCTCAAAGCTGATCAACTGGCAGAGGTGTTCACCAACATCTTCAACCTCTCTCTGAGTCAGTCTGTGGTTCCCACCTCCTTCAAAGCATCCATCATTGTTCCTGTTCCTAAGAAACCAGTAACCTCCTGTTTAAATGACTACCGTCCTGTCGCACTGACATCAGTCATCATGAAGTGCTTCGAGCGACTAGTCAAAACTCACATCTGCTCCTCTCTCCCTGACACCTTGGACCCTCTTCAGTTTGCATATAGACCAAACAGGGCCACGGACGATGCCATCGCCATGGCAATACATACTGCGCTCACCCACCTGGACAAAGGAAATACATATGTGAGAATGCTCTTTATTGACTACAGCTCGGCATTCAACACTATTATTCCCTCAAAACTCGTCCCCAAGTCCTTGTACTTGGACTGGAGACCTCCATCTGCGGATGGATATTCGATTTCCTGACGGGCAGGCCCCAGGTGGAGGAGGTAAAGGCACTAAACAGCTGGTGTCAGGAAAATAACCTCTCTCAATGTCAGCAAAACTAAAGAGATGATTGTGGACTACAGGAGACAGGACTACAGGACTACAGGAGTAGATTACAGGAGTGGACACCTCCCCATCCACATCGGTGATGCTGAGGTTGAAAGGGTCAGCAGCTTTAAGTTCCTCGGTGTGCACATCACTGAGGACCTTTCCTGGACACTGCACACGGACACAATAACAAAGAAGGCCCGCCAGCGGCTCTTTTTCCTGAGAAGACTGAGGAAGTTTGGCATGAACGCCAGCATACTCACAAACGTCTACAGATGCACCATCGAGAGCCTGCTGACGGGCTGTATTACAGTCTGGTACGGGAACTGTTCTGCCCACAGCCACAAATCACTACAGAGAGTGGTGAAGAAGGCACAGCACATCACTGGCAACTGTCTCTCGGCCATTCAGGACATTTTCTACCGGCGGTGCCTGCGGAAGGCACGCAGCATCATCAAGGACCACAGCCACCCAGCACGCAGGCTGTTCTCCTTGTTACCGTCAGGCAGACGATACAGGAGTATGGCTGCGCGTACCACCAGACAAGAACAGTTTCTACCGTCAGGCCATCAGGCTTCTGAACTCATAGACACATTTCACATCATATATGTTGATTATTTTAATATTGTCTTTTTATCTTACTAATATCATTTTTATCTTATTCATCCTTGGCATATTACTGCTGAGGTAACCCGTTGTCTTGTCAAATACATTTCATTGTACCGTTGACCCTGTGCCAACGTACATATGACAAATAAAATTAAATAATAATAATAATAATGTACACTCATACTTATCACTGCAAATACAAATATAATTCAGAATTAACTTTCCTCACAAAGGAACTCTTGTTAAATTTGGGGTTTAATGCATTATCAGAACAGTTTGCTGAGAATTTTAAACAAATTCCAGGTTGTTTACATTTGATTTTTTCTCATAACTTGAAAAAAACAAATATATTTCCTGATTATATATTTGCACAATGGCATTTTTTTCAAGCTATAGTTAAAACCTAATGGCCTAAAAGTTATTTGCCATCAGAAAGGCATTTAAAATTTTCAGGGAAATTTTTCAGGGATCTGTGGCTGCAAAATTCTACATGAGCCGCAACCACACTGTGCACATGGATGTACTGAAAGCTTTTCCTTCATTACAGAGTTCACGAGAGAAAACAAGTAGGTCAGTATTCAGAATGCAGGGAAAGGGACACGGTAGACAAGGGAGGTCAAGGACAGTGAGATAGTTTTGTGGCGTGAATGGAGGAGGGTCATCTGCCACAGAGAACAAGCAAAGAAAATCATGGACTTGATGATCCGTTTGATAAGTTCATGATTTATTTAATACCATTTTATGTGACTGCATATCTGAGCCAAGAATTTTGAATTGCTGTTTTTCAATAGTTTTCAGAAAATTAATGCAAATGTGTACACGTATTCCTTATTAGATTAGATGAACTTAGCAAGAAAGCTCTTGTATTCTTTTGAAATGAATTAGAGGACGAGATTAAAGTTTTGTTTTTTTTTAGTTTCAAAATAAGCTTTTATTTTTTTTGTCCAATTCCCAATCTGCCTCACGAGCATGAATGCAATCTGGAAGTTTGTATGTTTTAATATGGTATGAAGAAGTGAATAAAAATATAATTAAGAGAGGTCAGATAAATATAATCCAATACTGTAAGCTCTCAGTTATTAGTCATGTCCCCGGGGAAGTTTGCATTTTCATAACACAGCTTTCTTTACTGTAATCACATTGTTAGAAGGCAGGCATTATTTAAAACATGACTTCACAACAAGGAAAAACAAGCAGAAATAAATAATTTTTTAAAATAATTTAAATAAAATGAAAAATCTACCGTTTGCAATAGAAACCTAACTTATTGAATGGAAAACTACTTTAGGAAAAATAAAATTCAATTAATGAATTAAAAGTCTCTCTCTTCTAGAAATGGTTAACCCTAAGCATATTAATTTCCTAACTAAGTTTACAAGCAAGTGAAAATGATGAAAGGATTTTATGGTGGGAATCTTGTTACAGTAGTCAGCAGCTATTTAAATTGCAGATTTGCAGAACATTTTAAACTGAAATCTTAGTTAACATTATACCAATATTTTATCTACAATATATTTCTATCATCAAATTATTAACTGCATTGTATTATGTTAACATACAGAGCTTAGCCTTTCAAGGTGCACTAACGAGTATACTGGATGACTCCAAAAACAAGCCAATAAATATTATTAATGAAAACAATGTTAAAGAGCAAATGTCCACAGTGATTACTTAACCTCAGTAATTTGCGACAGATTTTATTACATTACCAGAAATAGGATGTTGAGGACAAAATTTATTGTTTAATATTTGAAATGAAATATAACAAAACAGACACCCATGGCACAATGGGTTATCAGGCACTGCATTCCTGTCCATATCAGTCCCAAGGAAAACAATTGTCATTTCCCTGCTGCCAGCTGTTCACCGTCACAACTGAATGAAGTTAGCAGCTTGATCTATTCCCCGGAACAGGTGATCCAAATTCAGCACTGCAGTCATGATAGGTCTCAGGGAAGTGGAAAACGTGTTTCATTCTTCATGTTGATAATGTGAGTTGGAATGGGGATGAAGAAGTTTTTATTTTATACGCAGTACTTTGCTAAATCTACTGACAAGAGGTGTTTCATGCCCTTGTGGTCTCCAGTCTGAGAATTCCTTACCTATAACTGATTTTTTTTAACATCAATAGTCAATGGTTGACTTTACAAGACAAATATCACAACAGAACCTATTACACATGACATGGAATGGTTATTTAAACGGACCAGGAGCACCATAAGCTTTTTAAATTATGAGTAAACTTGCTGTCCACTTTATATTGAAATCCAATAGATGTAAGGGAATAAGTGAATGTAATGTGGTTAGTGTTTCAATAAGGTCCTACAAAGGAACACATGAAATTGGGGATATACACATGTGTGATAAGAGAATTGGTTACAGACAATAATAAAGACTTGGAATAAATGGTCTTCCTTCTCAGGGTGACCACCTGTGACTAGTGGAGCACTAACCGTTTATAATCACTATTAATGCTTTGGTTGAGGGGATAAAATGTAATATTTCTAAGTTTGTTGATGACATAAAATTGTATGAATGTGAGTAATGACAAGGATGCAAAATGATGTCAAGAACTTACTGAAAGACTAAGTGAGTGCGCACTAACAGGGTCCGGCGGGAGTGTCCCGAGGAGCCATGCGGGCCCGATCCACCGGCCAAACAACTGCGCTGCCGACAACCAGAACGCGACTGAAGACCGGAACGGGCCCCAGTAGGCCCAACTCGCCCCACAGGCCTCACAGGGGACTGCAGTGAAGCTGGGCGGTGAGGCCTGTCTGAGCCGAACGAGCCTCAGCGGTGGCGGCGATGGGAGCCTCGGCAGCGGCAGACTCGGCGGTGGCAGCGGCTGCCTCGACGGCAGTGGGGCCTCGGCGGCAACCTGGGCCTCGGCGGCAACGGGAGCCTCGGTGGCGGTGGGGCCACGCGGTCAATGAGCGTGAGGGGGAGGGGAAGACAATGGGGACCTGCCGTGAGGGACGGTGGGAAAAGGGGGGGGGGGGGGTACTCTAGTTTAGAATCCTCTGCCCAGGGGATATAAGAAAATAACTGCAGATGTTGGTACAAATCGAAGGTATTTATTCACAAAATGCTGGAGTAACTCAGCAGGTCAGGCAGCATCTCTGGAGAGATGCTCTGGATGCTGCCTGACCTGCTGAGTTACTCCAGCATTCTGCCCAGGGGATAAGTCTGTGTTTGTTTCTTTGTTTGTTCATTCGTTCTGGTGAAGGCACTGTGCACACAGCAGCCAGCCAATAGTCGCTTGTCTTTTTCATTTTGTTTTCACTTTTAATTTCAAGTTTTTGTGTACCTTAGCTGTTGTGACAGTTGGCAGACCAATCCCACCGGGGATGAATAAAGTTTTATCATATCATTATCGTATTGTGATGGAGTGTAAAATGAAAAAGAATATGTAATTATACACTACGGTAGAAAATAAATCAAAAAGCATGTTTTTAAATGCCATGTTCAAAGGGACCAAGGAATCATTGTACGGAAGTTACTGAAAGATAACATGCATGCAGATGCAGCAGGCAATTAGGAAATGTTACGTTTGCCTTCCCTGCAAGAGGATTTAAGTAGAAGTAAAGATGTCTTATTGTAATTATATCGGGCCTTGCTTGGTGAGACCATACCTGGATTGTTGTGTATCATTTTGGTGTGCTTACCTAAATAAGGATACTTTTGCTGTAGAGGGATACATATGCATGTGGTGCAGCATATATTAATCTTGCTGATTCCTAGGGTGACGAGTCTGTCTTACGAGGAGCTTACTCCGCTTCCATTATCTGCTGTTTATGAGAACAATAGGGGATCTATAAAAAAATCTTCAAGGGTCCAACAGGGTACATACAGGAGTAAGTTTTTCCTTCCTAAGGGTTCGAGAACTATGTGCAACAGCCTCAAATTAAAGGACTGGCCATTTAGGAAAATGAAATAAGGAGAGATTTTTTCATTCAGTGCGGTGAATCTTTGTAAAGGTAGTGAAAAATGTTGCCAAAAATTAGGTACAATTCTAATTTAAAGAGTAAAATAAAAGATCTTTTTAAAAAAATGTTCTTAACATTTTGTACGTTGGGGACAGAGGAGTAAGATGACTGCTTCACTTGACAATTTTATTGTATTTCTAACACTTGTGGTTCTAATCATCGAGATATGAATAGGCTTTATCCATTTCAATAACAGGATCCTACATTGGGTCATATATGAGAGGTTCACCACTATCCTTGTCAATGCACCTGACCTGGCATAACCAGGCAGCTTGCCATTCAAGTATTCTAAAAGGAAAGAAAAAAAGAACTTTGAAGGGAGGTCAACTGATTGTGGAAACATACATAAATAACTTTATACATAATAAACATACATAAATAAACAAACATAAATAACTTTATTTCAAAGTTGGTGAAGTAAATATTATTCAATCATTCTATAGGTTTCATTAGTGATTTCAAAGACCACAATATCAATTTCTGAAGTATTATAACCTTCAACATATGGGTCAGGTGCTATGCAAAGTGTTCCACAATTTGTTTAGACTCACTTCAAACCCATAAATGCCTAGAGATAGCTTTAATCTAGAAATCTATCCCAAAATAGCCTTAATGCTGGGTAAAAAATACACCTAGCCCTTTCAATTATTGAGGAAGATTACAGTGAAATTTGTAGTATTTGTTTATTATTGAAGTGGCCAGTCAGTCAGAAATGTGGGCAAGACCGGAACCACAAGTTTCTGGAAGAGTGGTGCCTGTGATCTTTGTCACGCCCACATAACTGGCTCATTGCTCTGAAGGAAAAAGCAACAAACTGGACATTGGGAACTAAAAAGGAACTGGAGCCAGACTTAGAGAAGATTAAATTGGGAAGTGTGTTAGAATTCACAAAATGTCAGCATTATGCAACCTTAAAAGGACTGCTTAGTTTAAAGCTATTGAATCCTTAAAATCTCATCAAAAGTGATGTTTTTTCATAAATGATCAATCCTTCAACGTGTGCCTTGATGATTTTATGTCTTAAGGGTTCCAGGAGCTTCTCATCAATGAACAAATACCTACTGTTCCTTTTAATATTCCTTAAAAAAAAACTTCTGTTCACTTGACAGTGAGCTTAGATATGTCTTTTTATGCACATGAATTTCAGAGGTATTGCATACCATCACACAAGCTCACCGTGAAAAAGAAAGTCTGAAGGATGTTACATAATCACTTGCTGCTTGGCATATATCACTTTTGTTTAACTGATGAATCAGTACTCATCCATGTTTCACATCACTTGAAAGAAGCAAGGGCACAGAGTGTACTGTGAGTGGGGGAGTTCGATATCAATCACCAAGAGTAATGTGATAGTACCAGTCCTTAAGCAGTTGGCCGAGTCCTGAAGGATACGGCCATAAGATCAGGCTTGCAACAGACACGGCGATAACCAGCACGAACAACACACCAGACCATATATTGTCTAACGTGGCTGTTGTGATTCAATTTACCTGAGACAGTTTTGGCAGTAATGACCTCTACAGATTTTGAGGAAACAAAGGTCTATTTTCACACTGAGCTCACCCTCCATCAAGAAGTGTTGGATTATCACAAGACTGAAAAGAATATATTCAGAGTACAGCCTGGTGCCGAAACTTTTTCTCTGAGACATTGTAAGCCAGAACTATATTCTAGCACAATCCCATGGTCTGCTTTTCGTCAGGCCACCATTCCCTTTAAGCCAGATAAACAAATCCAGTTCAATCAGGGTTATAGTGGAGCAATTCAGACATCGTGAACATTTCTTCAAGCTAAAGAAAAAAGGCTACACGAATTCCATCAAGCAAAGTAGCATGCTATGGACATAAACCAAATCATCCCATGACATAACTTGGAGAGGGAGTACACCATGAATGGAAGGACCCTAGGGAAGACAGGGGTACAGAGGGACCTTGGAGTACAGGTACACAAGTCCTTGAAGGCAGCAGGACAGGTGGACAGGGTGGTCAAAAAGGCATATGGGTTACTGGCCTTCATTAGCCGGGGCATCGAATATAAAAGTAGGGGGGTAATGATGGAATTGTACAGAACACTGGTGAGGCCACAGCTGGAGTATTGTGTACAGTTCTGGTCACCACATTATAGAAAGGATGTGATAGCTTTGGAGAGGGTGCAGAGGAGATTCACCAGGATGCTGCCAGGGATGAAGGGCCTCGGCTATGAGGAGAGACTGAGCAGACTGGGGTTGTTTTCCCTGGAGCAGAGAAGGCTGAGAGGGGACATGATCGAGGTGTACAAGATCATGAGGGGCATAGATAAGGTAGATGGCGGGGAACTTCTTCCACTGGTGGAAGGTTCAACAACGAGGGGACATAGATACAGGGTAAGGGGAGGGAGGTTTCGGGGGGATGTGAGAAAGAACTTTTTCACCCAGAGGGTGGTTGGAGTCTGGAACTCACTGCCTGGGGTGGTGGTGGAGGCGGGAACACTCACAACGTTTAAGAGGCATTTGGATGGGCACTTGAAATGCTACAACATTCAGGGCTACGGTCCAAATGCGGGAATATGGGATTAAAATTAGACTGTGTTGGTAACGGGCGGCGCGGACACGATGGGCCAAAGGGCCTCTTTCTGTGCTGTAGGACTCTATGACTCTATGACTCTATGACTTGATTAAATCTCTGTAGTTGTCAAATCCATTGTGAACGGCAGTGGACAACTAAACAGCTTATGGAGACTTAAAGTATCACAATATTTAATGGTCGAGTCCAGAGAACATGAATGCAAACAATGTGTAGAAGGAACTGCAGATGCGGGTTTAAATCAAAGATAGACACAAAATGCTGGTGTAACTCAGCGGGACAGGCAGCATCTCTGGAGAGAAGGAATGGGTGACGTTTCGGGTCGAGACCCTTCTTCAAACTCTTGCTGAACTCTCGTTGGAGAGAGGAGGAGAACTTCTTCAAAGTAGACATACCTTGAGGAGATTTTGCAGTGGAGCAGGATAAATATGTAGGAAAGAACAGCAGGTGCTGGTTTATATTGAAGATAGACCCAAAATGCTGGAGTAACTCAGCGGGACAGGCAGCATCTCTGGAGAGAAGGAATGGGTGACGTTTCGGGTCGAGACCCTTCTTTAGACTATAAATGCAAACCACGTAGCAGGTATAAATGCAAACCACATAGCAATCATCTTGAAACAAAAATCCCAAGTGGATGGTCCATCCCAGTCTTCTTCTCATGTCCCCTGCATTGCCTGTGCTTGTTTTCAGGTGATTTCACTGATCAAAGTGCTATTAACTGACCCCAGGTGAAGTGGTTGAAGCAGTTACAATATCAATATTTAAAATACATTTGGACAGGTGTATGGAGAAGAAAGGTTTATAGGGATGTGGGCCAGGCGTAGGCAAGTGTGAGTACCTTTGTTGAGGCATCTGGGTCAATAAGGGAGAGTTGGGACTGTTTTCTGGCTCTCAATATGTCTTAAGCCCAACTTCACCAACTGGCTATCGTGAACAATCCCTATTTTAGAAAGTCATAAATGGAGTGTTTGTTGATGATTATTCCATTTGCAATGCCTCAAAGGATGAGGAAATCCAAGACTCAATTCAAGAAGCCTAAACTACATGCAGGCATGATTGCTAAGTGACAAGCAACATTCATGCCACTCCACTGTTAGGAGGTAACCATCTCCATCAAGAGAGATTCCCACTACCAACCTGTGGCAGTCAATGGCATTGCCATCACTGAACACCCACCAACTTTCTGTGAACCAACATGGACCAGAATGGACTAGTCACATATTTTATGTGGCTCCAGCAGCTGCTCCAAACTGATATTTTGCAGCAAGTTACGTCTGCAGGATAGCAGAAGGAGCTCAAGCTAGTTCTCAGCAAAGCAATCCCATCAGTCCCACTTCCCTGCTCTTTTCTCACAGCCCTAAAACTTACTTTTTTCCCAAATGTCTATCCTTTTCCTACTCAAAAGTACTGACTGGTTCTTTCACTACCACCTTTGCAGGTAGAGAATTCCAGATCCCAACTACTCTCCGAGTAGAAAAGGTTTTCTTCATATACCTGTTGTCCAAAATGTTCAATCCTTGAATGTCATTTACATGATTCACTGTACCTACTCAACTAAGGCTTCTCCTGCAGCAGCTTGCAAATTCCCATCCTTACAAATTAGGACAAAGGCAGCTGGTTTACGTGAGCACTGCAATCTCTAAGTTTCCTTACAAGTTACACAACAATCTGCCTTGGAAATTATCATTATCTCATAATTTTTGGCTCAATAACTAGGAACATCATACAAACAACACTGTGGGTCACCACAAGGTCTATAATGATTCAGGAAGATGGCTCCCTATTTCCTCTTTAGGAATGGTCTTGCCAGTAATATGTAGAATTAAACCAAAAAAAAATCTGAATCTGTTGGAAGTAATTGTGAATTTTTTGGGGAAAATATCTAATTCATGATAGATGGCAATAGATTCGGCATATTTCTACATTATGTAATCACATTAATTTTAACAAATGAGATCAAGATAAATTTCAGTTATGAGACCACGTGCTTAAAACTGAATAGAATGCTACCTTTATATCTATTTGAACACCACAGTTACAATAGTTATCCATCTTTGCACTGCACACGAGATTACACCATTGCTCAAGGTTTGCTCTCTAAACTTACTGCACACAATTTGCAAAGCACAAGTGTTGTGCGAGGCCCCTTGGGCAAGAGTGATCATAATATGGTAGAGTTCTTCATTAGGATGGAGAGTGACAAAGTCGATACAGAAACAAGTGTTCTGAACTTAAAGAAAGGTAACTTTGAGGGTATGAGGCGTGAATTGTCCAAGATAGACTGGCGATTGATGCTGAAAAGGTTGACGGTGGACATGCAATGGAAGGCATTTAAAGGTCGCATGGATGAACTACAACAAGTGTTCATCCCAGTTTGGCAAAAGAACAAACCAGGAAAGGTAGTGCATCCGTGGCTAACAAGGGAAATCAAGGATAGTATTAAAACAAAAGATGAAGCATACAGATTAGCCAGAAAAAGTAGCATACCAGAGGACTGGGAGAAATTCAGAGTCCAGCAGAGGAGGACAAAGGGCTTAATTAGGAAAGGGAAAATAGATTATGAGGGAAAACTGGCAAGGAACATAAAAACAGACTGCAAAAGCTTTTATAGATATGTCAAGAGAAAAAGATTAGTTAAGGCAAATGTAGGTCCCTTGCAGTCGGAAACAGGTGAATTGATCATAGGGAACAAGGAGATGGCAGACCAATTGAACAAATACTTTGGTTCTGTCTTCACTAAGGAAGACATAAACCGTCTGCCGGAAATAGCGGGGGACCGGGGGTCTAAAGAGATGGAGGAACTGAGGGAAATCCAGGTTAGTCGGGAAGTGGTGTTAGGTAAATTAAATGGATTAAAGGCAGATAAAGCCCCAGGACCAGATAGGCTGCATCCCAGAGTGCTTAAGGAAGTAGCCTCAGAAATAGTGGATGCATTAGTGATAATTTTTCAAAACTCTTTAGATTCTGGAGTAGTTCCTGAGGACTGGAGGGTAGCTAATGTAACCCCACTTTTTAAAAAGGGAGGGAGAGAGAAAACGGGGAATTATAGACCAGTTAGCCTAACATCGGTAGTGGGGAAAATGCTAGAGTCAGTTATTAAAGATGTGATAGCATCACATTTGGAAAGTGGTGAAATCATCGGGCAAAGTCAGCATGGATTTACCAAAGGCAAATCATGTCTGACGAATCTTATAGAATTTTTCGAGGATGTAACTAGTAGAGTGGATAAGGGAGACCAGTCGATGTGTTATATCTGGACTTTCAGAAGGCCTTCGACAAGGTCCCACATAGGAGATTGGTGTACAAACTTAAAGCACACGGTATTGAGGGTTCAGTGTTGAGGTGGATAGAAAATTGGTTGGCGGACAGGAAGCAAAGAGTAGGAATAAACGGGTCCTTTTCGGAATGGCAGGCAGTGACTAGTGGGGTACCGCAAGGCTCAGTGCTGGGACCCCAGTTATTTACAGTGTATATTAATGATTTGGACGAGGGAATTGAATGCAACATCTCTAAGTTTGTGGATGACACGAAGCTGGGTGGCAGTGTTAGCTGCGAGGAGGATGCTAGGAGGCTTCAGAGTGACTTGGATAGATTAGGCGAGTGGGCAAATGCATGGCAGATGCAATATAATGTGGATAAATGTGAGGTTATCCACTTTGGCGGCAAGAACAGGAAAGCAGAGTATTACCTGAATGGTGACCGATTGGGAGAAGGGGAGATGCAACGTGACCTGGGTGTCATGGTGCACCAGTCATTGAAAGCAAGCATGCAGGTGCAGCAGGCAGTGAAGAAAGCGAATGGTATGTTGGCATTCATAGCAAGAGGATTTGAGTTAAGGAGCAGGGAGGTTCTGCTGCAGTTGTACAGGGCCTTGGTGAGACCGCACCTGGAGTACTGTGTGCAGTTTTGGTCTCCTAACCTGAGGAAAGATGTTCTTGCCTTAGAGGGAGTACAGAGAAGGTTCACCAGATTGATCCCTGGGATGGCGGGACTTACATATGAGGAAAGACTAGATAGACTGGGCTTGTACTCGCTGGAATTTAGAAGACTGAGGGGGGATCTTATAGAAACATATAAAATTCTTAAGGGGTTGGAGAGGCTAGATGCGAGAAGATTGTTCCCGGTGTTGGGGGAGTCCAGAACCAGGGGTCACAGCTTAAGGATAAGGGGGAAGTCTTTTAGGACCGAGATGAGAAAACATTTCTTCACACAGAGAGTGGTGAGTCTGTGGAATTCTCTGCCACAGAAGGTAGTTGAGGCCAGTTCATTGGCTATATTTAAGAGGGAGTTAGATGTGGCCCTTTTTGCTAAAGGGATCAGGGGGTATGGAGAGAAGGCAGGTACAGGCTACTGAGCTGAATGATCAGCCATGATCATATTGAATGGCGGTGCAGGCTCGAAGGGCCGAATGGCCTACTCCTGCACCTATTTTCTATGTCTATGTTTCTATATTTCTTAATCATTTTCAAAAATTAAACTTAAACTTGCATTAAAATGTCTATTCTATTATATTTAAAATGTGATAATCTGCAATGAACTTTCTTTCATGTAAAATCAAGTCAAAACTTAACTGAACATTATTGCTTAATTCTGTGTGTTTTGTTCTGTGCTCTAATAACACTGGTTTGGCACATTCTGTCCCGATTCTACTAGACTAAACAATATCAAGGGCCAAATTTATTAAAATCCAAGGCAGCATCAACAAGAGGGTACTGTCCTAATAACAGTATGTTGCAACATTTCCCATTGGAGATTAATTAACTATCAGTGAACTAGATTTTATTATATGTTGCTTCAGTGAATCATTACAAGGAAATCATTGATACAATGATTATTTCACAGTTTCTTTGGGTTCAAAAATCTGTGTGAAGAGGTTAATTATTGATGTTCAGTAATTGAATGATTCAGAATATTTTTAATGAAGATTCTTTCACCATCACCCTTCTGAAATAGTGGATATTAAAAAATAGATAATAATGTTCTATTGAATGTGAAATATTAATGGAAAACAGTGAGTTAGATTCTTGTGTATTTCTTTAACATATTTAAACTTACTTATTCCAATTCTAAAGGAGGCTATTTGCGTTCATGCCTGTTCCCAACAGAGGAATCCATCAGTCCCATTTCCACATCCATATTTCCTTGTAACCCTGCAAATTTTACTCTCTCAAACACAACCAACCCTCTTAATTATTTTGTCACTTTCCTATATTAAGGAATAATCTACAGTAGCCAATTAACCCACCAGCATGTTTTTGGAATGTGGGAGGATACTGGAGCAACCAGAGAACATGCAACTCCTGATAGTTAGCACTAGGAATCAGTCTGTCACCCATCCATGTACTCCAGAGATGCTGCCGACCCGCTGAGCAACTAGCAACTCCAGCACCTTGTGTCCTTTTATGTAAAGCAGCAGCTGCAGTTTCTGGTTTCTACGGGTAGCGCCCATGGTCATGATCGATCTGAGATAGAACTGGGAAGAAGTGGCACTAAATGCTGCACCACAATGCTACTTCTACATACATGTAGTGACCCCATAATCATTTTCTCTGCATTCTGAAGCCAAGAAACGAGCTTAGTCACGCACAAGGATTTTGCTGAAGAAAACGTTACTAACTCAGCATTTGCAACAGAAATAAAAACAAGAAAACCTACAAGCTCTCAGCAGTTCGGAGAATATCGGTGGATACTTCCTTAGATCTGGGAAAAATAGAAAACAAATTGGGTTTAAGTTGCAGACAGGATGGGGAAGCCATAGATCATTGAGAAAGATGTAGGAGTCCGTAGGTTTGTGATAAATGTCCGTCGCTAGTCTGTACCCTAGCATGGGAGGCAGAGATTCTGAAAGGGAAAAGTCAGAGATCGCCCGATGTGAAGGTGAGAGCAGGTTGGAAGTTAGCAGCAAAAGTAATTACATTTTTCTAAATTTTGTAGGCTAGAAGCTTTAGCCATCCATACAATTACTGATGTATTAATTTAAAAAAGGAACTGAGGGGCAGAGAGTCAGGAGGATTGAAAGAAAGACAGGCATGTCATGGACCTATGCAAGCCGAGAGAGCTATGGAAGGCTTTAGGATCATAAGATCAGAAATAATTTTTACTAAGCTCTTGGGTATTACAAAGTAAACTTTTTAAAATTTAACTTTTTTGGAGAAAAATAAAACTACCAATATCCCAGTGTACATTCCAAGATTTCCACAGAGCAAGAGGTAAAAGGAAAAGAGTATAGTGGTATTTATGCGAGATTGATGCACATTTACTTATGTTATTAGAACCCAGGAAGTTTATTTTTAAATAAAGGCACAAAATTGAGAATGTTGGTAAGAATACCATGAACATTTTTTTTAAATCTGCATGCTTTTTCTAAATTTATTTGAATAAAATCAAAGTAATGTTTATGTTCAGCTTCATTGTTACCAAATATTCCACTTTGTAGACAAAATAAATAGGCTCAAATACAAAAGAAATACAACTAGTAATTTTTTAATTCAAATGGATATCTCCTTTTACACAAGAAAAGCTTGTTCTGAGAGTGTTAACTTTGGTTTGACTGTTACATTTTTGCATGATTTTTATTCAAATCCTGAAGAATTTGTTTCACAAATATAAAAAAAAAATTGCCAAACTGCTGGGGTATAAGGTACCAGGTACATGAAGGCAAGAAATGAAAAACAAATATTAGATGGCCTTGTAATGAACAAATTATGACTTGTTCTGTTTGGTGTAAAACTGCTGCCACGCAATCCTCCAGATAAGAGGATGTTCAAAAACATGACTTTACATAAGAATTTACACAACAGCTCCCAATCTCAGAACAGGTTCTAACTAGGCAGAACCATGTTTATGTTGTGCGGCTCCTGCCTGGCTAGGACTTTAACTGTCCTGTTAAAGACAGAGCTCTAAATGTGCCTGGATACTTGTTAGTGAAGGCAATTTCCAAAAATTACAAAATTAAATTGTCGGAGAGCAGGAAAAGAGGATTTATGCTTCCTAAACATTTAAACGAAGGTCAGATAGATTAACTAATTGCTCAACTGATCTCCTGAGCAATTACACTCCAGATTTGAGCCTAAACTGGACTACTAATAGCATGTGATCAGCTTATGAATATAAATGAATAGGGGCAGACCACTCTGTCCATCAATCCTGCTCTGCAAGTATTATGATCATGGTGATGTTGATTCAAACATCATCTCTGCAAACCTGCCTGTCCCCAGTAATGTCCCCATTTTACCTCCTTGCTTATCAAGCACCCATCATAAAAATATTCAGTGACTCTGCTTCTGAGAGTTCTGACTCTGCTTGGGATGAGAGTTCCAAAGACATGTGAGATTAAAACATTTCACATCATCTCTCAGCTAAACCCACAACAGCTTATTCTTCAACGGTAACACTAGTTCGAGCTTCTTCCACAAGAGAGAATACCGTCTTCACATCTACCCTTGACAAGACCCTTTAAGATTTTATACATTTAAATAAAGTATTTATTTCATTCTCCTAAACTCTAGTGGATACAAGTTGAGACTGCCCAATCTTTCCTCAGAAGACAATTTAGTTATTCCGGGTATTAGTAAACCTTCTCTGAATTGCTTCCATTACATTAACGTCCTTCCTTAAGCAAGGAGCCCAAAACACTGCACAATATTCCTGATGTGGGCTCATCAATGCCTTGTATAAGCAAAACCTTTCTAGTTTTGTATTTAAATTTGCCTTGCAAATAAACAATAATGTTCTACACATACATACCTCCATTGTGTTATTTTGTGAATCATGCACTGGGATTCCTGATCACTGATCTCAGATCTCCACAATCTTTCACCATTTAGATAATAAGCTCTTCCCCTCCCCCCCCCCCCCCCCCCCCCCCCCCGGAAAAATGGACAATTGGACATTTTTTTGTATTACACTCCATTTGCTGCTTCTCAATCAATTTGTATCCTTTTGCAGCCTCTTCACAAATTAGTTTCCTATATGTCAGTAAACTCAGCAAATATATCTTTGGCGTCTCATCCAAGTTATATATATAAATTGAAATAAGGTGAGGCTCCAGCAATGAACTCTACGACACTTCACTTGTTACATCTTGCCAACACAACAACCATTAATTTAGACTTACTCTGTTCCGCGTTTGCCACCTAATTGTTCATCCACACCAGGACGTTAGCCATGAACTCTTATTTTCCATAATAAACTTCGGTGTGGCAACTTATCATAAGCCATCTGGAAATGTATGTACAGTACATCCATCAGTTCCCCTTTATCCATAGCATATGTCGCTTCTTCAGAAAAGTCTAATAAATCGGGCAAACGTATTTCCCCTTTCACAGGCTCACATCGACTTGACTGATTATCTTGAATTTTTCAATATGCACTATTTTAACATCTTTAATAACGGCGTCTAACATTTTTCCATGACAGATGGTAATCTGCCAATTTTTTTGTTTTCTGCCCCCCATCTTTTTTTTTTAAATAAAGGAAGCACATTCACTATTTTCCAATTAAATACAATCTTTGGAAATATAAAACCAGCACAGTTGGTCAGTTTGTTTTCTACCCCGATAACAAAGAAGGCGTCAATTGAACTTAAGAAGGGTCTCGACCCGAAACGTCACCCATTCCTTCTCTCCCGAGATGCTGCCTGACCTGCTGAGTTACTCCAGCATTTTGTGAATGAACTTCCATTCCTTCACTCATTTCCTCAGTAGCATGTTCTCCTCCACATACCAATTAATTCATCCAAATACTACTACCACTGTCCTACATCAGAGGCAATTTACAGCAACCAATTAATCTATCACACTGAATGTCTTTGGGATGTGAGAGGAAATTGATGCACTCGGGGGAAACCCATGCACCCATTGGAAAACATGCAAAACATTACCGGAGGTCAGCATCGAATTAGCTGCCATTGTGAGTCAATGTGCAGCACCAACTATTTGCCAGGTACAATTTCCAGTTTGTAATTGTCCTAAGTTCCTCTCTCCTTTCCGATTCCCAATTTACAGCTTTTCGCATTCACATAATCAGAGAGTTTTCCAAAAACCAAACAGATCCTTAGCCCGCCATGTTCATGCCTCCCATTGTACATATCTTATCCCATCGTATCCCATTTACCTGCAATAGCTCTGATGTTACATCCTCCTCAATTAGTTTGGCCTCTTAACTTAGGGTGAATTGCCTAATCAATGTCAATGCAATTGTGAATTTCTATTACATTGACAATAAACATGCAGTGGAAAAATCTGAAGACTTGCTATTACAAATAGATTAAAAAGGCCAACAATTCCCAAGGATCTACAACTGACCACCACAAATAATGCTTTGGCTGTTGCTACTGCTGACTCCAATTAACTAAACAAGCAACTATCCATGGTACAGATCAGTTTTAATCGACTCTGTCTTCTCTGACTTCAGGAAAAAAGGTTGCAGAGGGGAATTGCAGATATTTTTTTTAAGTTACTTTTCAGAGTTAAGCAACCTTCATAACTGTATTCCAAACACTACATGGCTACTTTAAAATACAAATAAAATGTAAAACCTTATTTGCTGGTCCATTTAAAACAATGTTATCCAAATTTTGATATGTGGGGATTGTTGGCAACACCGACATTTACTGCCCATTAATAGCAATCTTTGAGAAGGTTATGTTGAGCCATCTTTTATGACTTGCAGTCCTTCTGGCAAACGTGCTGTTAGTGGGAGTTCCACAATTTAGACACAATGACAATTAAGCGCGAGGGATATACTTCCATATCAGAATGATAAATGACTTGGAGAGAACCTCAGTTGGTGGCTTTCCTGTGCATCTTGATAATAGAGGCAGGGAGTTTGGGAGATCTCAGAATTGCTCAGACAATTGCTGCTCGTATTGTGGAAGGTACACACTGTAGCCATTGGTGGTGAAGAGCATTGCAGTGGATAAGCAGACAGTTAATGAGATTCTGCAGTATAGTTGGAGCTGCAAGCATCCAGGCAATCAGAGAGTGTTCCATGGTGCTCCCAACTTGTACATTGTAGATCCTAGGAAGTTTTGAGGTGAAAGGGCTTAAGTCATTCAATGAGCTGCACTTATAGCTAGAGTATTTATGTGGGTTTTCCAGCAGAATTTCTGATCAATGCTCACTCCCTGGATGCTGATGATAGGAGACTCATAAAAAATAGGTGCAGGAGTAAGCCTTTCGGCCCTTCGAGCCAGCACCACCATTCAATATGATCATGGATGATCATCCAAAATTAGTACCCCCGTTCCTGCTTTTTCCCTATATCCCTTGATTCCGTTAGCCCCAAGAGCTAAATCTAACTCTCTTACAGACTTCAGTCAATCTTCAGCCATTTAATCTGTTACAATCTGGTTCTTCAGCAATGGTAATGCAGCTGAATGTCAGTACAGTTAAAAGGCAATAAACTGCAGATCTTGGAAGTCCAGAAAAAACAGAAAATGTTGGAAATAGCATCTGTAGTAAGAAACACAGAATTAACATTTCAGATCTGATCATCGACTTGAACTGTCAACTCTGTTTTTCTCTCAACAGATATTGCCTGAGTATTTTCTTTTTATGTAATCTATGCGAGTATTTTCTTTTTATGTAATCTATATATTACTAAAACTCTGTGTCCGTGTGTATGTGTGTATGTATGTGTGCATGTGTGTATGTGTGTATGTGTGCATGTGTGTATGTGTGTATGTGTGCAGCATAACTTTTGTCGTTCGCAAAGCCAAAACGGTACACCATAGCGCCACAATTTCCGCACCACCATACTCACCATTATCCTGGCCATATATTAAAACCACTCTCATTCAAATTGAAGCTATATTTTTAAAGCTAGAGATATTTTAAAGTTAAAAAAAATCCTTTCTAACCCATTTCCTGAAGCTCTTCAGCGTGTGATATCACAACGTGCGCCTGTGAGATGAGCTCGCGCCACCCCCCGGCCGGTATTCAATGTGTGACGCCACAATGCAATGCACATGTCTTCAACAGATCAGCTCCCCCCCGGACCTTTAACTGATGCGCTCCCCCCCCCCCCCCCCCCCCCCCACCGGACCTTTAACTAATGCCCCCCCCGGACCTTTAACTGATGATCCCCCCCACTCCCACTCTCCCCTTTCCTCTCCCTCACACGGAGGAGCTTTAAGCGGTTGCCGGGGCCGCAGGAGGGGGGTTCCAGTGGGTGGAGGGTATGGTGGGGGTGGGGGGAAGGAGACAGTGGGGTAGGAGGGGAGTGGTGTTGGGGAGAAGGAAAGAGTGGGGGAGGAGGGGGAGGGGTTGGGCAAAGGTGGGGGGGAAGGGGGTTGGGGAGAGTGGGAGTGGGGGAGAGGTGTGGGGAAGGGGGCAGTGGGTGTGAGGGGCGGGGGAAGGTTGGGGAGAGAGCGGGGGAGGAGGGGGTGGGGGAGGAGGTGGTGGGGAGGAGAGAGTGGGGGAGGAGGGGGTGGGGGAGGAGAGAGTGGGGGTGGGGGAGAGTGGGGGTGGGGAGGAGGGCAGGATGGGGATGGGGAGAAAGGAAGAGTGGGGGTGGGGAGAAGGGAAGATTGGGGGTGATGGGGAGAGAGGGGTGCGGGCAAAGAGAGTGGGGGTGGGGAGGAGGGCAGGGTGGGGATCGGGGAAAAAGGAAGAGTGGGGGTGATGGGGAGAGAGGGGTGCAGGCAAAGAGAGTGGGGGTCGGGAGGAGGGCAGGGTGGGGGTGGGGAAAAGGGAAGAATGGGGGTGGGGAGAGTGGGGGTGTGGAGGAGGGAAGATCGGGGTGTGGGGAGAGTGGGGTGCAGGCAGGGAGAATGGGGTTAGGGGAGGGGAGGGTGAGTGGGGGCGGAGGGGGGAATAGGGGTGGGGAGGGGGATATGGGGGTGGAGGCAGGGCTGGGGGGAATGGGGGTAGAGGAGGGGAAAGTGGGGGTGGGGCTGGGGAGGGGCAAGTGGGGGTGGGTAGGGGGGGATGGAGTGGGTCAGTTGGGGGAGGAGGGGGGGATAAGGGGGATTGAGTGGGGGGGGTTGAGGGTGCAACAATACAGGAGAGGCTTTGGGTCCAGGGCTCCCTCAATCACACCCTCTCCCCTTCCCTGTCCACCCTCTACGAGGAATGGGCCCAACGGGTCCACTTGGTCTAGTAGCACTTAAACCACAGACAATGCTTATAAAAAAATGCGGTCTCCTCTGTATTAGAGAAACCAAACATAGCTGCCTGTCACCTTAATTCTTTATCAGACTCCGACCTCTGTTCTTGGCCTCTTTTAACGTTCGAATGAAGTCTAATGTAAACCCAAGAAACAGCATTGTTTCTTCCATTCAGACATATTCCAGCCTTCAGGACTCAACAGCGAATTCAACAACACAGTTAACTAGCCTTGACAATGTGGTGTCAAAATTGCCACCACCAGAAACATTAACTCAGCATTTCCAATATTTTTTTAAATTTCAGTATTCTAGGAACTGCATGTTCTGTATCTCACTATTTTTCCCCTGCCTCGTTTGATTTCATTCATCTTCTACTTACATCTTTTCCAAACTGCCACGAACAAGTATTCACCAACCTTTCTTAGATAGCATCATCACCTCTTCTGTTGTCCAGTGCATCTTAGCCTCCATCTTACCCCACCCTCTCCTTCTGCAGATCAAACTTGTTTTGATTTCTAATGTTACCTTGTTTTAATGAAAGATTATTGGCTGCAAGGGTACCTCTGATTCTCTTCCACAAATCCTGCCTGACTTGCTCAGAATTTCTTGAATTTTCTGCTTTTATTTCAAAATGTAACAGATAAGTGATTAGACTCCCTTGATGGAGATGGTCAATGCCTGCAATTTTGTGGCGTGCAGAAAGTGATGGACATTGTCTCGCCTAGACCTCCCAACATTTGATTTTACAAATTCATAATTTTGAGGTCCAAAATTCAGAATTTTACATCAAAATTCATAATATGGCGCGTAATGCAACTTTTCAGCAAAAAAAGGATGCACGCCAAATGCGCGTACGCGTTGCACTACATTCATGTGTGAAAAACGACTATTATTTCCAACAGTCTGTAGTTCTTGGACTACATGTATGATGTCAGGCCTATCACGAGTATATACTGTTATTTATAGAAAGGTTATTGAACAGAAATACTTTTTACAACACAAAGAAAAAATTGTTTTGTTTTGTTTTTTCTATTTTGCTTTTTCCTTACACATCCCAATTCTCTTGGTATTGAATAAAAGAACAACGGTCATAAAATGTATGACTAAGTTATGAAGAGAGTTTCATTTAAAACTGCACATACCTAATTTCATTGAAGACATACTTGCTCCAGTGGTCTTCAACAGCAAATCACAACAGTCCATGTCCCCCCCACCCCCCCTCCCCATCCCTACCCTCCCACTACCCTCCCCCCACTATCCTCCCCCCACCCTCCACTCCCCTCACCCCCCCATCCCTCCAACTTCTCCTCCCCCCCCCCACTTCCCACCCCCCCCCCCCAGTTGCTCCCCATCAAGCATCAGACTCTTGAACTATGCTGCACAGTCCTAACCAACCACAGCACCAAATTACCATGAACTTTGTATACGGTTGCACTGCATACTTAGCTTGCACTCTTACAATCTGATTCTTTAGTATGTCTGATAAATATATAATAAGCAATAATACAATACATTTTTTGATATGTTGTTGCAATGATGAAGGTTGCAGCACGTAAGAATTTCATTGTTCTGGTCCCAGTGCAAATGGCAATTATACACTCTTGACTCTTGATGAATATTACTCGCCATTTATCTGAAAATGTCTGACTAATGGCAAGACCTTAGCGGGACCAGTAGCATCTCTGGAGAGAAGGAATGGGTGACGTTGCGGGTCGAGACTGATCAGTCTGAAGAAGGGTCTCGACCCGAAACGTCACCCCATCCCCTCTCCAGAGATGCTACTTGTCCCGCTGAGTTACTCCAGCATTTTGTGTCCATTGTTGGTTTAAACCAGCATCTGCAATTCCTTCCTACACACTGGCTAGACCTTACGGTATACAAGCATGACTGTGGACCGAATAATTGACTGAGCAGCAGCGATGGAAATGAACATAGTATAATGATCAGTACCTATGTACACCTTTGACTGGTGAATGAAGGAACTAAAGATTGTTGCAGCCGCCAAAGTTCCTTAAGGAACTTCTGCAGCGATATCCCAGAGAGGGGGGCTGGGATGATTGACCACCAACAATCACAATGATCTTCTGTTGTGGGAGATCTGGCTGTTTACCCCTTGTCGTCCCAGCTTCAGTTTTACCAGTATTCCTGATGCTGAAGTACTAGCAGTCACTCACCTAACCTCTACAGCTCAGTGCATGTTTGAAAAAGGCTGAGATGAAGTCTGGAGCCAATTGATCCTGGGAAAATTCAAGAAACATCTGAGAGCATTGAAGAGTATTAATGTGTAGATTATTGTTGAGTAAATGTGCTTGGTACCAATGTTAATGACACTGTCTATCACTTTGCTAATTATTGAGAATAGATTCTCCGGGGAATAATTAGCTGGTTTGGATTTGTCCTGATTTTGCAAATAGTAAATGCCTCGACAATTTTCCTCATTCAGTACTGCAGCTTAGACATTGTCTGGCTTCTAAACCTTGTTGTATTCAAAGCTAACAGATGTTTTCTTGATATCGCATGGAGGTAATCCAATTGGCTGAAGATTGGCTGAAGTCTGTTTTTGTCACAGTGAGGATCTCAAAAGGAAGCCAAGATGGATCATGTGCTCAGCACTTCCACTTGAATGTTTTCTGAATACTTCAACCTTTTCAATGGTTCAAAGGCATTTTATTATCATGTACCTAGGTATGGTGAAATTCCCTTTTTGCATAGAGTTCAGTAAAATCTTACTATGAGTGTAGGAATGGTAGATTACACTGAGGTAGGACACAAGATTCACCACGTTTCCTGGTCATTTTGTATGATTAAGTCCTAAGATGTTAAAAATGTAGAATCTTAAGTTGTTTAGATCTTTTATCCCAAAGTACTGCTGATAAAACTGTTTTCTCCTCTGACTTTCTGCCCTCTGCGTCCATTTTCTTTCTCTCTCTGTCCTTGGGAAAGCTAGGAAAGAAACTGCAGAGGATTTGCATATTTGCATCATCTGTAGCCAAAGATGAAGTTCCAGAAGACCGGAGGGTGTCTAATGTTGTACTGCTATTTAAGAAGAGCAGAAAGGACATGCCAGAGAACTACAAGATGGTGAGCCCAACATGGGTAGTGGGCAAGTCACTCAATGGGATTCTGAAAGACAGGATCTACAAGCATTTGGATAAACTGGAGTTGATCAGGGATAATTGGCATGGCTTTGTGTGTGAGAAATAGCATCCCACAACCTGCTAGTTTTTGAAAAGGCAACCAAGAGGATTGATGAAGGCACGTTGGTGGATGATGTCCATGTTGCCAGTAGCAAGGTCCCATATGGTAGACTACTCTGAGAAGGTTAGATTGCATGTGATCCAGGAAAAGATTACAAATTGGATACAAAATGAGTTTGATGGTAGGAATTTTCAGCACTCATGTGTGGGGTCCTACCACCATTGAAGATGGATTGTTCTTGCAGTCTATTTTGTTAGTTGCTCAACTGCTTCGCACCATTCATAACTAAATGTAACAGGGCTGCAGAGCTCTTATCTGACTCATCATTTGCAAGATCTTTCCACTCTGTCCATTGCATGCTATGCTTGCTCTTTAGCACACAAGTGGTCCCATTATGCGGCTTCACCTCAATTCTAAGTATGGATGGTGCTATTCACAGCATCCCCTTCTGTCCCCCTGGGCTGTTCCCTTGGCTTGATTGTAATGGAAAAGTGTTGGATAAACATGGACATGAGATTACGGATTGTGGTATACACTTCAATATCGGCTGATGATCCGCACTGTGCCGCAGGGATAGCCAATGTTAAGCTGCCAATTCTGCTATGAATCTGTCATAAAAACACTGTGTAAAGTACCACACATTACAATCAAATTTGTTCTCAGTGTGACCACGCTTTGTCTCCACAAGGACTGTGTGGTAGTTTTATCTACAAATGCTGCCAGTGACCGAAGCATCTGCTTCAGATGATTCAGGAGGATGGAATGAAACACCCACTATCTGCTACAGACAAAGATCTTCAGTGTCCTTCAGCATTCAACTGTCATGGCCAGTGGTGGCAATACCAAGCAACATTGAAGTCCCCACCCAATCAGAGCCCTTGCTACTTTCAGTGCTTCTTCCAACATGGAGGAGCAGAGTTTTATCAGTTCAGAGAAGGTTGCAAAGTGGTATCAGATTTCTTTCCCTCAGGTTGACCTCATGCAGTGTGATTTTGTGTGGTATGTTGGAGATTCTGGGGAGTTTTCCCTCCTGCCTCTATAAAACTGTGTGGTCACCTCTGATGGATCCATCCTGCTTATGAAAGAAGACATGCCCAGGGATTGTGATGAAGGAGTGAGGCACATTGTCTGCAAAGACAAATACATCTGGCTATTCCAACGAGCTGGTGCAACAGTTCTCCCTATTTTGACAGCAGTCTCTAGATGTTTGTGAAGATGACTTTGCAAGGATCTGCAAAGACTAGATTAGGAATGACTTTGCCATGTCCAAATTCGGTGCCTGTGTTGATGCCAATTTTGATGTACAGTTTAATTCTTCCTCTATTTTTAAAGCAGTGAGTGACTATGTTATAATTAAGTGGCTTGCTAGGCTACTTAAGAGACAACCAAAGGGTCTGGAGCTACATATATGTCAGACTAGGTAAAAGGGCAGATGTCCTTTTCTGAAGAATTGTAGTGAATAAAGTGAGTAAAGGTTAAGGCAATTCAGTTGTTTTGTGGTCAGCACAACGATGACTAATGTCCTGCTTTTATTCCAGATTATTGATTTGAAGTTGAATTCCAAAGCTGCCAATTCACGTTGAACTCAGGTTTCCGGACCACTACCGGATAACACACCTGCTACACCACCACCATATCCGTGAATCTACATATTCACAAATATATAAGAATTTAGAAAGAGGAATGCAGTACAGGCCAACCAGATGTAAGGAATTTGAGAAGAAATTGATGAGAAGACAGTAGTAAGATGAGTAAATAGAAACAAGTATACACATACAGTTTTATCACGTACTAAAACTGTCAAAGTGCTTCACACATTTATTTTTCTGGGTGTATGTGATGTAATTATGTGGTTATATAGCCATGCTAAGCTTTACTGCGTGATCATGGACACTCTCCTAAACTGGTGGATGGAATTTTGATGTAAACTTTAGGTTAAAGGAAAACAGCTACAATAATGCACTTCAATACTAGACTGGAGTGTCAGCCCACTTATATGTTCAAGACTTACACAGAGCTCAAATTCAGAACTTATGATCTAGAAGTGAGCTACATCTTAATTTGTATTGCGATTGCTGAGATGTTCCTGAAACAGAAATCCTATGAATTGATGGCAATACCTGCACTCAGCTCAGTGACTGAGGTTCCTAAACTTCAGGCTCAGTGACTGAGGTTGCTAGATTTTAGGCTTAGTGACTGAGTTTCCTAATCATTGGGCTCAGTGACTGAGGTACCTGTACTTAAGAATCAGTGACCGAGGTGCTTATACTCTAGATTTGGTTACTGAGGTACTTATACTTTAGGCCTGACACTGCAAATATGAGATCTGCACTTCAGGAACTTGTGCTACAAACACTCCCATCTACAAAGATAAAAGCTGCTGAAGCATAATTGTTTTGTTAATTAAAATGATAAAGGGAAGTTCTCTTCATTTTTGTTCGCATTGTAGCTACAACTATTAGCTAGATATTCCAATTTAAAACTTGAAACTTTTAAAAAGCGCTTTTATATTGAAATCATAGCTAGTCCATATGATACCCTTACAGAATTTGCAATTTTAAATTACAATTTAAAATCTATATTGCCAAACTAAAGGCAAGAGGATAGGGGGACATCGGCATAGGCTTTATCAGCGTACTCAGCTGAATTGCGAAAAATTGCCATGTTTTCAGAGGAGGAAATTTTGCGGATTGGACATACATTACTTCTTTATCAAATTGATATATTTTGTGTTTGCCTGCATTTTTCCTTCAGGTGTATCATATTACATCATCTATGTTATGGATATTTTTGTGCATGGTTTATTTTACTTAAAAATTGAAATTCCATCTTTTGTCTTAATGATCGATTTGCAGATTCTCTATTATGGAACGGGTAGTAGTACATTTTGTACATAACTAAAACGCTAAGTTATAAAACAAAAGTGCTAAACTCTTCTTTCAGTGGCAGATGTTTCTCTAGCATAATGACTAGTCTGAAAAAGATTCTAAGCTTTATATAATGAGCATGGGTGTGAATCCAAAACTATTCAAGTCTTTTGAAATCATTTAATCTGCACAAAAACCTTGACTTTATCTGTCACTCCTTAGAAAGAGAAGCACACCACTGTCAAGAATGTTGCTACTGTAACATCAAGTGATATCATTCTGCAGAACATGTCATTCTATTGCAATGAAAAACAATGTATCTAACATTAACTCATTGAACAATGGTAGGCTTCTGCATCAACCAGTTTTAAAATAGTTTCATTTTATTTAAAAATTAGTTAAATGATAATAATCGAATTTAAAGATTTGATCGGACTCTAGTTAAAAATTCAACCTGATCATTGTTCGTCGAGCCCCAAGATTACTGAACCGTGTTCGGATCGCTTTCTAATATTCACCATTTGATTCTTTTTAAATGTACATTGTATAAAAATTTTCAAGTAAGATAAAACATTTCCAGATTTTTAGTTACTTCCCACCGTAATTCAATGCCAAACTTGTAACATATGTTCCTCTAATTTAGGATGTAATTACTATTGGCTACCAGGAATTAGTCAGCAGTGAACGATATGGAAACTCCTTACAATGTACAAAAATATAAGTTCCCAATTATGAATATTACAGATAAATTTCTAAAAACGTGCAATGCTGACTATTATAAACAAGAATCAGAGAAATGCAAAACCTTTGACCACTTGTACGAGTTTGAAATTAAAAATAATCATATATTTTTTATCTTGGTGTGAAAATAGTTAGACCTACAGATTTAAATAATATTTTTACAGTTCATATTTTATTAATTATTACTCTTTCTAAACTACTTTAATAAAGCCCCATAAATACCTGGGAGAGGGGGCATTCTTTTGCCAGTGTGCTCTGGTTCATTTCTTTCAGTAGTTCCTTCAGAGCATTTCTGACGGTTGTGTGTGCCCATTGTTCAGATGGCAAGTCTTCCAGTTTTGGGCAACTGCATGATAGAATATATTGTATAAAGGTGGGGGAAAAAATAGGACATTTCAGAACCAGTTCCTGGTGCAACATTCCTTCAAGATAGACAGATTTCATTTGGCACATCAAGCAGATGCATCTAGAGATTGCTCTCAGTCTCCTGATTGTTCTGATTAGTTAATTACTTTATACAACACATCTGCTGTATTGATGCATGAATTATACATCAGCTGCATGTGGCGACTATTATTTCTTGTTACTTCTACCTTCTTGCTCCAATGCGTTTGGTAAAATAATTCAGGCATTTAGAGATGTGGAAGTTAAAGGCAGACATGAAATAATAATGATGCCATGCAATCATCAAGGCCAAGGGACTTGCATGTTGTCACTAACCTGTGCAACTGAATTTTCAGTGTGACCACATGATACACATCCTGCAGCATGTCTGCTACTGTGGCATCCGGTGCATCAGTCACATATGTGAGAGGGACTGGATTCCATTTCCCAACCTGGATCAGGCCTGTGATAGGCAACATTAGATAGAGTGAGAAACCTCAACTATCAATTTCCCTGCATTTGCTAATACTTTTAAAAAGGCAATAAATTACATTTCTTAAATTATTTTGATCGGGTTTAACATTATTTGAGATTTCATCCATCATTTTTACATGTCAGAAAAATTCAGAAAAGCTCAAATTTGCCTTAATGATTGATATAAATGAGCTATTACTCTGCTCTTCCACTAACTGGCTCAAATATACTTAACAACTGTCATTAATGAAAGCTCTTTTGGTGTACTAGAAATAAATACATATAAGAGTCCGTGGAAAATTAAATTAAAATAAGGGATGAAAGCAAAATAAATTGAAATATATTGTATTTTATATTTTAATATCAAAACTCTCATATTAAATGCAAACAATTGAGAAACTGTACAAAATGCTTTATCTTTTTTTCCTGTTTGGATGATCAACTAAATACCAAATCATTTTTCCCCCAGAAAAAAAGATGACAGGCATTCTTCTTAAAACTACAGCCCCTAACTCAAAATCATCATCTTGCATCTTTATGCATTTTAGCAATATTTTGTGTGGACAAAATTATTGGATGACATGGCATAATGAAAAATCTTGACAAAATAAACATAATAAACATTTAATGTTTCCTCTTCATGACCAAATCAAAAAGGGCATTAATCTTTACCTAGAGTAACTCCATTACAATCTGGATGTTTGTGTAAAGAACTCCATCATTTTCTACTGCAGTATCAAATTGTTAGAGAAACAATGTCTTTTAATTTGAATGAAAATAATGATTCCAAGATATGTAGTGTACATGTAAAATGTGGATGTTTTCATTATTTTCATGCTTATGCAATGAAATACCATTATTATTGGACTATTAATTTTTGCCACGGTATTTAGTAATAATATACTGTTCTCTTTTGACATGGATGTGATCGTTTTTTTAATAATTACACGTGAAAATAAAATTACTTAAATATTTAACATTATTTTTGAAATGTGTTCATAAATAAAATCTATATAATTTTGCAAAATGAAACAGTCTAGATCAGGGTGTATTTGTAAAATTATGTACCTTTTGCCTGCGCTGCGGAACTATGGGAATATCCAAGGGAAAGCAGTGCCATCTCCACTAGTTGGTTAAACAGCATGTCCTTCCGTACCAGAACAAACTCTGCATGCTCTTCTTTACTTTCATACTCAATGGGACTTTCAAAATGTTCCACCACACAGAAAACAGGGAGCATATTTCCTACAAACAATGAAGACATGGCTTATATATTTTAATATAACATAGGAGGTGCAATTATAATTTAAACATGATTAAGTATTAGTTATAAGTATTAGTTGTACATTACTTATTAAAAATCTGCCTTTTAAATATATTATATTAAGCTCAACATGTATAGGAATCAAAGCAGAAGTTGATGGAAATACTCTGAAGGTTAGACAGCATCCATGGAAAAAGAAGTCGTATTGGCAGCTTCCTCAAATGCGGGCTCACCTACTGAGTATTTATCCTTTTTTCTGATTTTTGTCATTTCTACCAGTTCTTTGCTTTTTGATGCACGTAATTACACGTATATGCATCTGATAAAACTGCATAGCTCAAGTAAACAAAAGCTGCATTTTTCAAAATAATATTTATGTCTTTTTGATTTATAGATTTAGTTGCCTCAAAGTATGCAGAATAGGTGGTAACTTACTATTTTTAAATCGGGGAACTAATTTAGATCTGTTCCAGATCATGCATTACATAAAATTATGTCCTGTAAAATGTCATTTTATTAATCATTATTGCATTTGAAAAAGACATGGAAGTTAGTCCATTTTATATTTCAGAATGTTAAATGTCTGGAAAATCTAAAATCTGCTTGAACTGTTTAGGACATTGACAATATATGACATTCACGACGATTTTTCTCCAACTGTCATCGTCTTCCTACTTTAAAAAGGATCTTTTACTTCACTGGCTGCTCTGTATTATTAACACTTGGCTGAATTTCCAGGGCCAGCAACTTCATAACCTTCTAGTATTAAAGCAGTAAGTGATGGTCACTGATCAGTTCTATAAATACTCAATGATGTATATGGGAGAGGCAGCATGAAACTTTCACATTAGCTTTATAAGTCTATGTAAACAACACGTCTGTTGTAAGAAGTGATCAAGTGCATAGATTCCTTGTCCCAAACTGTACTGGCCTTACAGTTTGCAAATATCACATAAACCCAGAGACAGGTGAAATCTTCTATTCAGGAATTTATGGCGCTTTTCACTTTGCAGGGATCATAAGACTGTTTGATTCTAGTCCAGTTCTTGATGGCAAATGTTAATACACTCTGTTTGAAAACTGTAATAAATTATATTTTTTGTGCTTTTAACCTAGCTTCCTTTATACATATATGCACTTGGCTAACAATCAATAAATAGGGTAATCATAAGCAGAGGCCAAGGAATTTGCTGAAGTGCCCTTTTCCAGTTCTAATAGATAAAGATCTAACAATACAGACTGCTGTGTCCATTCATTTCATAAATAATACATTCCTTGTTGTCTGCAAATAGAAGAAAACTAAATGATTGTACTATAAATGTTATGGCAACTTGAACAAAAAAATTCTCCTGCCTTCAAACTATTTTATTTTCAAAAATATCTTGGCATCTGAAAGGACTGCATACGTTTATACTGCGCTCTAAAGGAAATTTGCTGTGCGGTCAACTTTGCTTTATCATGGGAATCTTTACCACCTATATTTCTATATTTACTTCTATACTAGTGAAAGCAGGTTGCACACACTGGTACCTTTTTTATTACCGATTTTCACCAGCTGCCCCGTGTGTTTGAGTGAGCCTCCAGTCACTTTGGCACCCATGCTACCCAGTCTGCTGCGGGTGGAGAGACTTCCATTCTGCTCCAAGCGGGGGATCTTAGCCGGGGAACCTTTAGGATCAATGAGATTGTTGATTTTTTCTGAATTCTCCATCACTTGCACTGTTTCACTGGGGTTTTCCATGCTCACCATCAACTCTCAGAGATAACCTACCAAGTTTAAAGAAAACCACTTCAAGATATTACTGAGGTCAGACTCGACAACAAATATAGAGGAATTAATGTGGAATGTCCAGATTTTCTAACACCAGCTCTTGGAATTCAAGAATTACGATCTCTGAAACTTTACAGCACAATAATTTCCATGTAGCTTTTCAGAAAGACAAAAGAAAATGCTAGTCCTTC
The DNA here is from genome assembly GCF_053455715.1 of Rhinoraja longicauda. NCBI lineage: Eukaryota > Metazoa > Chordata > Chondrichthyes > Rajiformes > Arhynchobatidae > Rhinoraja > Rhinoraja longicauda. The sequence continues at coordinate 40,579,292 of NC_135954.1, read as the reverse complement.
AGGAACGGCTTCGTGGACGTCAAAATGCATGATCGACTACATCATCTGGTATTGAAGCTGCTAAAGTGAGAATTTTTAATAATTTTAAGGTAAATGCATCCTCAAATTACAGAACATTCTGTAAAACCAGAATTCACTTCCCAAGTGTTGGTGCCTGTGCACAGACTTCAGGCCAGTGTACATCACAAAATGAATGGTCACATCTGAAAGTGTTCCAATTTTGGCTTGGTATAGGGCAATTATAATTATAACTGAAAGATAAAAATACCTATTGCAACATAACACAACATCAAGATTTTCTACTACTCTATTTTTCTATGAACTACAGCAAATTCCACGTTTAATTACCCACTGTGACATAGAATCATTGCTGAAGCAGACATCCTCATCCCAGCACATTACTGCTAACCTGCAGCCCAGTGCTACTCCGGGCAAACACAGCACGGTCTCGCCCCCAGCCTACTTTACAACTTTTTTTTTCTGCGCTACCAATTCCGCGTATTTTGCAAATTCCACTCCAGGATTTCACGTTTACATTTATTTAGAAAAAAAAGACAAAGAAACAAACTAACCAAAGCTGTCTGGGTACACACACAAAAAAAAAACGCTGAACGGTATCGGGTGGCATCTCAAAAACAAACCCTACAAGAAATAGAATTTCGATCGCAAGCAACTCACCCACTTTTATGTGCAGACCTAAAAGCCAAACTTCCAAGGCTTAAGAAAAATAGCAACTCTTCGCTTCGGACTCTTCATGAAAACTAACAGCCGGACGGGTTGGTTTCTGGACAGTATTTAGCTCCCAAATTATTATTTTTTTCTCTCTCCTCTTTCTCCCTCTGTCTTTGAATGAGATTTTTTTTTTGTGTTAAAAATATCTTCTTCGCTCTTTGGGTATTGAAGGAAGGGGGGAAGGTTCTGACTAGGGGGGAGGGGGTGGGGGAGACAGCAAGTATTAAGGTTTGTTTTTTTTTTTTTTTTTAAAAGAGGGCAACTTGGGACGCGGACACGATGTATGTTGTTTCCAGCCCAAAAAGTCAGTGACTTTTTGTTGTTGCTGCTGCTGCTGCTGTTGAAAAGTCCAGTTGGGGCTGTGGGGGGGTTTGGTGGCTGTGGCTGTGGCTGTGGCTGGCGGCTGTCTCTGCCTGGGCTTCTCTCTCTCTCTCTCTCTCTCTCCCTCTCCCTCTCTCTCTCTCTCTCTCTCTCTCCTCCTCCGTCAGGACGGAGCCAAGCGGCTTCACATTAAATTATTAGTTGCTTTGAGACTCATCACTCCTCTCCTCTCCTCTCCTCTCCCCCTTTTCGCTTTCTCCTCTCCAGTGGTGAGAAAATAACCCTTCCAAAACATCCCGCTCTCAGGCGCCGGCACTCCAGCCGCCCATCGGACTGCTCTCCGATTGCATCACTCCTTGTAACTGTCAAGAGTAATTTGTTGAAGAAAATAATAATAATAAAAACAAGGGAGGGGGTGGGAGGGAGAGAGAGAGAGAGAGAGAGAGAGAGAGAGAGGACAATTTCCGGCAGGCGCGCAAGAATTTTTAATCAGCTTGATTACTGTAAGACGGCTCTGCATTTATTACAGATAATAATACCACATGATCAAATAATTATAGCACTGGCTCAGCCTCAGGGCTGCAAAAGAAGAAGAGGAGGAGGAGGAGGAGGAGGGGAGGGAGGGAGGGAGGGAGGGAGGGAGGGAGGCGAGTCAACAACAAACGGGAGGAGCTGTATTAACGTCACCACATGCTACCGGCACAGTCGGTGACTGTAAGTGTGGAGCTGGTGGGAACCAGGAGACGGGTCTTGACCAGAGCAGGAACAACACCGAACATACAGACATACAGACAGACAGACAGACAGACAAATGCCAAGGAGGACTGGGAATTATTTCATGCATCAAAGACATGATAGGGTTTGTTCCGCGAGAGGCGGCCAGATGGATGGTTACAAACACAAACACACACACACACTCACTCTCTCACTCACTCACACAGACACTTGCACCTGCACACGGACATAGATCTAAACATACGCGCAGTGAACGGTAATCTGCATGGAGATGCAAGATACGCATACATAAAAAGGTATACACGTGTTTATCTTTGCGTTCACTTATTTTTTTTAAATGTGTATGTGCAGGTGCGTGAGATTAAAATGTACTTTTTTTTTTTTTCAAAGTCACGTTTGCAATATTTTTTGCGGGCTGCTTTAATTATTTACGCACACTCGGGTACAAGTCCCCGGTTATTCTGCCTTTTTCTTGAAATGAGCAAGACGTTATGATTTGGACCGCCGACTTCTCTCTATGAGTGTTACCCTCCACCGGCTGACAAATGTGTGCTTGCTCTGTGACAGTCTTGCTCATTCCCCCTTTTCCCATCCTAAGAAGGAATACTTTGCTACCATTCATTAATACATGGCACCATTCCCCAGCGAGGCAGACATGTTTAAGTTGAAGCTGGTATTTAAACTTACAACCATTTAACTGGTACCCTGTAATTACATTTTAAGCTCATTTTGTACTGCATGTGTTTACCCATGTCAAATGAAAGCCCTATAAATGGGGAGGTGGGACCAATTTTTGTGAAAACAACTTTTATTGCATGAGGCATGGACCAATGGGAAAATCTGACCAAAATATTCACGTTAAAGTTAATGCAAATATGAGTCAAAACTTCAATGACAATCCAGAATCTACCAATATATCACCATCAGGATCAGTCAAATGTTTTAATTGTCCATGTTGAATTATGGAACATAATTTGTTTTCCAAGTTATTTTGATCATCTACAACAAATATACAACAAGGCTGCAATTTACTGGTCTCACACTGGTAAACAGATGAACAAAACAGAGAGAGATCATATGGTATAGGGCGATCCTGAATGAATCTTCAGGTTTTATGTATAACATATGTGGTTCTGTCATACTGAAGGAAGTGGTGTTGCAAAACAAGAATCTTCTCTGATATGCTCCATTACCATAATTCTTTTTAAAACAGAAAATGCTGCTAGTTCTCAGTGGTCAGGACTCATCACAGTTGGAGACTAGCTTGATGACTACTTCCTTATTTTCTAATTTTGTAATGCAGCTACATAAATACTGTCTATTCTTTAAAAGATGAATAACAGTTCTGATGAAAATTAAGCAACCTGAAATGTGAATTATTTTCCCTCTCTGCAACTGCTATCTGACTTGCTGAATATTTCTACCATTTTTTGTTTTATTTCAGATTCCGAGCATTTCTGGTATTTGACATTTTCAGCCACGTTATCCTGAGAGTTTCAGAAAAACTATGTACAAATGAGCACATTTAATAAATAAATAGATGGCATCTATGTAGAAGCATTCCAAAATTAGGACATACTGGAAATATTCATCAGGCCAATCTCCAACTGTGGTGAGAAGTTACCGATTAACATTTTAAATGCAGACTTCATCCAATGTATCCGCTCTCTGAGCAGATGGTGTGGCCAGTTGAACCTTTTTTTTTACTTGTTTCAAGGTTTCCAGTGCTACAGAGTTTTCTTTACTGCTTTGTTTTAAATGAATAACAAAATGAACTGGAATTCCTTTGAATTTGATTTAATTCATGTATATAAACTGCTTTGAAAGAAATTTAGCACAGATTTGTTCTTTATATCTTGAAGCAGCATCATTATAAGACAAAAAAAACTGCTCAAAAACCTATGGGTGAAGATCATTCACCACAGTTCTCCCCTTATTCTACCCCAAAAGGATAGACTTCAATCTTTAACAAGATTGATTACTATATATTTGAAACAATGATATGTGGATGGTTGATACCAGTTCCAAAAACAGTTGCAGAGTAAAGATTGTCAAGTGCAACTTTCCTTCTGTTCTTCTCACTTATTAAGAAATAGAACCCATGAACAATGAAGTCATGAATAAATGAACTAAGTGACAGCCAAATAAGGAATATGTTGCAGTAGTTCAACATTCAATTTGTAGCTTATTAAAAATAATGATCAGCATTATTTACTGACTTGAAAATGGCAGTAATTTATTTCAGCTTAAAAATAAGGTTTATAACATCCAGATATTCAAACAAAAGTGAAATAAAATATCAAAAGAATATCCTCTGCAGCCATGGGATTTCATCAGAGGCAAGTAACCCTTGTGTTAGTTTAATTGATTATCTTTAATCCCTTGGGGGCTACTTGCAGGATATAAATTAGTATATGTTTAATCACAAACCAGAAGTTAAATGTGGGAGAAATTGGAGAAATGTGGGAGTCATTACACCTGACAGACAGAAAACTAGGTATTTACAAAGAGACAAACACCATTTAGTGGAGACAGGAAATAATTACACATAAACATGACATGCCTCAGGCCTGATATAACATAGCATCCAACTTGCAGAATGGGCTTAAGCCAAATGGAAATCTTAACCCCTAACATTCTGGAAAGTCTCACTGCAATTCAATTGCGGAAAACATCCACCAGAAACTTTTGGTTATATACCCACATTTTGCGTTTTATTCCAAAAAATCACACATAACCCTCGTCCATTCACTGTGGAACATAAATGAATTTGATTATTTTTTTCTATGGAAGGTCACATCTTCCATTAAAAATGTATTTGTTAAAATCAAGGAAAAATAAATAATAGCATATCTATAAAATAGACAAAGCATTAATTGTGGACAATCTAATTGGTGATATTGCTATTTGAATTGATTCTAATAGATCACAGAGATGCTATTTTTTACTATTTTATTAATAGTGGTAGTGGAAAATCGGGGGGAAGTTTCGAGATTTTTGACACAAGGTTTTTTACACAGACTGTGTTAGGAGCCTACAACTCACTGCCAGAGAGAGTGATGAAAACTCATATGATAGCAAGGTTTGAAAGGCGTTTAGACAATGGAGGTCTATAGACCAAGGACAGGCAGATGCTATTTGTTTAATTTGCATCTTGGCTGGCACAGGCATTATGGGCTGAAGGGATGTTCCTGTGCTGTACTATTCAATGTTCTAAAAAGTAAAGCAAAGGCAAAGTTTAGGCTTGGATTTATGATCTAAAATGAACACTTAGTTCAAAGGTCACCTAATGTTTTATAATGAAGACATTTTAAGTAAATGTAAAAACTAAGAAATAGTTGTTCTAATCTTTGTCTCAGATGAGGCTAAATGATGATAATGGGGTTGAGACGAGGGGCGGGGAGTAAATATTCACTTTCAAGGCAAAGACTGAATTAGTCACTATTGATGGAGTATTGAGAGAAATCTGGAGTTAGGAGCAGAAAGTCGAAAGCAGGGAAAGGTCAGTATGATGTTACACCAAGGTACCAGTGGAAAGCAAGAATAAAACTTCCAGGTTGGTATAAATGGAATATGTAGGAAGGAACTGCAGATGCTGGTTTACATTGAAGATAGGCACAAAATGCCGGAGTAAACCAGCGGGACAGACAGCATCTCTGGATAGAAGGAAAGGCCCAATTCCTTCTCTCCCGAGATGCTGCCTGACCTGCTGAGTTACTCCAGCATTTTGTGAATAGAAGGAAAGGTGTTGTTTTGGGTCGAGATCCGAAAAAGGGCCTCAACCCGAAACGTCTCCCATTCCTTCTATCCAGAGATGCTGCCTGTCCCTCTGTGTTACTCCAGCATTTTGGGATCAATGGAACCAGTGGAGCCTGGAGAGGATAGAAAGGTATAGTGTAAAAATTGATGGCAGTATAGATAGAGCTAACATCTTCCTGGATTAAAAACAGCAAAGTGCCGGAGGAACTCAGTGGGTCAGGCAACATTTTTAGAAGGCTTTGATGGTCACAACCCTTCTTCAAGAATGGAGTAGAGGGGAGAATGTTGGTAGTGGGAAGTGAGAGTAAGTGGTGGGGCAAGTGATCGACAATAGACATTAGGTGCAGGAGTAGGTCATTCGGCCCTTCGAGCCAACACCGCCATTCAATGTGATCATGACTGATCATTCACAATCAATACCCCGTTCCTGCCCTCTCCCCATACCCCCTGACTCCGCTATCATTAAGAGCTCTAAATAACTCTTGAAAGCATCCAGAGAAATGGTCTACACTGCCTTCTGAGGCAGTGAATTTCACAGATTTACAACTCTGAGTGAAAAAGTTTTTCCTCATCTCTGTTCTAAATGGCCTACCCCTTATTCTTAAACTGTGGCCCCTGGTTCTGGATTCCCCCAACATTGGGAACATGTTTCCTGCCTCATGTGTGTCCAATTCCTTAATAATCTTATATGTTTCAATAAGATCCCCTCATCCTTCTAAATGCCAGTGTATACAAGCCTAGTCGCTCCGGTCTTTCAACATATGACAGTCCCGCCATTCCGGGAATTAACCTAGTTAATCTACCCTGCACTCCCTCAATAGCAGGAATGTCCTTCCTCAAATTTGGAGACCAAAACTGCACACAGTACTACAGGTGTGGTTTCACTAGGGCCTTGTACAACTGCAGAAGGACCTCTTTGCTCCTATACTCAACTCCTTTTGTCATAAAGGACAACATGCCATTAGCTTTCTTCACTGCCTGCTGTACCTGCATGCTTACTTTAAGTGACTGATGAACAAGGACACCCAGATCTCTTTGTACTTCCCTATTTCCTAACTTGACACCATTCAGATAATAATCTGCCTTCCTGTTCTTACCACCAAAGTGGATAACCTCACATTTATCCACATTAAACTGCATCTGCCATGCATCTGCCCACTCACACAACCTGTCTAACCCTGCATCCTCATAGCATCCTCCTCACAGTTCACACTGCCACCCAGCATTGTGTTGTCTGCAAATTTGCTAATGTTACTTTTAATCCCTTCATCTAAGTTATTAATGTATATTGTAAATAGCTGCGGTCCCAGCACCGAGCCTTGCAGTACCCCCACTAGACACTGCCTGCCACTCTGAAAGGGACCCATTAATCCCTACTCTTTGGTTCCTGTCAGCCAACCAATGTTCTATCCATGCCAGTACCCTACCCCCAATACCATGTGCTCTAATTTTGCCCACTAATCTATGTGGGACCTTATCAAAGGGTTTCTGAAAGTCCAGGTACACTACATCCACTGGCTTTCCCTTGTCCATTTTCCTAGTTACATCCTCAAAAAAATCCAGAAGATTAGTCAAGCATGATTTCCCCTTCGTAAATCCATGCTGACTCGGAACGATCCAGTTACTGCCATCCAAATGTTCTGCAATTTGTTCTTTTATAATTGACCCCAGCATCTTCCCCACCACTGATGTCAGGCTAACTGGTCTATAATTGCCCGTTTTCTCTCTCCCTCCTTTCTAACATTAGCTACCCTCCAATCCGCGGGAACTGATCCTGAATCTATAGAACATTGGAAAATGATCACCAATGCATCCACGATTTCTAGAGCCCCTCCTTAAGTACCCTGGGATGCAGACCATCAGGCCCTGGGGATTTATCAGCCTTCAGTCCCATCAGTCTACCCAACACCATTTCCTGCCTAATGGGAATTTCCTTCAGTTCCTCCGTCACCCTAGGACCTTTGTCCACTAGTACATCTGGGAGATTGTTTGTGTCTTCCTTAGTGAAGACAGATTCAAAGTACCTGTTCAACTTGTCTGCCATTTCCGTGTTCCCCATAATAAATTCACGTGCTTCTTTCTTCAAGGGACCCACATTTGTCTTAACTATTTTTGTTCTTTTCACATACCGAAAGAAGCTTTTACTATCCTCCTTTATATTCTTGGCTAGCTTACCTTCGTATCTCATTTTTTCTCCCTGTATTGCCTTTTTAGTTATCTTCTGTTGCTCTTTAAAGGAGTCCCAATCCTCTGGCTTCCCGCTCATGTTTGCTATGTTATACTTCTCTTTTATTTTTATACTGTCCTTGACTTCCCTTGTCAGCCAAGGTCGCCTCTTATTCCCCTTGGAACGAAGTGATCCTGCACCTTCTGTATTATTCCCAGAAATACCTGCCATTGTTTTTCCACTGTCTTCCCTGCTAGGGTCTCTTTCCAGTCAACTCTGGCCAGCTCCTCCCTCATGCCTCCATAGTCCCCCTTGCTCAACTGCAATACTGACACTTCCGATTTTCCCTTCTCCATCTCAAATTGTAGATTAAAACATCATATTATGATCACTACCTCCCAATGGCTACTGGTTGGGGGCCTGTAGATAACTCTCATTAGGGTCTTTTTACCCTTACTATTCCTCAGTTCTGCCCATACTGATTCTACATCTCCTGATTCTATGTCACCCCTTGCAAGGAACTGAATATCTTTCCTTATCAACAGAGCGGCCCCATCCCCTCTGCCCACCTGTCTGTCTTTTCGATAGGTCGTATACCCCTGAATATTCAGCTCCCAGCCCTGGTCCTCTTGCAGCCATGTCTCTGTAATTCCCACAACATCATATTTTTCCAATATCTAACTGAGCCTCCAGCTCATCCACTTTATTTTTTATACTTTGTGCATTCAAATACAACACTTTAATTTAGGTATTCACCTCCCTTCTCACACTATTGGCCCTGACCTTACTCTCTTATCCCTTCTCGAACTTTCCTTCCCATTAATTTGGGAGTCTTTGGATGGATGGATCCAGGTGAGGAGGGGTTGATAGGCATTTGATTGAGATGGGGGAGAGAAGGGTGGAGGCCAGAACTGATAAGTGGAGAAGGTAATGTGCTACAGATGGTGGAATATGATAAGAAAGGTAGGTTGAGTGAAATGTAGAACCAGAGGAAAGGATAATGGGTAGATGGGAACGACGAGGGTGGGGATTGATGAGTAAAAGGAGGAGGAAGAATGAACTGGGAGATGGTTGGGGGGGGGGGAGAAGATAGATCAGGAGGAGTTGGAGAACAGGGGGGTTCCTTCAGCAGTTTGTTTTATTGTGGGCAAGATTCCAGCATTAGCAGTCTCGTGTCTACATCTTGGATTGGCTGAGATTACAAGAAAGTTGAAGCTGGGAGTGCCATCAGCTGAGTGAGGAAGAAATTGAGTATTGAGATGATGAAAGCATAAACTGAGATTTTAATTGGAAGTAGGGGCAAGCAATTTTCTCAGCTCAGAATAAAGCGGCTTATTAAACAAGAAAGTCACACAAGATGTAAGTATCAGATGATATAGGTATCATGTTTACGAAGGCAAGCTCAAAGGTTACGGGCCATCTTTAATTATGATGACAGTACCATTATGATGACAATAGTGAGCTAAGTTCTTCAATCACTCAATACATTCAAGATTTCACCAGAATGCTCCAAAAATAAAATACAGATGAAGGAAATTTGAAATATTTTTTTTAAATGCTGGAAATGTTCAGCAAGTTAGGCAACAAGTGTTAAGGGGAAAAAAAATATTGTTTCAATTTGATTACTTTTCATCGATGTTTCTCTCTGCACAGATGATGACTGACTTGCTGAGTATGTCATCGTTTTCTGTTTCCACTCTCGGAACTCTGTTTTATTGAGCGTGATGTATGACTTGGAAATTAACTTGGAGATGGTGGTGTTGTCATGTGTCTCCTACCCTTGGGTCAGACTTTTTAAAGATGCTATTGAAGATAACTTGGCATGCTATTGCAATGCATTTTACAGTAGGTCATACATAGCCTCGTTTTCCTGCACCGTGATGATCATTGCTGGAAATGCCTCACAAATAGAGACTACTTCATCACATCCCTTATTTATTCCTTATGCGTGGCAGACCATCTGGTCAACCTTGAATATCCAAATAGAATAATTAAAAGTTTCATTTTTGTTTCTTAATTTTTTTGTCACTTTAATCCATATATTCTGGGAAAAAATGCTTTGTTGGCATCTCATCATTACAGCTACACTCATTCTTGCCGTCAAAAGACATGCACATGGAAATACTTCTTACAATACTCAATAAATAGACAGAAGCATGTACCCGGGCTTAATTTCATCTCCTTAAACTAAGATGCCAAAGTCAATTATAGTTGTGTGCCTACTATTTGTGTTGAGATGGTTTAACTCGAGAGATTTGGTTAAATCCTGACTACCACTTTTTATGACAATGTTATTCATTGGGCAACTGAACCACCTACCTCGAGTAGTCTCAGTAGGAAAACTGCTAAAATATGTAAGCATATAACATACATTAATTTGACAAGAAGCTCCCTTTGTAAACAAATCCTGAAATTTTAAGAGAACAAGCATTTTTTTCCTAATCTGTAGTTCATTTTCCTGTCAGGTAAGATTCAGTAACGTACTTAATCTTTATCAGCACACACAAGATTATGCCAAGGATACTTCACATATTTTGCAGACGATAACTTATTGCTATCATTTCACTGAAGACAATATTAAACTGAAGGTGTTATTGTAGTGATGGAGATACAACAATTCATTTGTTAGTTATTCAAATAAACTGGAAAATTTATACCTCCCATATATATGATGTGTAACTAGCATGAAACTCAACGATAATATATATTTCAAAACCAGTTTAGTGTAAACTATACAGTACAAAATCAATAATCCAAGGTGAAATGTTCCACTTCTTTGAGAAAAAACCTTTATGATTGCTTCAGCAAAGATTTCTATTCCTCCTGCACTTCTCTCAAATGATATGTAGTGATTAAACAGCAAACAAGGTCTTTCATGCTCCTAGGGTTAATCATCTGCTTCTTAATATAGATTCATGAATAAGCGAGGCCATTCAGCCCAACTCCGTATGCAGAAACAGCCAACATTGCAGCTTTCAAATAAATTATTCCATATTTTGTTACAATAGCTCATTTCAGAAGTCTATTCAGCTAGTGAGAAGACTATTCTTTTGTATTTGTTCCTACAAAATCCTGCTGTCTCATGCAGTCTTCTATCTGGATTTCATCCGACTAGCCAAGTAATATCCATATTAAGAATTAATAAATGCAAATTAGTAGGCATTATAATGTAGTTTGACAATAATAGAAATATTGCCTGTTTGTCAGCGAGGAGGAAAGCTTTAGATTGCAAGAGGATATACATCATCTGGTCAGATAGGCAGAAAAGTGGGAAGTGCAGGAGAATGGGGGGTGATCTTATTGAGGTGTATAAAATCATGAGAGGAATAGATCAGGTAGATGCACAGAGTCTCTTGCCCAGTGTAGGTGAATTGAGGACCAGGGGGACATAGGTTTTAGGTGAAGGGGAAAAGATTTAATAGGAATCTGAAGGGCAACTTTTTCACACAAAAGATGGTGGGTGTATGGAACAATGCCAAAGGAGGTAGTTGAGGCTGGGACTATCCTGTCATTTAAGAAACAGACAGGTACATGGATAGGACAGGTTTGAAGGGATATGGACCAAACGCGGGCAGGTGGGACTAGTGTAGCTTGGACATGTTGGCAAGGTCAAGTCAAGTCAATTTTATTTGTATAGCACATTTAAAAACAACCCACGTTGACCAAAGTGCTGTACATCTGATTAGGTACTAAGGAAAAAAAAAGAAACATACAGTAGCACGCAAACAGTTCACAGCGCCTCCTCAATGAGCCTCAAACGCTAGGGAGTAGAAATAGTTTTTGAGCCTGGACTTAAAGGAGTCGATGGAGGGGGCAGTTCTGATGGGGAGAGGGATGCTGTTCCACAGTCTATGAGCTGCAACTGCAAAAGCGCGGTCACCCCTGAGCTTAAGCCTAGACCGCGGGATAGTGAGTAGCCCCAAGTCGGCCGACCTGAGGGACCTGGAGTTAGAGAGGGGGGTTAGAAGATTTTTGATGTAGGGGGGGGAATGTCCATTTAGGGCTTTATACGTGAATAGGAGGAGCTTGATGTTGATTCTGTACCGTACAAGGTGGGCCGAAGGGCCTCTTTCTATGCTGTATCACTCTATGACAATGACTAAGTGAAATTTCATCTGGAAAACTGAGCTAATGCATTTAGAAAGGTGGAACTTGTCATGGGGAATTTATGTTAAATGTTAGGAAATTGAGAAATGTGGAGAAACAAAAACCTTGGAGAGTACACTGACTTAACTTAGTCGGTGTTTATTCACAAAATGCTGGAGTAACTCAGCAGGTCAGGCAGCATCTCAGGATAGAAGGAATGGGTGACATTTTGGGTCGAGACCCTTCTTCAGACTGGTCTCGACCCGAAACGTCACCCATTCCTTCTCTCCTGAGATGCTGCCTGACCTGCTGAGTTACTCCAGCATTTTGTGAATAAATACCTTCGATTTGTACCAGCATCTGCAGTTATTTTCTTATATAACTTAGTCGGTGGATAGATACTGTGCACAAGGATACTTTCACTTATTGACCAAAGCAAAGATTATAAAACCAGGCAGATTATGTGAGAATTTCACATAAGACCACAAGTCAGAAATGTTTTTTAGTTCTGATCACAATGTCATAGAGAAAATAAGATTACACTGGAGAGGGTGCAGTAAAGGTTTATGAGGACATTGCCAGGATTGCAAAACAATAGCAATGAAGTAAGATTAGTGGACTAGAGATGTTTTCTTTGGAAGAGGAGGCTGAAGGGCCACTTAGTTAAGGTGTATGAAACAATAAGATTCCAGATAGATTAAATGGGTAGGATCTATTTCCTTAGCTCTGAGGTTAAAAAATCATAGGCAGAGATTGAAAATAATTGATGGAAGGTGAGAGGGCAGGTGAAAATTCTTGTCACTAGGCAAAGATGAAATCTGGAACAAAAAGCTTGAAAAGATGGTACAGTCAAAAACCTTCCTACATTTTTAAAAGTAGTTAGTGTATACTTGAAGATGCATGATCTGCATGGTTCTTCAAGTACCAATTAAGGGGAGATGAGGTTGCTTTGCTCTTTTTGAAAATTATGGACACATTGAGCTGAATGGCCTCCTGTTTGGTAATTTATGAAACAACCACAGAAATAGTGAATGACAGTGGAGTTCAGGCAAATTTATTCTTTGCTTTGCACAGAGATGGATGGAAGGATGGTGTGGTGTTAGGTGAGGAACATGTGTGCAGGAGAACAGAACACCCACACAATACTGTATCAACATGAATTGCTCCAAGATATGCATTACATGGTTAGGAACAAAATTTAAATACAGTCCACACCATCCATTCTTTATTCTCAAGCAGAGAATGGACTAATTCAAAAGAAAAGAGAAATACTCAGAAAGTCAGACAGCATCTGTGGTGAAAAAGGTTATGGTGAATTTTTATCGCCTGTTAGGTTTAGACTTATTATTATCACATGATCCGATGTACAGTAAAAAGCTTTGTTTTACATGCTGCCCAAACTGATCAGATATACCATATATAAATAGAATCAGGTCAAACTCAACTACATAGATAGGGGAATATACAGAGTGCAGAATATAGTTCTCAGCATTGTAGCGCATATGTTCCATAGACATAGTGTCCAAAATGGAATAGGAACCAAAAATTCAACTTAACCAGCCACATACAATATCATGCCCACAAAAGTCAGTGTTTGAGTAACCAATGGTGAGTGACACATCTCATGCTGAATTCTTCCCATTATCTACAAGGCACAAGTCAGGAGTGTGATGGAACAGGTCTCCTTCAAGTCACACACCACCCTGATTTGGAAATATAATGCCGGTCCTTTATCTTTGCAATACCTAAATTCTGGAACTCATAACCAAACGCACTGCAGGAGTACGTTCTGGAACAAAATTGGTTCCCGAGGCAGCTCATCACATCTTCACAAGGGCAATACCCTCATCAGAAAAAATAATTTAAAAAACACTTTTCCATCTCTATAACCCTTAATACAGTTGGATTTTTACTGTCAATTTCCCATCTCTCAGCCGTTACTTGTTGGACACGCCTAATTGATTTGGTCAAAGATATTTACATTGATCTTTAAATTGCAGAATACGAAAAGGTTATCAAACAGAAAATAAATCCATTTAGCTCACCTTTCTCGTTCTCGTTGAAAATCTGAGCTAATGAGACCTAATTCATTTTCCAAATCCCAGTTCATATCTTTGTAGATTACGGCATATCAGTTGTTCATCATAGTAAAGTTTAAATTAGACCCAAAGCATGATAGTGGACATTATGGACATTATGACAGTCCTTCGCTACCCTACGGAAATATTTTCCAATCCTTTGTTTCTTCTACCTTTGTCTCCTAAAGTAATATTACGCTATCTACTCAACTCATAAATCTATACACCTCTAGTATGTCATCTGCCTTAAACCTATTCTTTAGATTTTGGCTATTTCGATTTTAAATTTAATTTGCAAAGATTACAGAAAGCATACTGAATTACTGCACCTTTTCATTTCTGCTTAATAATAATACAATGGCTTGTATCCACACTTAAGATGATATAAGTTGCTAGATGATTTTGAATAGGTGTACAGGTAGATTTTAGCTGTACAGCATCTCTGCTCTACTCTATAGTAGTTAGAAATCCCAAACCTCCATCCAAATATTTAGTATTGCGTGTGAATCATATAAATTACATTTGCAACAGTCCTAGATTCATACAAGTACAGAAACAGGTCCTACATCCTAACTCGTGCATCCAGCAAGTGTCCAACTAAGCTTGTCCCATTTGCCCATGTTTGATCCCTAACCCTCTGAATCTTTTCTATCCATGTTCCTGTCAATGAGTAGAAGGATGAGGCCCCACCTTATTGAAACATATAAGATAATTAGGGGATTGGACACATTAGAGGCAGGAAACATGTTCCCAATGTTGGGGGAGTCCAGAACAAGGAGCCACAGTTTAAGAATAAGGGGTAGGCCATTTAGAACGGAGATGAGGAAGAACTTTTTCAGTCAGAGTGGTGAAGGTGTGGAATTCTCTGCCTCAGAAGGCAGTGGAGGCCAGTTCGTTGGATGCTTTCAAGAGAGAGCTGGATAGAGCTCTTAAGGATAGCGGAGTGAGGGGGTATGGGGAGAAGGCAGGAACGGGGTACTGATTGAGAGTGATCAGCCATGATCGCATTGAATGGTGGTGCTGGCTCGAAGGGCTGAATGGCCTACTCCTGCACCTATTGTCTATTGTCTATTGTCTAAAATATCTTTTACATTTTCTTATTGCACCTGCCTCAACCTTTCTGCCTGGCAGTTCATTCCATATCTGCACCACACTCTGTCTGAAAAGGTTGCCCCTCAGGATTCTATTACACTTCCCCCTCCCACCATAAACCTATGTCCTCTAGTTTTTTGATTCCTCAATCCAGGGGAAAAGACTATGTGCATTCACCCTATCCGTGCCCATCATAATTTGATATACCTCCATAAGATCATCCCTCAGTCTCCTACACTCCAGGGAATAAAGTCCTAGTCTGCCCAACCTCTCCTTATAACTTAAGACCTTAATTCCTGGCAACATTCTTGAAAATCCTTTCTGCACTCGGTCTTAATACTTTATGCATTTGAATCCCTAATTGTCCAATCAAGAGTCTGAAATGAATATTCAAAGCCTCAAAATATAAACCTCAATTTCCCTAAATGCTCATTTTCAGCTGGTCCATCTTGATTATTTTAAGTTAAAAGCCATATTAAAAATATAGGCAGCTAATAACGGTTGGTCACAACAGAGACACTTATACAAACAGGTGTGAACTGAGAATGGTAGGCATTGTAAAAGATTATAAATAATTTTAGTCAAATGTTTGTAAATAGAAATTTAATTCCTGGAAATCACAGGTATATCAGAAAGCCTTCGACAAGGTCCCACATAGGAGATTAGTGGGCAAAATTAGGGCACATGGTATTGGGGGTAGGGTACTGACATGGATAGAAAATTGGTTGACAGACAGAAAGCAAAGAGTGGGGATAAATGGGTCCCTTTCGGAATGGGAGGCAGTGACCAGTGGGGTACCGCAAGGTTCGGTGCTGGGACCCCAGCTATTTACGATATACATTAATGACTTAGACGAAGGGATTAAAAGTACCATTAGCAAATTTGCAGATGATACTAAGCTGGGGGGTAGTGTGAATTGTGAGGAAGATGCAATAAGGCTGCAGGGTGACTTGGACAGGTTGTGTGAGTGGGCGGATACATGGCAGATGCAGTTTAATGTGGATAAGTGTGAGGTTATTCACTTTGGAAGTAAGAATAGAAAGGCAGATTATTATCTGAATGGTGTCAAGTTAGGAGGAGGGGGAGTTCAACGAGATCTGGGTGTCCTAGTGCATCAGTCAATGAAAGGAAGCATGCAGGTACAGCAGGCAGTGAAGAAACCCAATGGAATGTTGGCCTTCATAACAAGAGGAGTTGAGTATAGGAGCAAAGAGGTCCTTCTACAGTTGTACCGGGCCCTGGTGAGACCGCACCTGGAGTACTGTGTGCAGTTTTGGTCTCCAAATTTGAGGAAGGATATTCTTGCTATGGAGGGCGTGCAGCATAGGTTCACTAGGTTAATTCCCGGAATGGCGGGACTGTCGTATGTTGAAAGGCTGGAGCGATTGGGCTTGTATACACTGGAATTTAGAAGGATGAGGGGGGATCTTATTGAAACATATAAGATAATTAGGGGATTGGACACATTAGAGGCAGGAAACATGTTCCCAATGTTGGGGGAGTCCAGAACAAGGGGCCACAGTTTAAGAATAAGGGGTAGGCCATTTAGAACGGAGATGAGGAAGAACTTTTTCAGTCAGAGAGTGGTGAAGATGTGGAATTCTCTGCCTCAGAAGGCAGTGGAGGCCAGTTCGTTGGATGCTTTCAAGAGAGAGCTGGATAAAGCTCTTAAGGATAGCGGAGTGAGGGGGTATGGGGAGAAGGCAGGAACGGGGTACTGATTGAGAGTGATCAGCCATGATCGCATTGAATGGCGGTGCTGGCTCGAAGGGCTGAATGGCCTACTCCTGCACCTATTGTCTATTGTCTATTGTCTATAAGATGTTTGGCACCCTGGCTTTCATGAGTCAGAGCATTGAGTCAATGCTCTGGGACATTATGTTGCAATGGTACAAGAGGTTACGCAGGCTAGGATTGTACTTCACGGAGCACAGGAGGCAGAGGGGAGATTTTGCAGATGTGTCTAAAATCATGTAGATAAGATGATTGTACACAGGGAAAGGGAATCAAAAACTAGAGGTTATAAGTTTAAGGGAAGAGACGAAAGACTTAAAAGCAACCTGAGGGGCAACTTTTTCACACAGAGGGTGATATGTATATGGAAGAAGCTGCCAAAGAAAGAGGTTGAAGTAGGTATAATAAAATACATTTTGACAGGTACATGGAAAGAAAAGCTTTAGTGGGTTATGGACGAATATGGGGAAATGGAACCAGCTTAGATGAGCATCTTGGTCAGCATAGACAAGTGGCCTGTTTCTAGGCTGTATTTCTCTACGACTCTATATCCTTGTTATGGAGAGTACAAATGATGCAGGTAACTAAATAAAGGGGGGGGAGAGAGAGAGAGAGGGAGAGTGGGGGAGAGAGGGGGAGAGGGGGAGAGGGGGGGAGAGGGGGGGAGAGAGAGGGGGAGAGGGGGGGAGAGAGAGGGGGAGAGGGGGGAGAGTGGGAGAGAGAGAGAGAGAGAGAGAGAGAGAGAGAGAGAGAGAGAGAGAGAGAGAGAGAGAGAGAGAGAGAGAGAGAGAGAGAGAGAGAGAGAGAGAGAGAGAGAGAGAGAGAGAGAGAGGAGAGAGAGAGAGAAGAGGAGAGGAGAGGAGAGAGAGAGAGAGAGAGAGAGAGTCAGTCTCCTGGGGTACAGTTGAGTTTAAACTTGCTTGCAGTTCGACACCTGAATCTCTCAAATGCATTAATTTTTGCTTTGCAAGATGTTTGTGACATCGCCACTCCTAGAGAAGTCATGCCCCCCTTATACCCTTTCAGTTTTGCATAAGCTCTAAATATGACCACTCTTGTTTTTCAGTTTTCCACACATGGATACATAGACAATAAGTGCAGGAGTAGGCCATTTGGCCCTTCGGGCCAGCACCACCATTCAATGTGATCATGGCTGATCATCCACAATCATGAGGTTTTCCTAACTGCAGGCCTTTGAGCCAACACTAGTAGACCAGGCTATGCCAATAGAGAGATAAATAACTGAAACAAAATCATTGATGGATGCTTGGTTTTCAACTCCATGGCTTGAGTTATGAAAATTTTAGAAATGTTAACCCAACCTGTCCTAGGTCTTGCCAAAGATACACGCAAAGTGCTGGAGTAACTCAGCGGGGCAGGCATAAAAAATCCTTATCTGACACCCCATTCATACTTTACAGTGAGTTGTTAAGATATACACAATGCCTTATCCAAGAGATTGTGTGTTGCTCAAAATTCAGTCTTCTTGTCCAGATTAAAATCAATTGTATTTTACTATCCTTTCTATCACGGCTTATTATTTAAACAACTCTTGCCTAACTCCTGCTGATCTCTTTGCTTAAGGCTTTTTGTTTTCTATTTCTCCCACAAAATTCATTTTACACAAAGTTTATGATTTTTGCGATGGTTTCACTACTGATACACTGATGTTTTTAATCCATAATTTTTGACATACTTTCCAGCATTTTAAATAGCTGTTAGTCATTTTTATTTGTTTTAGTGATTCTTAGATTTCAACCTATCCCTCTTTGTTTTACTTATTATTTTAAGACTTCACAACTTTATGTTTTTAGTTCAACAGTAACAAATACGATGTTAGCCTGTTTCTGTTTTGAAGAGGCTGAAAGTCCTGATCAGTATTCCATCCTTTTCTGATTTTGCACAGCTAAAATTAAGTTATCATAGCTTTGCAAAACCTGAGCATTGTGACTGAATTTTATCCTGTCTATTCTTGGATGTGTTTCAAATACATTGTCTATTTTAAGTATTCATTTTATTTTGAATTCTCGTTCCTTTGAAATCTTGTGATTTGTTCAATGCAAATAAGGCTTTGGGACAACTCAGCATCTCACCCAGATACTGCCTAGGTACATCACAGAGCAAAATTATTGCACTGCCACTTTAGCTCACATTTTAGATTAATAAAGAGAGATTGAAACAGTCCTAAATATCACTAAATTCCTATTTATGTTCATCTATGATATTACCAATATTCCACAAGGGCCTGTTGAGGTCCTTACAAGTTGTCCCTAAATTTGAACATGTTTACCAACATTTAAACAAACTATCCTTGCTTTAGTGTGGTTGTAATAGTGCACGATCTACTTAACTAAAAAAGAAACTTGCCCTAGAGAGAGTACAATGAAGAGTGTCAAATTGATTCCTAGGATAGAGTTGCTGTACGAGAAGTGATTAAGTAAACTAGGTCTGTATTCTCTAGAGATTAGAAGAATGAGATGATTGCATAGACAATTACAAAATTCTTGCAGGGCTTGACAAGGCAAATGCACAGAGGGTGATTCCCCAGACTGAGGGGTCTCGAGCCAGGCATCACCAAAAAAGAGGTAGACTATTTATGACTAAGATGAGAATTTTCTTCTTTTGGATAGTGATGAATATTTGTGATTCTCTACACTGGAGATGGTAGAGGCTCGATCAATATATATTTTTCAAACAGAGATTGATAGATTTTTGGATTAAAGAATATGAGAATAGTGGAGGAAGGTGGTGCTAAGGCATATGATCAACCACGATCTGAATGAATGGCAGAGTAGGCTCAAAGGGTTTGAAGGCCAACCTCTTTGTTCTTGTGTTTGCTTTCCAGTAAATTATACAGTTTTGTTGCATCATCAGAATAACATCAATATGCAAAGTGCGTATCATTGAATTTGTTGTTGTGTTAATGTCTGAGTTAGGTTGTGTTCTAAAGAATAAAAATAATGTAGAAGCATATGCTCTTTTGACAAAGCGAAAGTACAGCCATTAAAATATGTTGGGTGTCAGAATGTGGGTCATTTTCGCCTAAACCAATGGTCTTGGAACCACTGTGATTCATCCACTATTAAATATAAATTTTCACTGATTTACATATGGAATTAAATTAGGCAGGTTGTAAAATCAATGTCTGTCTTAATCCTGTCAGTTGCCCAACCAGGATCAAGTAGCACACAATGTCTCAGCATAAGCAGCATCCAAACATGGACAATGTTTAAGAACGGACAATGTTGCACCTTGGACCTCACTACAAGTAATGTCAAACCATGGACAATGCTTCACCATCGTCAATTTCTCCTCATGGGCATTGTATTACCATGGTAACTGTTTCATTTATAGAAAATGTTTTATGCTCAATCTCTTAACATGGACAATCAATCACCATTGACACTGTTTTGCCAAGGACAATTACTCACCAGAAACAATCTTTTACAATTAAGAATGCCTCACCATAGACAAGCCATCACCAGGGATAATGCTTACCATTGATAAGCTCACTCAATGGACAAGCTCACCAGTAACCATCTTATCCCATAAACAGCATCACACCATGGACAATGCTTATAACCATGGACATTTCTTGCAATTGGTGCATTACTTGAACATTTTCTCATCATGGACAAACACGTCATGGACCATACGTTTACAAGGATGGTAGTTCACTGTAGACCATCTTTCACCCTGGCCAATCCCTTATCATGGAGGGTGCCTTGTCATGGACACTGCGTCATTGTATGCAATCTCTCACCAAATAGAATCCTTTGGGATGCACCATGGCTCACCACAGACAATTTCTCAACATGGACAGCTTGTCACCCTAGTGCATCTCCTGTCTTGGCCAACGTTTCACTAATCTCTCAATGGAGAATATCCGGCCTTAGACGAAACCTCACCATGCACACAGTTTTACCATAGGTAGTGACCCACCAAAGACAATGCCGTATTCTGGTCATTCTCTCATTGACAAAACCTCACTTTGAAAGTTTGCAATGGAGAATCTCTTACTGACTTGACCATGGCAAACTTTCACCATGAATACATTTTCACTGTGGACAACGTCTCCAGTGTCTCACTCTGGATATTACTTAACTACGGACCGAGTCTCCCCGTGAAATTTACCGTGGCAGCTACAACTCTCACTATAAAAACTGCACACGAGCACACGAGCAAAGGATCAATAATGAATCTTCTTTGCACCTCTGAAGAATATTTCCGTTTTCAATGAGATTCAAATTGCCTGGTCTAAGAAATATGTTCTACTTTTGAGGGGGGAGGGGGGGGGGGGGGGCAAGGCAAGGTGTTTGGAAAGCTGCCGCGTCTGGGAACAGAGATTGTGACAAGCTGCTCTGTGCAAGAGTACGCTGGGCCTCGGGGGAGAGATCGCAGCAACCTATGGGCAGGGACACTTGAGGTCAGGATCAAACAAATCAAAGCAGAGGAACAGCCAGCCAACAAACCTTGCAGGCTCGTCCCAGTGCCGGTTGCATGGGAACAACAGCTGTCTAAACTGGGAACTAAAATTGATTGGGAAAGAAGAGGAAATGTGCAAGAGTTAATCTGGGAGAACAGTTAGCTGCTCGATGTATGTGCTGGAAGACCAATGATGTCCATCAGCAAGGCATGTTTTATTTCATTTCGCACGAATTTGATGCCAACTGTTTTACGAGTGTCAGTGAGTCGTGTTCACTTTTGAGGTCAAATGCTGTTGGGATGAGATAGGATTGAGCAGCGTGCATGTTTTGGTTCGATGGGCCAGGTTGGGTCAATATTTGAAGGCTTAATTTTTCAAATAAAAAATGACGATAGGCGAACAACATATTTCACAATATTTCGCCAGAATAACTTGACGCTCATGCTGTTGCAGAGTGCCGACATGAATGAGCAATCACCCAATGATCACCTATAATAGCATTCACCTATCCTTAAGTATTACTTGATAATATGGCACATCCGAGTTTAAGAACTCAATGGATACCGGGTAGTTACATGCGAGACTATCCACGGTTTCATTCTGCCGTGATTCATGTTTTACACAGCTGCAGCATTGCACATGGTTATCTTGCACAACACAACGCACACTTCGCGATATCGCAGCGACTACGCCGGTGTTTCACAGAGAACCACGTTTGGATCCGGACGCGGAATTAGGATTTCTCTTCTATTCAATGTCCAATATATAAAATCTATCAATGGTAAAACCAATTAGGGGTGTAAAAGTATGCAATTGCGTCCACAAAAGAATCAATTGGGGTTTTCCTGTTCAAAAGTAAAAGTGCTTCTAGCACACGTCAGTAGTTGGGTACACAAACGTATACACACACACACACACATACGCACATTTTGTTCGGCTGTACAATCCATTACACAGAAAACGATTTCTCACGGATTAAAGTGTTAATTGTCGCTACAAAATCGCCCTCACCACAACTCCACGAACACACAGCCACAAATCACAAGGCGCTCTCCAACAAAGGAAAGTAACAACCTCTGCCGGGTGGACAGAATCGTCGCCGCATTTAAAGTTCCTGCTTTTTCTCCTTCTGCAACAACATCAACAACAACAAAAAAAACAAGGTGTAGCAACAAACCGGAGCCAATGCTCTGCTTTCGGCACGGTCGGTATTAAAAGGTGTCCGAAGTCCTGATACTTTTGAGAACTGATCAGCGAAAAACTTCTCCCGAGTGAGCGTGTCGTGCGGTAGAGTTTACAGGAGATTAAGTCAAAACGATCATATCAGTGCAGAGTAAAGTATGGGACGTGTCTGGTACAGTTTATTCACAGGAAATCAGCCTGGCAAAATATGCAAACACTTCCAGTTGTCGTTATTTGTTGAATGGAGGTGAACCGCAACAGGAAAAGAGGTGACGTTGCCGATCTTTCGGTGCAGCAACCCGGAGGGAGGCAGGGGCACCTCTGACGGGTGTGAGGGGAGAGAGAGGTGTGATGGGGCTGTCTTTCTTCTTCAGCCCCCGGGACAGTCAGTTACCGCCATCGTCCAACCCCGCACTATTAAATCCCACACACGATTCAAGTTTTATCAACACATCCGCACCAAGCAGAAACTGAAACTAGCGAAGGTTGCCTAATGTTTTAGGTGGGGCAGGAGAGCAACGCATCAATCGAAAGGGAAATTCACCCTGCAATTGGAACAATTGGGAATGCAATCAAACAAACACACAAACAAAAGGTCATGCTGTTCGCGCCGCGGTTTAATGTGAAAGTGATATTTTGCAAAGCCAGCGTGTTTCTGAACTGGGCTGTCACCGGGTTCCTGGAACCTCATAACACGAGCATCAGTTCAAGACCCGAACTTCAAATTGCTAAGGAATGCGTAAACTGAGCGCACTACCCGAGGTGAGATGTAGCGAACCCCACGCAACAAAACCGCTCTGTGCAGTCAACGATATTCCCTCCGCTCTTTGCTAATATGTTTGCCCCAATGACAATAATGCCTGAGATTAATAACATTGGGGGAAACAGAAACAACGAGGGCCAAATGCATGCAGATAGTCTAATGACCGGGTTTAATCACTGTACACTCTACTTTGAAGTTTTTCTAATCCTGATTCTGAACACTGACCTCATTGAGGGTCTGGTCTGATACGATCAAGTTGTCTTATCAGCGCGTTTGATACATGAACGTCATGTCTCCGTCAATTTCTAGGGCGCTGAATTCCTCTTGAGTTGACGTTCGTGAGGGTGTTTTTTTATTCGCGTGTATCTGTCTGTTTCAACGCACCACAATAATTTCAGATTGGCACCGGTCTTTCTTATCCCCTGCCGTCCGTCCTTTGAGTACACTATCAATTCATGAACTTCCACCTCATACCTTATAAAATCTACTTTCTGTTGTTTTCTTACTAATTTAGCAGTATAGATTCCTTATTTTAGCTGGTTTACTTCGGTTTAATAGAAATATTGAATAAAGTAGGCTCATGTACAAGATTAGAATATGATATTTAGGCTCGAAAGATGGACTGATGTAACTTATTTGTTATATTTGCTTTCTTGTTCTAATTGTTGATGTCATCTGCTAATAGCTGGAATGTTCCTGGCATGTTAAAAGTAACATATTTATCATCAGAGAGATAGATGTTGTGTCGATTGGGAGCTAGAGCGTGTCATGGTAAACATAAAAATCAGATTGACGTCCATTTCCGTGTGGTTTAGATAAATGTGTTTCACAAACAGACAACTTTAACTCCTGTGCAATCTGTATTGAGAACCTAGCTTCTTTGTTTAAAACCAGAAATTTGTCAACCAGAAATTAATCGTATTGATTCAATTATATTTGTAGCAATTTAACGATAATTGTGCAGAACTTTAATTTTTATTCTGTGCATTAACGGACCGACACTGTCTCCAACCTGTAATATCCAAGCACGAACATGTTAGAACTATAATGTGTAAACACTCCATAGTTTACCAGATTTCCAGATTTCTGAAAATATGTTAAGTGGGGACAGATGTCTTTTTATCATATTAGTCCTTGAGGTTTTACAATCCTGTCAATCACGGATGCATGGAGTGGATACGCACCTTCAGGTATAATTTACCTTGAGCGTGGTTGCATTCTACATTTGGATTTGACTAACACAATAAATAATTAGTGATACATTGAGAAAGGCGCCAGTCCACAAACATTTTATTAATAACCAGGTGTATCCCAAACAGCTGGAGCTTACATATAATTTTAGAGTTTTAAATCACATTATACTATTTGTGCTCCTATTCGAAGCAATCATAATCTTTTCATACGGCATTGAGTGCATGCTTCAATTTCAAAGAACCGACCGGTAATAAAATGACCATTACCTTTTGAAGGAATGGTTATTTCAATATTACACAAATCCGGAGTTATAATTTTGCTGCTCATCCCAAACTCATATTGTTATCAATTATATAGCCACTCAGCGTTTAAGACTGGTAACATATACCTCCTACAGATGTGTTTACTAAAACAGAGATGAAAGTGCCCCGAGTGGAAATGTGACCAGGTGCTACTGTTCAGATAAATCGTGGCTAATCCCCGCACAATGTCCACTTGGTGGCGCACTGCAGAATTACCTGGCCATAAATTCCCCAAACACCAAGTGCAAAAATAACAAATTTGTATTTTTCGTGATCTGCCCCATTTTACAACAGTTGTTTTATTGGCCGCATTATGCATTCATGTCGCATCCTTATTTTAATGTCGATCTGTTCTGCAATAAATAAAAACGTACACCAACTACATTGTATCAAAATCATGTAGGAGGTGAGTGAACCCCGCAAGTCGATTGCAGTTATTTCAAAGCAGGTGTTTTTTGTGAAAGAAGTAGCATTTTATTTATTTTATTATCCCAACGTGAAAAGGCTCTAAACCGAGAAACTTAACCAGTTGCGGATTTAATTTCCAGTTCAAGGTAAAATATTATGCGAGTAAAGATCAAAAGCTACAATACCGGCCTGCAGTTTCCGCCTGCTTTTCTGCTCAGTCAAGACCTGAAATCAAACAATGCAAAATGTGATGGAAGTTCAAATGACTACACTGCTTCAGTGTCCCAGATTCGTGCCTATGCCATGGGCACTTCCCTTGAGACCCAAGAAGTTGTTAAGAGTGTGTACATGATATATGCAGCTTTCATTTTTGTTTTAATAAAACAAAATTGCTTCACTTAATAGTCTTCAACAACTAGTGAGGCTGGGAATCAATTAAAAGAAGAGCATTTTTGAAATATAAGTTTAATCTTAATCATATCATCCCAAATAATTGTTTTGATGACAAAGATTTGATGGAATATTACTGAAAGTGAAAATTTATTAAAATTATTAACATCTTTGCTTCAAAATGAAACAATATGGTGGTTTGTTACATATTTGTTTAAACTTGTTTAAAACAAATCAGTAGCAAACAAACTAATTTATTCACAAAATGCTGGAGTAACTCAGCAGGTCAGGCAGCATCTCGGGAGAGAAGGAATGGGTGACGTTTCGGGTCGAGACCCTTCTTCAGACTCATCTGTGCATTAATGATCTCGTTGTGAGATAAGAACATATGATAGCCAATTTGCATTCAATATCCCATTGGCATCAATAAAGTAAATTTGGTGTTGGTTGAGGGATAAATGCTGACCAGAATTTCTGCTTTTCTTCCATATAATAGAAGCTGAATACTTAAGATCAGGTTTCAATTTTGACACTGCCCTCACTGAAGCAGTCAGTTTTAAACTCTTGTAATTGGCAGATCAGGGTTCATTACTGTGTGTCTTTTTTCAATGTTACTGTCAATAGTATTATTAGAAATATAATCAAATATAATCAAATTGATTCCAGTAAATGTTACCTGTAAATTCAAATCCAACAAACGTCTTTTGGTCCCTGACTGTTTATGACCATCCTTTATTTTGTCGATTTCTGAATTTGGATTTTTTACAGCCATTGTCTAAAACAATTGACATTTCATTACTTTATTTCCTGGAAATCAAATTTTGAAAGCTGTAAAATAATCCTTGATCAATTTAATTTCGATGTCTACTTTTCTTTAATTGAATAGCATTCTGAATTTCTTAATACAGGTACAGTGAAAAGTGAAATCAAATAAATAAGAACATAAGGTGATTTAATTATCTTCCTGAGGTATTTACTTTCCTCTTTGGCCACCCATGTTCTCCCACATCTCACACTACCAGTCCTTTACAATTTTATCCTGAATTACTTTAGCATTGTCGGAATAAGCTTTGTTAATGTTTCCTATGATTTCATTTGCTTTCTGAGTATGTGGGCTAATTCCACTCATACTTACTCTAATAGATGAAATATGAAATACAAGAATATTATGTAATTAAAGTTATAATATCTTGTAATTATGTAATTAAAATTAAATATATGGTATGTTCCTAATTTTTATTCATTTATGTGGCAAAATATTCAATATTCTACTCGAGTTGTTTAATTCCTTGACGTAAGATTGTTATTTTGCCAATAAGGACCTTTTATAAAATAGCAGAAATTTATTGTTAAAGACCAAGTGGACCCGTTGGGTCCAAATCTCTTCTTCCTCCCCTCCCTTCCCCTCCCCGCACCCACCCTCCCCTCTCCCCCTCCCCCCCCCTTACCTCCTCCCCCATCCCCTTCACCCCTTCCCCTCTCACTATCCCCGTCCCCCCCCTCCTCCACCTCCACCCCTCCCCTCCCTCCCCCCTCGGCCCAACTGTGGACCCGTTGCCGGATGGGCAGTGGCCGTGGGCAGGCAAGGGGGGACAGGGAAATGTCACTGACCTCGACACCGATTGTCCTGAGGGCCTCTTCTCTCGGCCGGGCGTGGAGCCGAGGCGTCTCCTGCAGCTTGGCTGCGATCTGCGGCGAGTGGCGGGGAATGGCGGTGACGGCATGGACTCGTTGCGGGGCGGGAAGTGTCTCCCGGGGCCGTGGGTGGGCGAGAGTGGACAGGGAGAAGGCACTGACCTTGGCCTCATTTCTCCTGCAGGCCGGGCATGAAGCTGAAGCCTCTCCTGCAACTCGGCTGCGATCGGCGGAGAGCAGAGGGGACGGCCATCTTGTGGATTCTCTGCCGCCGCCGCGCTGCACCATGGGAGGAAGGTCAGTGTAGAGAGCATGGTACACACATAAACATATAAACATATACACACAAACAAACCGAGTTTAAATGAATGTTAACAATAAATTATTTGAAATTTACTGTGTAATCAATAATCAATACTGTACATGCTCTTCAAAAATGTTCTACTTTTGAGAAAAAAATTAAGGTACATGGTCACTGAGATGTAAATATGTGTTACATATTTAACACATTTGCATAATTTACATAATTTTTACCTTATTTCTGAATACAATGATAACACACATTCAAAGGTGCATTACTGATGATTGGTAAACAAATCAAATGTATTAAATTTAAATTCTGGAGCTATGTATGGGAATCGACAGAGGAACGTGGCAGAGAAATAAAAGGGAAAGCAACAAAGACTAAGAGGGAAAGATATTGAAGGGATGAGAAAGGTGATTCTGGACGGAATGGAATAAGAGATGATATGGCTTATCTTAATTAAGTTATTGACCAAATAAATATTTATTGCTTTGTGCATGGATTTCATACAGTAGCTTAGAATCCATGTTGAAATAATCTTTATAGTAGAACATGCTCTGTCTTTCATTACATTTTTTTCTCTCTTACTTGCAGGTAAGTTCTCCAAAAATTCAGATTCAGACAACCTTACTGTCATTTTCAGCGGAGTGCAATGCAATTCCCTGTTCACATGAAGTGCACAGTTAATATATATACAGCAATGATAAATGCAACAATTAATACAACTGCAAAACAGCAGAATGGTGCAAAGATGGAATGCAATCTGAAGTAGTGTAAAAGAAAATAAAGTACAGTAATGGAATAACCAAATGAGGTAGAGTTAAGAGTAAGAGTACATCATAGAACATAAAACAGTAGAGCATAAGAACAGGCCCTTCAGCCCATTGTCTGTTCCAAACATAGGAAAGATGTTGTTAAGCTGGAAAGAGTTCAGAGAAGATTATGAGGATGTTGCGGGACTAGAGGGCCTGCACTCAGGTCGTTCTGGCTTGCACTGCATTCCTGAGAGGAGAAAGAGGCATGATCTTGTAGAGGTGCATAAAATCATGAGGGGAATTGATATGGTAGATACAGAGTCTTTTACCCAGCTTAGGGGAATCAAGATCCAGAGGACATAGGTTTAAGGCGAGAGGAGAAAGATTTAATAGGAGCCTGATGGGCAACTGTTTCACGCAGAGGCTGTTGGGTACATGGAACATGCTGCCACAGGGGATAGTTGAGGCAGGTACTATAATAACATTTAAAAGACATTTGGACAGGTACATGGATTGCAAAGATTGGGCCCAAACTACTCCTGCATTGGTGCAGCACCCTCTCCTCCCCCATTCCCCCCTCCCCTCTCCCCCCTCCCCTCTCCCCCCTCCCTCCCCCCTCGCCCCCCTCCCCCTCCCTTTCCCCTCGCCCCCCCTCCCTCCCTCCTCCCTTGCCCCCCCATTCCCCCTTCCTCCCTCGGGTTGCCTCTCCTGCATCGGTGCAGCATCCTCTCCTCCCCCACTCCACACCCTTCTCCCCTCTCCCCCCTCTCCTCCAACTCCCTCCACCCCCTCCTCCCCCCTCCCTGCCTTCCCCATCCCCTCCCTCCCCTCCTCCACCCCCCTCCCCAGCCCCCCTCCCTCCCTCCCCCTCCCCCTCCCTCCGTCCCTCCCCACTCCTCCACCCCCTCCCTCGCCCACCCCTCCACCTCTCCTTCCCTCCCCTCATCCCTCCCCCTCCCCTCCATCCCGAGAGCAACCCGTTGTTGCCATAGCAACCTGCCTCCCGGCTCGGGCGGCCACCATTGGTGGAGAGGGGGTGGGGGAGAGTCCTGTCTCATCCCAGTGTGGGGATGTTCAGTGGTAGACGGTGGCGGCTCTCCCACTGTTGCTGAGCCACTGGACTGGGCGGCGTGGGGAAGGAGCAGAGCCGGCCGGGGAGAGGAGGGGGGACGGGGGAGCCGAGGGAAAGCCCAGCGCCAGGCCCAGGCCTTGGCCTCCACCTCCACCAATGCCTGGCCTTACCGCCGCCGCCGCTGCTGCCACCTTTCCACTTGGCCCACCTCAGGCTCGCGGTTACCCGGTCACATCCAGGCCCAGGCCCAGGCTCCGGCTGCTTCCCTCGGCACCAGGCCTGGCTCTCCCACCCCCAAGAGACAGGTGGCCGAGCCGTGCTCAACAGGCCCCTACTGCGTAGGCGCGGACGCATTTGTTCTGCGCACGCGCGGATGTGGCGGCCATCTTATGTAAGTACCAGATCAACGGAGCCCCAACTGTGCATGTGCGTTTTTTTAAACTTTAAAATGTGAATAACTTAAAAAATATAACACCGATATCAATGGAACTTCTTCCACAGGACCACGGGACGACGTTGAGTAAGGTGGGCCTAAGATGTACCGTTTTGGCTGTAGTTCAGGAACAAGCGGACAAATGAGAGTTTTAGTATATAGATGGGCAAAATATGGGTAGGAAGGACTAGTGTAGACGGGGCATCTTGGTTGGCATAGGCAAGTTGTGGTAAAGGACCTGTTTCCATGCTGTATGACGCTATGATTTTATGATGCCAAGACCATCACTTATCTACCTGCACATAGTCCATAACCCTCCATTCCCTGCAGAACCCTATGCCTTTCCAAAATTCTTTAAAATGCCACTAACATATCTGCTTCAGCCATGACCCCTGGCAATGCGTTCCAGGCACTCACTACCAGCCCAGTATAAAAAAACTTGCCACGCACATCTCCTTTAAACCTTGCACTCTCACTTTAAAGCGATGTTCTCCGGTATTTGAATTTATTACCTATAATTCCACATAATTTTATATATTTCTATCAGGTCTACCCACATCTTCTGACATTCCAGAGAAAGCAATCCAAGACTGTAGCTAATGCCTTATAATCCAGGCATCATTCTGGAAAACCTCCTTTGTACTCTTTCCAAAGAATGGATTCCAGAAAACCTTCCTGGAATGGATTTCTTGCAGCAGATTTAAATCCGTGTTGAAATGATCTTAATGGTTAGGCGTGCTCTGCTTTTCATTCAATTTTCTTTCCCTCTTAATTGCTGGTAAGTTCTCCAAAGATTCAGATTCAGATGACCTTACTGTCAAATACAACAGGGTGCATTGTATTTGACATAAGGTAATCACTATCAAATAAGGTGATAGTATCTCTGGGAAGGGGAAATGAAAGAGGTGATTTATTCAGGAATCTGATATCCTGGGGAAGTCAGTGTTCCAAGGTTCTTTGAGGCTTCCTTCTACTTTCAAATATCTTCACCCAGAAGGTGGAAGAGAAAAAAGGCAAAGGCCAAGGTAGCAGATATCCTTTGGAAATATGACTAGATTTCCAGCCATTCTGATGCACGCACCATGAAAATTGACTGGAATTGATTGCGGATGACACAAAGCTGGGTGGCAGTGTGAGCTGTGAGGAGGATGCTATGAGGCTGCAGAGTGACTTGGATAGGTTGGGTGAATGTGCAGATGCATGGCAGATGCAGTATAATGTGGATAAATGTGAGATTATCCACTTTGGTGGCAGGAACAGGAAGGCAGATTATTATCTGAATGGTGTCAGATTAGGAAAAGGGGAGCTGCAACGAGACCTTGTACATCAGTCACTGAAAGTAAGCATGCAGGTACAGCAGACAGTGAAGAAAACTAATGGCATGTTGGCCTTCGTTGCGAGAGGATTTGAGTTTAAGAACAAGGAGGACCTACTGCAGTTGTACTAGTGAGACCGCACCTGGAGTATTGTGTGTAATTGTGGTCTCCTAATTTGAGGAAGGACATTCTTGCTATTGAGGGAGTGCTACGTAGGATCACAAAGTTAATTCCTGGGAAGGCGGGACTGACATATGATGAAAGAATGGGTCGACTGGGCTTGTATTCACTGGAATTTAGAAGGATGAGAGGGGATCTTATAGGACCATATAAAATTCTTAAAGGATTGGACGGGCTAGATGCAGGAAAAATGTTCCTGATGTTGGGGGAGTCCAGAACCAGGGGTCACAGTTTAAGAATAAGGGGTAAGCCATTTAGGACTGAGATGAGGAAACACTTTTTCACCCAGAGAGTTGTGAATCTGTGGATTATCTGCCACAGAAAGTAGTGGAGGCCAATTCACTGGATGTTTTCAAGAGAGTTAGATTTAGCCCTATTTTTCTGTTTTTCTATGGTTTTTCTATGAATGGATGGAAATGACAAGCTTATGTTCCATTTAGAACGGAGATGAGGAAGAACTTTTTCAGTCAGAGAGTGGTGAAGGTGTGGAATTCTCTGCGTCAGAAGGCAGTGGAGGCCAGTTCGTTGGATGCTTTCAAGAGAGAGCTGGATAGAGCTCTTAAGGATAGCGGAGTGAGGGGGTATGGGGAGAAGGCAGGAACGGGGTACTGATTGAGAATGATCAGCCATGATCGCATTGAATGGCGGTGCTGGCTCGAAGGGCTGAATGGCCTACTCCTGCACCTATTGTCTATTGTCTATTGTTCACTGGGCTGTGTTAACTGCTCTATGCATATTCAGCAGATCAAGTGCAGACCAATGGCATACCAAGCTGAGACACATCTCATCAAAATACTTTCTATAGAGCATTGGTAGACGTTTGAGAGCATCCTTGCAGATATGCCAAATATCCTCCAAATCCTAAGAAAGTAAATACAATAATGCACTTTCTTGATCAGTGAAGGGTCCAGGTTAGGTTGCTGGTGATATGGATATCTAGAAACTTGATGCCATCAACCATCTCCACAGTAGCTCTGTTGTTGACGGCAAGGTTGTGTTCATCTCCTTGCTTACTTAAGTCATTAACCTATTCAGTGCCACCCCCGAGTATACTCGGATCAGATATGTTCAGATATGGGCTATTACCATTCTTTAAAAAGACTTCATTGGGCAGTTGTCATTGAGATGGGTCACATTAATTTTCTTAAGGACTGGAATGATGGAGCTTTCCTTAAAGCAAATCTGAACAGTAGATGTAGTAGACATCTTTTATTGAATTTATTTGAAAGATACTTGATTTGTTATCCATGTGTAGTGGTTCAACCTGAGTGTGGGTCTGCGATCAGGATTGAAATAAACTCAAGAGTTTAATTCGCGCATCAAAACATGTGTAGAAGAACCAGGCAGATTGTTTAGTACAAAGAGAGAGGTGCCAATATAGTACTGTTGGAGGTGTCATCTTACAGATGAAATATTAAAGCAAGGGTCCATCTGCTCCCTCACAAGGATATAAAAAATTCTTCGCACTATTGTGAGGAAGACCAGAGGGGTTTTATCAAGGATGTAATGTTTAACTCTCAATTCAACACCAATAAAATGCTGATATCTGGCATTTTTTACATTGGTATTTGTGGGAGCTTAGTGTATGCAAACTGGCAGCTGTGTTTTCCATATTACAATGACCATACTTATAATACTACTTAATTGACTGTACAGTAGATTGGGACTTTTTTCCCTTGCATGCAATAGTTCACTCACTTCAAAAGTTAGGCGTAATTGCTTTGGGATGTCTTGAGATCATTAAATACATTAAATAATCCAATTATTTCTTGTTTTACTCCTCTTCATATATTACTAAGACTCAAACAGTTTCAACTGATCAGTCAGCTCTCAGTTATATGACTATCTAATTAACATATGGCAGTGACCTATTTAGAGTTGCCTGTAAGTTTAGTGTAACTCATGACCTGAAGAACAGATGGTGGGTGAAACGAGCACATGGGATCCAGCAGCTGGCTGATAACCATAACATGCATGGCTTGTTTAGTGATGTCAATGGCGTAAATACCCAAGGGTCCACTCCACTGAGAGCCTAGAATGGAGTACATCAAATACAGAGGAGAGTCAATGCTTGCTGGAGATGAGCTGCAAAGGTCTCCTCAATTAATGCCTTTGACGTGAATATCCTTGACTCCATTCCACAGGACATTGTGACAATCTTGGTGCAGTCCCAAGATCACCATAAGGCAATATGGCAAAGGAGCTGAATTAGGCCATTCGGCCCATTGAGTCTGCTCCGTCATTTGATTATGGCTGATCTTTTTTTCCCTCTCAACCCCATTTTCCTGCCTTCTTATAAGCTTTGACACCCTCAATAATTAAAATATAAGTTGATAAGGTCATACATCAGCTGATAAACAATAAGGTTTCTGCAGCAAAACAAATCATGCTGAAGCATTAAAGCATGGTGAAAAAGTAGCTTTGATATGAATTCATGACCCAATTTCCTTCATCTGGGAATAAGAGTATATCCAATTGATCTCAGAGATGCCATAATTATGACCATCTTCCAGAAATGAGTCATCTGTTTGTTTTATTTTCAAGGAGGTCTTGCTGCTGTCTGCCACAGGGAAATCACTGTAGGGATCGCCTTATAGACAATAGACAATAGACAATAGGTGCAGGAGTAGGCCATTCAGCCCATCAAGCCAGCACCGCCATTCAATGCGATCATGGCTGATCACTCTCAATCAGTACCCCGTTCCTGCCTTCTCCTCATACCCGCTCACTCCGCTATCCTTAAGGGCTCTATCCAGCTCTCTCTTGAAAGCATCCAACGAACTGGCCTCCACTGCCTTCTGAGGCAGAGAATTCCACACCTTCACCACTCTCTGACTGAAAAAGTTCTTCCTCATCTCCGTTCTAAATGGCCTACCCCTTCTTCTTAAACTGTGGCCCCTTGTTCTGGACTCCCCCAACATTGGGAACATGTTTCCTGCCTCTAATGTGTCCAATCCCCTAATTATCTTATATGTTTCAATAAGATCCCCCCTCATCCTTCTAAATTCCAGTGTATACAAGCCTAATTGCTCCAGCCTTTCAACATACGACAGTCCCGCCATTCCGGGAATTAACCTAGTGAACCTACGCTGCACGCCCTCAATAGCAAGAATATCCTTCCTCAAATTTGGAGACCAAAACTGCACACAGTACTCCAGGTGCGGTCTCACCAGGGCCCGGTACAACTGTAGAAGGACCTCTTTGCTCCTATACTCAACTCCTCTTGTTATGAAGGCCAACATTCCATTGGCTTTCTTCACTGCCTGCTGTACCTGCATGCTTCCTTTCAGTGACTGATGCACTAGGACACCCAGATCTCGTTGAACATCCCCTCTTCCTAACTTGACACCATTCAGATAATAATCTGCCTTTCTATTCTTACTTCCAAAGTGAATAACCTCACACTTATCTACATTAAACCGCATCTGCCATGTATCCGCCCACTCACACAACCTGTCCAAGTCACCCTGCAGCCTTCAATTGTCTCCTTCCAGAAATGTAATATGGATCCTATCCATCTAGAAATAAAATGGATATGATTTTCACCACACAATAAATTTAAGAGAACTATAATCAATCAATTGCATGTTGGCTTTTCCACAAGTTTGACCACCAAAGGACAGAAATTAAGGAGGATCCTTCTCAATAGCGTCTGTCCTTAGAAATTTGTGATGATTGTGATATTAGTTTTCAGGAGAGGTTGGACAAACTTAGATTGTTTACTCTGGATCAGCAGAGGTTGAGGGAGGACCTGATAGAAGCACAGTATATAACATTGTGAGAGGTGTAAATAAAGTAGACAGTCAGGACCTTTTTTGCAGTGTGGAAATGTCAAAGAGTAGAGTGCATAGATTTAAGGTGAGAGGGAGAAAGTTTTAAGTAAATGCATGGGGCAAGTTTTTTACACAGAGGATAATGAGTGCCTGGATCATGCTGGCTAGGGTGATGATGGAGACAGATATTATAGTGGCATTTATGAAGCTTTTACATAGGCATTTGGATATACAGAGAATGGAGGGATATGGATTATGTTCAGACAGGTGAGATTAGTTTATCTTGTTATCATATTCCCCACTAATGTTGTAGGCCGAAGGGACTGTTCCTGATGTACTGTTCTATGTTCAAAAGTCTATGTTCTATTCCATGTTTGCTTCACAAGCATCCAATGATTCTAACAACTGAGCCCAAGGCAAACTTAATCCCAGTGAATTCTGAGTCAAACAAGACTGTGTCATCACACATTCAGAAGCAGTGGCTAAATTAGTGCTGAGGACGGAGCTTACACTAAATATCTGAAGAAGGGTAGTAAAGCAGGTTTCATTCGGTTAATATTTCAAGCCAGTGACATTTCGTCAGGACTGGGAAAGTTTCCTCAATTCTTGTGAAAAGTCAACAACATATAACATCAACCTTTTCTTTCTCTGAAGATGCTGTCTGACTGGTTGAGTATTTGTAATGTTTTCTCATTTTATTTCAAACTGCCAACATTTACAGTTGTAATTTTTGGATTATTGATATTAAATACTGGAAAGGTTATCCAGCATCTTGCAACTTTACAAAGCATGGGTCAGACTGCACTTGATATATTGTGTGCAGTTCTGGTTGCCACACTACCAGAATGATGTGGTTGCTCTGGAGAAAGTGCAGAGGAGATTTTACAGGATGCTGCCTATATTGGAGAACTAGTTACGGGGAGAGATTCGGCAGGCTAGTCTTATTTTCCCAGGTGTGTAAGGGAGCTGAGGAGCGCCTTGATAGAGGTAAATAAAATTATAAGAGGCAAAGGTAGAGTTGATAGAATCTTTTTTTCTATGGTAGGGGTATCAAAACCTAGATGGTATAGGTTTAAGGTGAGAGGAGTGAGTTTTAAAAGGGATTTGAGGAAAAGTTTTTCAAAGAGTTTGTATGACACCTGGAATATGCTGCTTGAGAAGGTCGTGGAGTCAGATGCAATCACTATGTTGAAGAGACATTCAGAAAGGCACTCAAATGGCCAATATGTTAATGTAGATGGGAATAAGGTTGGCATGATTGTGGAAAGCTAAAGGACCTGTTTCTGTGCTGTACGATTCTATGG
This sequence comes from Rhinoraja longicauda, assembly GCF_053455715.1. Taxonomy (NCBI): domain Eukaryota; kingdom Metazoa; phylum Chordata; class Chondrichthyes; order Rajiformes; family Arhynchobatidae; genus Rhinoraja; species Rhinoraja longicauda. Next base: position 40,543,151 of record NC_135954.1, on the reverse strand, counting down.
ATCTATTACTTTATTTACTCCTCATTTTAAATTAAGCACCTGATACATGGTCATTTCATTTCCTCAAACTTTTGAAAGCAAATAAATTGTATGTTACTGTGTTTTATCACAGTGTATGTCAGTAGGCATAGCTAAACATTTAACAATGTTTACTGTTGATGCTAAGTTGGGCGTAAAAATAACCTGCTCATATTGAAATTATTGTCGTTCTGCTCAAACACACTTTGATGCCACAATATGCCACAAACAAGTGCTATTAGCAAGAGTTTTTAAACATTTTATTCCTAAATTTTGCTTTTGAAATTTTCCTTACTTTATATAAAAGAGGTAACTTGGCATAATATTGTTTGATCAACACAGGGTTTGTTACAAATATATGTTACAGCTATGTGATTTAAATGATCAATAATATATTTTATATACAAGCATTATTAGCAATGAGACTGGTGTATACTAACAACTTCCTTCATGTTTTATCTAAATTCAAAACATTTCCAAAGGGACCACATCACCCCGATTCTGACCTCTCTCCACTGGCTCCCTGTACGGTACAGAATCAACTTCAAGCTCCTCCTATTCACGTATAAAGCCCTAAATGGACATTCCCCACCCTACATCAAAAATCTTCTAACCCACCTCTCTAACTCCAGGTCCCTCAGGTCGGCCGACTTGGGGCTATTCACTATCCCGCGGTCTAGGCTTAAGCTCAGGGGTGACCGCGCTTTCGCGGTTGCAGCTCCTAGACTGTGGAACAGCATCCCTCTCCCCATCAGAACTGCCCCCTCCATCGACTCCTTTAAGTCCAGGCTCAAAACATATTTCTACTCCCTAGCGTTTGAGGCTCATTGAGGAGGCGCTGTGAACTGTTTGCGTGCTACTGTATGTTTCTTTTTTTTTCTTCCTTAGTACCTAATCAGATGTACAGCACTTTGGTCAACGTGGGTTGTTTTTAAATGTGCTATACAAATAAAATTGACTTGACTTGACTTGACTTTCTCTCCAGAGATGCTGCCTGTCCCGATGAGTTACTCCAGCATTTTGTGTCTACCTTCGATTTTAAACCAGCATCTGCAATTCCTTTCTACATAAGAAGTAATTGCAACTTGTGTTGCTTTGAATTAGATTTGCACTTAACTTCTATGAATATCCACCCCAGTTGTAATGATTTATGGATTGCATTGAAACACCCTCACAGAATTGAATATAAGCTCCTAGCTGTTATTTGTTTATCTTGTTGCAACCTGCTCTGTGCTAATGTTGCTGTTCAACTACAACACCAACTTACATTTAATTGGGGTTTTGCCCCTGATCTCTTTTTCTTTTTTCTCTGATGTTATCAACTCAGAACTACTTTATTTTTTTCTACAAAACTTAATTTGCGATCAGTATTTCATTATAATGGCCCTTGTTTTAAATGAACACTGTTGGATGTGGTCATTGTATTTCTTCTGATGTTCTCATTAAATATCAAAGGAAAAATATATCCAACTGCTTCACAATACATTACTGTAAAAAGACTCAAATAGTCAAGTCAAGAGTGTTTAATTATCATATGTACTAATGAACAAAACAATGAAATTCTTACATCCAACAGCAATACCTGCCTATAAACGAATACACATAGATATTATATAATAAACAAAACAAAAATTCAATAAATTAACAACCCCAGTACCAGTGCAAAAAAAGCCCACAGACCTCAGTGCAACCGAAGATAGTCCATAATTTATAGTTGAGGTTAGTATTGTATAGTGTTGACAAGCCTGATGGTTGTTGGGAAGAAGCTATTCTGGAATCTGGTGGTCATGGTTTTCAGACCCCTGTACCTTCTTCCCGAATGGTAGGAGTGAAATGAGAGAATGGCCAGGGTGCTATGGGTCTTTGATGATAAGCTGCTTATAAATGAGGGTTTTTCCAAAGGTTTGACCAAGGAGGTAGATTATAAGGAGCATCTGAAAGGGGAGAAAAAGAGGCAAAAGAGGAGAGATGTAGAGAGGGAGCTCCAAACATGAAGGCCTGAGTAGCTAAAGCTGTGGTCACAGACATCTCATTTGAACACAAAACTCAACTACGGTTGATGTCAACTGATTTTGGTAACTTGTGCTTGCCTTCTGTGACTTCTTTCAATTAATTAATCTGAGTAAATATGGTAATTGTAATTATAATATCACCATTCTCCATTTCATGTCTATTATGGAGAACACTTTATAAAGGATAAATCTACCCATTCCAATTTTACAATTGGCTGGAAATTTGCAGAAAAAAATGACACACTTTATTTAATGCACAAATTATTCTGCGCCCTGGGCGGCACGGTAGCGCAGCGGTAGAGTTGCTGCTTTACAGCGAATGCAGCGCCGGAGACTCAGGTTCGATCCTGACTACGGGTGCTGCACTGTAAGGAGTTTGTACGTTCTCCCCGTGACCTGCGTGGGTTTTCTCCGAGATCTTCGGTTTCCTCCCACACTCCAAAGACGTACAGGTATGTAGGTTAATTGGCTGGGTAAATGTAAAAATTGTCCCTAGTGGGTGTAGGATAGTGTTAATGTACGGGGATCACTGGGCGGCACGGACTTGGAGGGCCGAAAAAGGCCTGTTTCCGGCTGTATATATATGATATGATATGATATGATACACAGGAGCTGTGCCAATAGCTTTGAGAAAACATCATCCCATACTTTACCTAGCTGTGGGTTTCATTAAGTTGCTCCAATGACTCATGTCAATTTAACTTGCCATTGAGAGACACAAAATGTTGGAGTAACTCATAAGAGATGTCTTATTTTAAACCCTGCCTATCAATTCCTTTTTTCCTCTCTTTATTACTGAATGTATTAAGTTTGACAAGGAATTCACTCATCCTAAAAGTGAAGGGGCCTGAATACTTTCTGAATGCACTGTATTCAAGTTTAGTAATATCTGATTTGATTGAATAGCACGCAAACAAAAGTTTTTCACTGTACCTTTTTTCATATATTATTATATGTATTTATATGTACCTTTTTTCATATATTATTACATGTATTTTTCACATATAATAATAAACCAATACCAATGCCAAGATGATGGAGAAGTGATACGTTATTCATTTTGTGTCATGAGATATCACTTTCTATTCAGTGCTCTTACATGATTGTAGCACTTCACAAGATCCTGCTAGAGAGAAATATTCTCAAATATTCATTGTAAAGTTTCTCTGGCAACCTTCAAATGCAACCTTCAAATGCAAATAAAACCATTTCTGCAGCATTGCAGGTCCCAAAGAGCACAGTGGCCTCTGTCATTCTTAAATGGAAGAACTTTGGAACCACTAGGACTCTTCATAGAGTAGGCCGCATGGCCAAACTGAGCAATCGGGGGAGAAGGGCCTTGGTCAGGGAGGTGACCAAGAACATGATGGTCACTCTGACAGAGCTCCAGAGTTCCTCTGGGAGAACCTTCCAGAAGGACAACTATATCTGCAGCACTCCACCAATCAGGCCTTTATGGTAAAGTGGCCAGACGGAAGACACTCCTCAGTAAAAGGCACATGACAGCCCACTTGGAGTTTGCCAAAAGGCACCTAAAGGACTCTCAGACCATGAGAAACTGTCTGATTCTGATGAAACCAAGATTGAACTCTTTATCTTGAATGCCAAGTGGCACCGCTCATCACCTGGCCAATACCATACCTACGGTGAAGCATGGTGGTGGCAGCATCATGCTGTGGGGATGTTTTTCAGTGGCAGGAACTGGGAGACAAGTCAGGATCGAGGGAAAGATGAACGGAGCAAAGTACAGAGAGATTCTTGATGAAAACATGCTCTAGCCTGTTCTGGACCTCAGACTGGAGCGGAGGTTCATCTTCCAACAGGACAACGACCCTAAGCATACAGCCAAGACAACGCAGGAGTGGCTTCGTGACAAGTCTGTGAATGTCCTTGAGTGGCCCAGCCAGAGCCCAGACTTGAACCCGATCGAACATCTCTGGAAGGACCTGAAAATAGCTGTGCATCGACGCGCCCCATCTAACCTGACAGAGCTTGAGAGGATCTGCAGAGAAGAATGGGAGAAATTACCCAAATACAGGTGTGCCAAGCTTGTCGCGTGACACCCAGGAAGACTTGAGGCTGTAATCGCTGCCAAAGGTGCCTCAACAAAGTATTGAGTAAAGGCTCTGCATACTTATGTAAATGTGATATTTCAGTTATTTATTTTTAATTATGTTGCAAAAATTTCTAAACACCTGTTTTTTATTTTTTATTTTGGGGTATTGTGTGTAGATTGATCAAAAAAAAAGAGAATTTAATCCATTTTAAAATAAGGCTGTAATGTAGCAAAATGTGGAAAGAATGAAGGGGTCTGAATACTTTCTGAATGCACTGTATAATCATGCCATCTTGGTTGCATAAAATAATATTTTGGAAAAAATGAAAAATAAATAAAATTATGTTTCACTTTGTGACATTTTGTGAAATTAGGTGGTACATGCTGCCTGAACATGTGCAGCACCTGAAAGTGATACTGCCTCATGATGTTTGTAGAGCTATAATTACCCCTCGTAGTTTCAGCACAACCTGATTAGAACCCTGAGAGCCTCTGTAGGTTTACAGTTGTACACCATGCAATGCGGAGATGCAAGTTTCAAGGGACACACTATGTACACTCATTTTGCCCAGGTGCACACACTGAAACCTGAGTCTACTGATCTTTCTAAACAATATGTTCATCAGGGAATCATAAAGTCATCGAGTTATGCAGAGCAACACGCAGATCCTGTGAATTTTGTCATCACCATCGCGTTGATCTAATAGAGCAGATATTCATGGTGGTGGCACCATCACTTTTCAAAACAGACCAGGATAAATGAAGTCATAACAAGACTCCACGGGCTCAGTAATGTCCTGGAAGAACAATCCATTTGATGACATTCACCACTCTAAACATTCATAACCTCCACCATCGTGGCTACCATTATGTAATGATCTGCAGTTAGTCCCTTATGCTACTTGGGTTGCTGCTGGACCTTGATCTTAACAAAGCAGATCCCTTTTCCAACAACTAAAATCTCCACTCCCATCACTACCATCATGACATGGCTGCAGTGCATAGCGTCAAGAAAATGGACCAACCAACTCAGCAAGGGCTCTTGAGAGTGATCAGCCATGATCGCATTGAATGGCGGTGCTGGCTCGAAGGGCTGAATGGCCTACTCCTGCACCTATTGTCTATTGTCTATTGTCTATTGAAGCCACCTCTTAATAATTTGGGTACCTAAAAGGAGAGTTACAGCAGAAACAAGGAAAAACACTAGACTACTACTTCCAACTTATTCACATAAAGTGTTGGAGTAACTCAGTCGGCCAGTCAGCATCCGACCCGCCATGTTATTCCAGCATTTTGTGTCTTTTTCTGTAAACCAGCATCTGCAGTTCCTTGTTTCTACACTTCCAACGTGTTACTTATTACTGCTCTAGGAGACATATTATCCTGAAATGGAAGTGAAATGCTGATCATTCAAGGTCACAGACAAACACCTGGAGTTATCTATCTCATTGCAGAATCTTTAGATGTGGAACATCACACAAAGTTCCAATACTATCAATGTCCATCTACTTTCAAATAAGGCGATCCACATAGAAATCTAGAACTGGAACCTTGGCCAACCCTCCTGCTTCCAGGATATTCATGAGGTTTGAAGAACCTCATGGTTGTGCATCAGGAGTGCACAGAAAGCCTGGTGGACCATCTCACAAATAACCCATCTGCCCACCACTCTATCGGCAATTTCTACGGATGGGCAAGGACTCTTGACAACCATTACTGTGCCATTCCCCGATTGCACTTTGGTAAATCTGATCACCTGCCTGTGCTTCCACTCTCTGCCTAAAAGCAGAAACTGAAGTGAGAGGATCTGCTCTGGAAAGTCACATCTATACCTCTACGTCCTGAGGAGACTGAGGAAATTTGGCATGTCTTAAGTGACACTTAAAATTGTCTATAGATGCACCAGTGAAAGCATACTGTTAGATTACTTCACAGCCTGGTTTGAGAACAGCTATGCCCAAGACCACAAGAAATTGCAGAGTTGTAGATGTAGCCTGTCCATCACACAGAGAAGACTTCCCACCGTTCACTCCATCTATACCATGCTGCTTTGGAAAAGCAGCCAGCGTAATCAGAGACTTGTCCCACGTGGTCATTCCTTCTTCTTCCTGGTCCCATCTGGTAGAAGGTACAGAAGCTTGAAAGCGTGCACTACCAAACTCAGGAACAGCTTCTAGCCTTCTATTATCAGGCTTCTGAATGGTCGTTCCATAAGGTAGAGTACTGTTCAATTCACCACTATACCATTGAGGACTACAATGCTGAGAGGAATATTCTGCACCCTATATCTGCCTGCTTTGCTCTATCTATTGTAATTGAGTTTGAACAGATTGCATTTATGTAAGGTATATCTGATCTGTTTGAATAGTTTGCAAAACAAAACTTTTCACTGCACCCGGGCACATGTGACAATAATAACCCTAAACCTAAGCCTACAGTTCCCACACTGGCCTCATTAGCAATTAGCCTTCACAGGATCCACAAAACTGAAGTGAATATAAAGGACTGACGAAGAAGTATATGCATGACCATAAGTTACCAATTTATTTTAACATCATTTCTTGGGATTCTCTGGACCCTGACACAGAAACACGCATACGCACACACATAGACACACGTACACACACACACACACACACACACACACACACACACACACACACACACACACACACACACACACACACACACACACACACACACACACACACACACACACACACACACACACACACACACACACAGAATCACGCTTTGTCCATAATTCTGTCAGTATCCCTGTTCCTTGCTACTTGGTCATTTGCCCATTACAACTGAAAATGTCCTCCTCCTTTGTAAAACAAGCCAATCTTTTTCAAAGACTGGAGTTAATACTCTAGTATTATTCCAAGCCGCAATGGGTATCAAGTAATTACCTATTAACTTAACATTTTGCTTATATATGCAAGACCCTAGCTGGCACAGCCTTGTCTTTTTGATATTAACTATCAAATTGTTGCGATCACGATTTTTAAAAAGCTTTAAACCTGTCCTTAAGTCTCTGATGAAAATATCTTCAGCTCCTCGAACATTCACTGATAAATAAGTGCCTGATCTGGTTGGTTTGGTATCTTGCCATACGGTGTATTTATGCGTAGAGCAACCAGAGATAATTGTGCCCAATTTGTGTCAATATTTATGTAAATTTTATGACACATTTATGGTATAACAAGAACATCAGTTTTCACAGTCTATTCTTCCAACTTGCCACTGAAATGATGCAGGGTGGGAAATAGGGAATTTATAAAACATTGCTATCATGAAATATGATGTAAACACTATTTAGCAGTTTATTTTACCTTTTTGTTTTCTCCCTTCTGAGTAAATTGTGACTATCCGCACGCAATGTGTATTTCTGGATAACCTTGACAACAGATGTTTCAGTGGCATTCTAAGTTGTTGGTATGATTTTGCTGCATTAATTTCTAAATAAGGCAGAAAATGTGTTTTATTTCTGTTTATAAATGTCTCTCATTATCCCCCCTCCATGAATATGGTAGGGGTTTCTTCACCACCTGTTTAACTCCATTAATGAAAGGATGATCAAGCAGGTAACTGATCTGTTTCTAGGTCAATGTGGTCGTCAGCTTTCGAACTGTTAGTTTAGTTTAGTTTAGTTTAGAGATACAGCACAAACGCAGGCACTTCGGCCCACCGAGTACGTGCCAACCAGCGATCCCCGCACACTAACACTATCTTACACACACTAGGGACAATTTACAATTTTACCAAGCCAATTTGGTTGGCAAACCTGTACATCTTTGAAGTGTGGGATGAAACCGGAGCACCTGGAGAAAACCCACGCGGTCACAGGGAGAACGTACAAACTCCATACAGACAGCATCTGTAGTCAGGATCAAACCCTGGTCACTGGCACGGTAAGGCAGTAACACCACTGCGGCACCAATGCCACTGTGCCCTATTGTATTCAATCCAAGTGATTATTCTTTGTGGGTTGTGTTGCACAGGGATGGATAGTTTTAGTGGTTAGATGAGGTGAAGCGTGTTTTTTTTGTGATATTGTAACATAAGTGATAGTTGGCTACCTTCTCTTACACAGTTTTATTTTTCCAGACTTCAATGACAGTAGGTCACATCAAGTGAGTTCTAAATGTGAAATGCACTCACTGCTGAAGTAGCTACCGTGCTCACGGCGGCACGGTAGCGCAGCGGTAGAGTTGCTGCTTTACAGCGAATGCAGCGCCGGAGACTCAGGTTCGATCCTGACTACGGGTGCTGCACTGTAAGGAGTTTGTACGTTCTCCCCATGACCTGCGTGGGTTTTCTCCGAGATCTTCGGTTTCCTCCCACACTCCAAAGATGTACAGGTATGTAGGTTAATTGGCTGGGTAAATGTAAAAATTGTCCCTAGTGGGTGTAGGATAGTGTTAATGTGCGGGGATTGCAGGGCGGCACGGACTTGGAGGGCCGAAAAGGCCTGTTTCCGGCTGTATATATATGATATGATATGATATGATAAAGCGAGCTGGATAAATGAAATCACTTTGGATACAAAGGTAATGATAAAACTGAGAGACTGAGTGAGAATAGATTAAATAAGATTTCTCATTCATCTCAATTCGATTTTGTGTGAAAGCATCAGAATGATAGTCACAGATATATAATTGTGGATTACACCAGGACGTGTAAGTTAGATGATCTGAATACAGTTATTTTATTGTCAATGATACTCTATCTTAAAATAATGGTTTACAACTTGCGAATATGAAAAACTAGCCTTGAGGTAATCAGGGTAAAACATTTTAATGTTTGCTGCTGATTAAATTATTCACTATTTGTGATATTTCCAGAAATGTGCAACAGTGCATACACAATCTTATTCTTTCATAAAGCAGCTGAGATTTCATAGTGATGTACAGTGCAGAAGCACTTTTCACACAAAGGGTGGTAGGTGTGTGGAACGAGCTGCCAGAGGAGGTAGTTGAGGCTGGGACTATCCCACCGTTTAAGAAACAGTTAGACAGGTACATGGATAGGACAAGTTTGGAGGGATATGGACCAAACGCAGGCAGGTGGGACTAGTGTGGCTGGGACATGTTGGCCAGTGTGGCCAAGTTGGGCCGAAGTGCCAGTTTCCACACTGTATCACTCTATGACTCTAAGCAATCCCTATGGTCCACTGAGTTGACACTCATTTTACACTAATCTGGCATTGTTCCTATTTTATTCTCCCCACTTTTCCATCAACTCCCCCCACATTCTATAACTCCCCTGCAGACCAGGGGGTGGTTTTACATTGGCCCAATTCATCTAAAAAACTCAGCATATCCTTGGGATGTAGGAGGAAAACCGGAGCATGTGGAAAAGACCCTCACAGTCACAGAGAGAAATTGAAAACTCCACACATAAGGCTTCCATGGTCAGAATTGAACTAGCGTTCTTGGAGCTGTGGGGCAGTAACTCTGCCAGTTGCACAAGTGTGCCATCCCAATTCATTTTATAGAGTTTTATCTTCATTATCGGGAAAGTAAACTAAAGATGCAGATGGCCAACCTGTGAATGAAATCATCTCATTTTAATTATACAAACAATAGAAGCAAGTAGAAGCAAATAAAAGTAATAGAGGTAATCAAAAAGGCCGATGAGGGCAAAGCTATAGACGTTATCTATATGGATTTTAGAAAGGCATTTGATAAGGTTATGCATTTTAGGCTGCTCTGGAACGTTAGATTGCATGGGATCCAGAGAGAGCTCACCGACTGGATAAAGAATTGGCTTCATGGAAGGAAGCAGATGATGATGGTGGAAGATTGTTTTTTGGACTGGAGGTCTGTGACTATGGTGTGCTACATGGAATGGTGCTGGGCCCATTGCTGTTTGTGGTTTATTTCAATGATTTGGATGAGAATGCAGATGGTATGATAAATAAGTTTGCAGATGACACCAAATTGGGTGGTATTGTAGATAGCAAAGATGGTCATCTAAAATGACAGCAGGATCTTGATCATTTGGGGAAGTGTGCTGAGGAATGGTTAATGAAGTTTAGTGCAGATAATCATAAGGTGTTGCATTTTGGGAAGTCAAACCAGGGTAGAATCTTCACAGTCAATGGCAGGGTCCTGGGGAATGTTGTAGAGCAGAGGGATCAAGGAGTAGAGGTACATAGTTCCTTGAAAGTAGTATCACAGGTAGATAGGGTGGTCAAGAAGGCTTTCAGTGCACTTGCCTTCATCAGCCAGGGTATTGAGTATAGAAGATAGGGTGTTATGTTAAAGATGTTGACGAAGCTGCATTTGGAGTATGCAGCCTCCATTGTGTATTGTGTTCACTTTTGGGTACCCTGCTACAGGAAGGATGTTGTTATGCTAGAAAGAGTGCAGAGAAATTTTACAAGGATGCTGCCAGGATCCTATAGCTATAGATATGTTGGGCAGGCTATACAGTAACTTTGTTCCTTGGAGTGCTGGAAGCTGAGTGGTGATATACAGAGGTGTATAAGATTACGAAAGGAATAGATAGGATGAATGCATAGTCTTTTACCCTTAGTACAGGAATCAACGTTTAAGGTGAGAGGGGAAAGATTTTTTAGGAACCTGAGGGGCAACCTCGTAACTCAGAGTATATGGACTCCAGCTGCTAGAGGAGATCGTTGAGGCAGGTACTATAACAACATGTCAAATAAATTTGGACAGGTACATGGATAGGAAAGATTTAGAGTGATTTGTGCCAAATGCAGACAGGTTGGACTAGTGTAAAAGGAGTATCTTGATCGCAATAGGCAAGTTGGGTCGACAGGCCGGTTTCCAAACTACATGACTCTATAAGTCTGTGAAATAAAAACCAGACTGCAGTGACAGTACCTGTTTGTTATAAAAGGATCCTGCAGTAAATTGAGGAGGCAATTTATCAATTAATATTGGTGCCTCTCGAGTTTAAAACCACCCCTTGCCTCACCTGTGAAGAATGACATCTTGAAAAAATACCAAGGAAATGTTTTAAACCTGATAATAATATATAATAATAATCAAATAAATGTTTTGCACAGAGATTTTGGCAATACCATTAGATAAATATTTAACACGTATTAACACCTGTCAATACTGCCTCTGTAGATGCATTTGTTCTAATCAAAACCAGTATTGATAATAAATTTCTGCCTAAAGTTATGAGCTGACTCATTGAAACTCCCAGATCTGTCACCTTCAGCTGCTGAAATATGCATGTGATTGATATTCCGAAACCTATGTTTTACATCTTTATATTTATGGCAATACGGCTCATAATTCTGAAACAAGTATCGAAAGAGAAATAAAAGGGGTCGTACTCCAGATTATCCTTTTCACCCGGAGAATGAGCTGTGAGGCGCAGGTCCTGATTATGTCTGGTGTCACACACAGCACTGCATTTGTGATGTGTGGTGTGATATGTAGTACGGCTGTTGGCAGAAACGATGAGCAGCACAAACTCGAATCGAAAAGATGTGTGAGATGGAGCTCATTTGTAAGAGTGAGATTTAAGCAGTGCCAGAAACAGTTGAACTGAAAGGTCACAAAGCAGACGCGTTCTGATGCCATGAAACCAGTGAGAAAATGAGATCTGGCCACCGATCAGAAAAGGGGTGAAACCGAACAAATCAAAAGCATCAAACAGCTCACTCATGGCATAGTGGTGGGCCTGCCACGAATGACCATGAAATTGTTTGGAGTGTAAAGGAGATTGGCCTCGGCAGTTCAGTCTGTTTATTGAGCCATCTGTTAACGACTGGAATGACTGCTTCACTGAAACAGAACGCAACCTGCATATTCCTCATAATGGAGCACTGATTGATGCGGAAGCACAGCATGTTAGTGCCTTTACCAGCAATATTAGTGTTTCTCAACTCTTTCACAGCACACCAGGAACCTGGAAATGTGGTGAATATTCAAGAAAGGCAATGTGGTTATTAAAATACCACCACATTCGAATATCAATGAAAGGAAAAATTCTGTCACAGTCTGATACAATGATCGTTGAACAGGAGCATAATAGCAAAATGTAGAAGCAAGGAATCACAGATACTGGTTTACAAAAAAAAAGACAGAAAATGCTGGAGTAGCTCAGCAAGTCAGGCAGGATTTCTGGAGAACAAGGATAGGTGACATTTCGGGTCGGGACCCTTCTTCAGACTGATTGTGGGGGAGGACTGGAAGAAAGCCAGAGGAGAGGAGGGGCAGCACAGTGCCTGGCAGGTAGTAGGTTGGGTGGGGTGAGTGAGGTGATTTGACAGACAGATGGTTGGGCAAAGGCCAGGGATGAAAAGACAGATGGTTGGAGACATAGAAACATAAAAATAGGTGCAGGAGGAGGCCATTCAGCCCTTCGAGCCAACACCGCCATTCATTGTGATCATGGCTGATCATCAACAATCAGTAATCCTGTGCCCAACTTCTCCCCATATCCCTTGATTCCACTAGCTCCCAGAGCTCTATCTAACTCTCTCTTAAATTCATCCAGTGATTTGGCCTCCACTGCCCTCTGTGGCAGAGAATTCCACAAATTCACAACTCTCTGGGTGAAAAGGTTCCTTCTCACCTCAGCTTTAAATGGCCTCCCCTTTATTCTAAGTCTGTGGCCCCTGGTTCTGGACTCGCCCAACATTGGGAACATTTTTCCTGCATCTAGCTTGTCCAGTCCTTTTATAATTTTATACGTCTCTATAAGATCCCCACTCATCCTTCTAAGCTCCAGTGAATACAGGCCCAGTCTTTTCAATCTTTCCTCATATGACAGTCCCGCCATCCCAGGGATCAATCTCGTGAACCTACGCTGCACTGCCTCAATTACAAGGATGTCCTTCCTCAAATTAGGAGACCAAAACTGTACACAATACTCCAGATGTGGTCTTACCAGGGCCCTATACAACTGCAGAAGAACCTCTTTACTCCTATACTGAAATCCTCTCGTTATGAAGGCCAACGTGCCATTAGATTTCTTTAATGCCTGCTGTACCTGCACGCCAACCTTTAGTGACTAGTGTACAAGGACACCCAGGTCTTGCTACACTTCCCCCTTGCCTAACCTGACACCATTGAGATAATAATCTGCTTCCTTGTTTTTGCCGCCAAAGTGGATAACCTCACATTTATCTATATTATACTGCATCTGCCATGCATCTGCCCACTCACTCAACCTGTCCAAGTCACCCTGCAACCTCCTAACATCCTCTTCGCCATTCACACTGCCACCCAGCTTTGTGTCATCTGCAAAGTTGCTTGTGTTACTTCTAATCCCTTCATCCAAATCATTAATATATATGGTAAACAGTTGCGGCCCCAACACCAAGCCTTGCGGCACTCCACTCGCCACTGCCTGCCATTCTGAAAAGGACCAGTTTACTCCTACTCTTTGCTTCCTTCTGCCAACCAATTCTCTATCCATGTCAACACCCTACCCCCAATACCATGTGCTCTAATTTTGCTCACCAATCTCCCGTGTGGGACCTTATCAAAGGCTTTCTGAAAGTCTAGATTCACGACATCCACTGGCTCCCCTTCATCCATTTTACTTGTCACATCCTCAAAAAATTCCAGATAAAAGGATTGAAGAGTTGCAAAAATTGTGAAGCTAGAGGAAGGAATGTAAATGGAAGGAGAGGGGAAGGGGAGAAATGGATGTGAGTCCAGGTGGGACACAGGGGAGGGAAGGTTTGGGGAAAAGGAAAGGAAGGGCATATTGGGGAAGGGAGAGGGGAGGGAGGTTTAGTAGTTACCTTAATAGCAACATTACTCTGACCACTACTATTTACTATAGCAAATGGCATAATGTTTCCTAGTAATCAATTGTAAATCATTGCTTAATATACCCACAGTCACTGATGGTTAATTTTCCTATGAATTGTGAATTCATGTGTCAAGGACATAGAATATGGTGCAACTGTTGTTACGACTACGGAAAACACCACAGAACATTCCTCATTGCACAAAATTGCACAAAAGTGAAATATAAATCATAATATGCAACAGTGTGATTTTTGAACTAATAATCTGATTGGACAGTTCAGTGATAGTTACAAAGTAATTGGGGTTTACTCTCATTGTTTACATTTTACAATCCTTTCAATTAGATGGTAAATTTACAATAATTTTTTGGTGTCCATCATCTTGAAATATGTCTGCATTTTAAAAGCTGCCGTCTAATCACAAGGGTATATCTACGTAACACTGCTTAAGGACATTTCCATTTATAACACATGGATTACTGTGATGACTCAAAAATCTCAATACCTAAAACAACCTACTGAAGCGGAAATTGTCCAGCTAATCTAAACTACACAAATAAATGTTAATGCCAGTCTGCAGTTTTTACCTGGAAATCTACTATTTACGCAAAAGTATCAACTTATCTAAGAGGTAACAATATGAACCGTGTCTCGGATGGAAGTGGCTACAGGAACCATGACTATATAATGCCAGCTGACATATTAGCACAGCCCTCAGTAAGGTTTTATCATTGCTTTTATGAGCTATTTGGACAGATGGGCTAAGGGTGACATGTCTCCTCTGGGGTTGGGAGTAGACACGGTGAAATCTGTTATGAGAACAAACAAACTCCTGGTGGAACTCAGTGGGCCAGGCAGCATCTATAGAAGAAATGGACAGACTGAAGAAGGGCCCCAACCCGAAACGTTGTCTGCCAATTCCCCTCCACAGATGCTGCCTGGCCTGCTGAGTTCCTCCAGCAGTTTGGTTGATTTTAACTCAAGATTCCAAGATCTGCAGTCTGCATTTGTTTTTCCATTAAATCAGTTAAAAGTGCACATCAGAAACCAATGGAGATTCACCATACTCGAACAAAACAGTTTGTGTGATGGAAAACCTTTTTGGAAAAGCAGGTTTACAAAGGCAATGTGTTATTTACTCGCTCAAAACAATATTAATTTGGGATTATAACATAGAGTGTGTTTGGTTCCATATTGTTCTGGAATGTGTTAGTAAGTGATAATGCAGGAGTAGGCCAAGAAACAAGAAACTGCAGAAACTGGAATCTTAAGTAAAACGCAAAATAGTAGAGGTCAGGCAGCATCTGTGGAGGGAACGATAGATGACATTTCAGGTCAGCACCAAACTGTTTTGAGTTGGACGCAGAAAGTTGGAAAAGAGCAGTGGCGGTGGGATAAAGCCTGGGAAGTGATAGGAGGATACAGGTGTGGGGCGGGGGAAGGGGTGGGGGAGTTTGGTTGGCAGATGAGTGGAATAAGTGACAAAGGCCAGAAGTAAAAAAGAGACAAAAAGGTGTCAGATAAGGAGAGAAGGGGAGGCGTGAGATGTAAAGCTGGAGGGAGGGATATGAGTAGAAAGGGGAAGATGGGTGGGGAAAAATGGGGTTAAAAGGGAAATGGAGGCTCGGGGTTGGGAAATGAGTGTGAAAAGGTGGAGAAAGGAGCAGGGTGACTGGGGATGTAGGAGATGGTGGGAGAAATGTCTACATGAGCACATGTGGGGGCATGGGAGAGAGTGGAAGGAGGTGGGTATTGCTTGAAATTGGAGATTCAATGTTCATGCTGTTGGGTAACAAGCTACCCAAGTGGAATATGAGGTGCAGTTCCCCAAATTTACCTTTATCCTTACTCTGGCAATGATGGATGGCAAGAACAGAAAGGTCAGTATGGGAATGGAAAGGTGATTTAAAATGGATTAGCAACCATGAGATCCAGCAGTTTATTGTCACAGATACGGTGAGGTACAGGTACAATGAAGAACTTGCCCGCAGCAGAATCATATGCCCATACTCTCAGACTACACACAAAACATAAATTATGCATAAGTTATACATAGAAACATAGAAAATAGGTGCAGGAGTAGGCCATTCGGCCCTTCGAGCCTGCACCGCCATTCAGTATGATCATGGCTGATCATCCAGCTCAGTAGCCTGTACCTGCCTTCTCTCCATACCCCCTGATCCCTTTAGCAAAAAGGGCCACATCTAACACCCTCTTAAATATAGCCAATGAACTGGCCTCAACTACCTTCTGTGGCAGAGAATTCCACAGACTCACCACTCTGTGTGAAGAAATGTTTTCTCATCTCGGTCCTAAAAGACTTCCCCCTTATCCTTAAGCTGTGACCCCTGGTTCTGGACTCCCCCAACATCGGGAACAATCTTCCCGCATCTAGCCTCTCCAACCCCTTAAGAATTTTATATGTTTCTATAAGATCCCCCCTCAGTCTTCTAAATTCCAGCGAGTACAAGCCCAGTCTATCTAGTCTTTCCTCATATGTAAGTCCCGCCATCCCAGGGATCAATCTGGTGAACCTTCTCTGTACTCCCTCTAAGGCAAGAACGTCTTTCCTCAGGTTAGGAGACCAAAACTGCACACAATACTCCAGGTGCGGTCTCACCAAGGCCCTATACAACTGCAGCAGAACCTCCCTGCTCCTAAACTCAAATCCTCTTGCTATGAATGCCAACATACCATTCGCTTTCTTCACTGCCTGCTGCACCTGCATGCTTGCTTTCAATGACTGGTGCACCATGACACCCAGGTCACGTTGCATTTCCCCTTCTCCCAATCGGTCACCATTCAGGTAATACTCTGCTTTCCTGTTCTTGCCGCCAAAGTGGATAACCTCACATTTATCCACATTATATTGCATCTGCCATGCATTTGCCCACTCGCCTAATCTATCCAAGTCACTCTGCAGCCTCCTAGCATCCTCCTCGCAGCTAACACTGCCACCCAGCTTCGTGTCATCCGCAAACTTAGAGATGTTGCATTCAATTCCCTCGTCCAAATCATTAATATACCTGTTAATAACTGGGGTCCCAGCACTGAGCCTTGCGGTACCCCACTAGTCACTGCCTGCCATTCCGAAAAGGACCCGTTTATTCCTACTCTTTGCTTCCTGTCCGCCAACCAATTTTCTATCCACCTCAACACTGAACCCTCAATACCATGTGCTTTAAGTTTGTACACCAATCTCCTATGTGGGACCTTGTCGAAGGCCTTCTGAAAGTCCAGATATAACACATCGACTGGTTCTCCCTTATCCACTCTACTAGTTACATCCTCGAAAAATTCTATAAGATTCGTCAGACATGATTTGCCTTTGGTAAATCCATGCTGACTTTGCCCGATGATTTCACCACTTTCCAAATGTGATGCTATCACATCTTTATTAACTGACTCTAGCATTTTCCCCACTACCGATGTTAGGCTAACTGGTCTATAATTCCCCGTTTTCTCTCTCCCTCCCTTTTTAAAAAGTGGGGTTACATTAGCTACCCTCCAGTCCTCAGGAACTACTCCAGAATCTAAAGAGTTTTCAAAAATTATCACTAATGCATCCACTATTTCTGAGGCTACTTCCTTAAGCACTCTGGGATGCAGCCTATCTGGCCCTGGGGATTTATCTGCCTTTAATCCATTTAATTTACCTAACACCACTTCCCGACTAACCTGGATTTCCCTCAGTTCCTCCATCTCTTTAGACCCCTGGTCCCCCGCTATTTCCGGCAGACGGTTTATGTCTTCCTTAGTGAAGACAGAACCAAAGTATTTGTTCAATTGGTCTGCCATCTCCTTGTTCCCTATGATCAATTCACCTGTTTCCGACTGCAAGGGACCTACATTTGCCTTAACTAATCTTTTTCTCTTGACATATTTATAAAAGCTTTTGCAGTCTGTTTTTATGTTCCTTGCCAGTTTTCCCTCATAATCTATTTTCCCTTTCCTAATTAAGCCCTTTGTCCTCCTCTGCTGGACTCTGAATTTCTCCCAGTCCTCTGGTATGCTACTTTTTCTGGCTAATCTGTATGCTTCATCTTTTGTTTTAATACTTTCCTTGATTTCCCTTGTTAGCCACGGATGCACTACCTTTCCTGGTTTGTTCTTTTGCCAAACTGGGATGAACACTTGTTGCAGTTCATCCATGCGACCTTTAAATGCCTCCCATTGCATGTCCACCGTCAACCCTTTCAGCATCAATCGCCAGTCTATCTTGGACAATTCACGCCTCATACCCTCAAAGTTACCTTTCTTTAAGTTCAGAACACTTGTTTCTGTATCGACTTTGTCACTCTCCATCCTAATGAAGAACTCTACCATATTATGATCACTCTTGCCCAAGGGGCCTCACACAACAAGACTGCTAACTAACCCTTCCTCATTACTCAATACCCAGTCTAGAATGGCCTGTTCTCTCGTTGGTTCCTCGACATGTTGGTTTAGAAAACCATCTCTCAAACATTCCAAGAAATCGTCTTCCTCAGCACCCCTGCCAGTTTGGTTCACCCAATCTATATGTAGATTGAAGTCACCCATTATAACTGCTGCGCCTTTAGTGCATGCATTTCTAATTTCCTGCTTGATGCCATCCCCAACCTCACTACTACTGTTAGGTGGCCTGTACACAACTCCCACTAGCGTCTTCTGCCCCTTAGTGTTTCGTAGCTCTACCCATATCGATTCCACTTCCTCCAAGCTAATGTCCTTCCTTTCCACTGCTTTAATCTCCTCTCTAACCAGTAACGCTACCCCACCTCCTTTTCCTTTCTGTCTATCCCGCCTGAATATAGAATATCCCTGGATGTTGAGCTCCCAGCCTTGGTCACCCTGGAGCCATGTCTCCGTAATCCCAACTATATCATAATCATTAATAACTATCTCCACATTTAATTCATCCACCTTATTACGTATACTCCTTGCATTGAGACACAAAGCCTTCAGGCTTGTTTTTACAACTCTCTTACCCCTTGTACGATTATGTTGAAAAGTGGCCCTTTTTGATTTTTGCCCTGGATTTGTCTGCCTGCCACTTTTACTTTTCACCTTGCTACCTGTTGCTTCTACCCTCATTTTACACCCCTCTGTCTCTCTGCTCCAGCTCCCATCCCCCTGCCACATTAGTTTAAATCCTCCCCGACAGCACTAGCAAACACTCCCCCTAGGACATTGGTTCCATTCCAGCTCAGGTGCAGACCGTCCTGTTTGTACTGGTCCCACCTCTCCCAGAACTGGTTCCAATGTTCTAAAAATTTGAATCCCTCCCCCTTGCACCATTTTTTTTTTTTTTTTTTTTTTTCAAGCCACGTATTCATATGAAATATCCTCCTATTCCTACTCTGACTAGCACGTGGCACTGGTAGTAATCCAGAGATTATTACCTTTGAGGTCCTACTTTTTAGTTTATCTTATAATAATCAGACTGTGAAAAGGAAAAGACTGCGCAAAGACAAGATATTGAGTAAAAACAATTACGAAAACAAGTCCTGGGGGCGTGTAGTGTTCCATTGCTGAGATAATGTTAAGGTCATGCAGCATGATTCAAGACGCTCCTGGTTGTGAGAAAGTAACTGTTCCTGAACCTGGTGGAGTGGGATTTCGGGGTTTTGTACTTCCAGCCCAGTGGTAGCAGCGAGAAACATAGAAACAGAAAAATAGGTGCAGGAATAGGCCGTTCGGCCCTTCGAGCCATACAATATGATCATGGCTGATCATCTAAAATCAGTATCCCGTTCCTGCTTTCTCCCCATATCCCTGGATTCCTTTAGCCCTAAGAGATAAATCTAACACTCTCTTGGGAAGAGGGCATGGCCTAGATGATGAGGATACTTGATGATAGGTGCCGGCTTCCTGAGGCAGCACTTCATGTCCACGATTTTGATGGTGGGGAGAGCTGTGCCCGTAATGGGGTGGGCTGAATTCTGTACTTTCCACAGTGACTTGGGAGCATTGGTTTTGTCCTTTTGCAGTATTATTGTTTGTTTGTTTTAATATGAATGCATGTCTCCACATGTGTGTGCGTATGTGTGTGTGTATATATATATATATATATATACACACACATATGTGTATGTGTATGGTGTGTGTGTGGTGTGCATATATATATATATATATATATAAATACATATAAATACACAAACACTGAACTTTTTTTCTCGTTTATTATATATGGGACATATCATAATAAAATACTCTTGACTCGCTTGACTCTTGGCTCTTGCTTCTATAGAAATTTGGCAGTGGATTCGATGAATCTCTTTAAACTTCGACACGAGTAGAGGTGCTGATGTACCTTCTTTGTGATTACATTCATATGCTGGGCCCTGGACAGATCATCTGTAGTGTTAACACCCAGGAATTTAACCTCTGTCTCTGTCACTGTTGACCACTCAAATGAAAACTGGCACATGAAAACTTACAAAAAGATGAAATGAATCGCATAACTGCTTCCTTGAGTGACAGTGAATGGCTTTAGTCAACACTTTGTTAGAAAACATCAATATAACTGAGCTAAGGCTTTGAATTTTATGTTCCATTTTAACAAAGGTTAGAGATGCCAAATTGTTTAGTTTAGTTTAGAGATACAGCATAGAAACAGGTCCTTTGGTCCACTGAGTCCATGCAGACCATCGATCGACCATTCACACTAGTTCTATGTTATTCCACACCAACTCTCGACACACAGGGGGCAATTTACAGAGGCCGATTAAAATACAAACCCGCACATCTTTGGAATGTGGGAGGAAACCGGAGCACCCAGAGGAAATCCACATGGTCACAGGGAGAACATGGAAAGTTCACACAGACAGCATCTGAGGTCAGGAACGAGCCCGGGTCTCTGGGGCTGTGAGGCAGCATCTCCACCAGCTGTGCCACTGTGCCACCTATGCTCTTGGCACTTTGCAGCTCTTGACATCCTTATTACTGTGGGTGTGGTTTGGATCAAGATCAGGAGCATGTGGACCAATGCAAGAAGAGCACTGTAGATTAGTGCTCACACATTGCAGCAGCGCAGAAGAGGAATTATTAGCTGCGGGTGGAAGCTGAGCTCCTTTACAGATGAATGTTACCCCATGAAGTGGGGATCATGTTTACTTGCAGTACATTGGAATAAGACCTTCAGCCCACCAGAGTTGATGGTCCTGCTTTACTTGTAGCTGTTTTATTGACCTACCCTGTACCCATTGACCTGAGATTCTTGTAGTGTTCTGCAGTAAGACTTACACAAATGCACTAGGCAGGTGCTTTGCTTTCTATGATGGCTGATCACATCAACTTTGCCACCGCTGAGGACGGTCAGAATGAACGGGTGCCTGTGTATGTGGCTCTGGCTGACTCTTCAAGGCGCATGTGGCTATCCAAAACCCCATCAATCGCCCTGCAGTCTTCGTGCACCAGATGGTCTACCCTTCTATCGGCGAGCAGCTAGTCTTTAACCACAATAAAGGTCTTCCTGCAGGTGTGTGCAAGATTCTTGGGTAGCTGCCACGAAGCAATCCATTCTCCCTGCAGCAATCCATTCTCCCTGATCTCTTTACACTCCAAGCAGATTTACTAGCTGGCTGCTCAGAAATAAGGAATATCCCATTTAAAGAAGGCTGATAACACCCGTGAGGAATCCAAATAATGAGGCACAGGGGCTGTCTATGGTGAGGTACCTGTCAAAAAGACCCTGTCACTGAGAATGTCACTGGCGTGCTAATGATGCTTGTGGTAGATCTGGAGGCCATCTTCAGTTTCCGCAGAAGACCCTAGTGCCGTGCGGCAGAAGACCGACGTGTCGTGGCTATTCCCCGGCAGCAGGTCTGGCTCACCCGCCACAAAAGTGGGAAACTCGCCTATCCCAGCCCCTGCTCATCTCCGAGAACTGGAGAATCGGGGAGGAGGGTGGAGGAAGTCGGTGATGATGGACGTAGTAACCGGTAAGAGGTCTTACCTTCTGCACCTTCAAGACCGGCTGCGTAAAGGTGCCCCTGGAGCACAAAGGCTGAATGGCCGGGCGAGGAGAGGGACAACTGTTCGCTGGCCATCTGGATCGAGGCAATGGCTGGAGGCCCTGCAGCAGCCTGGGCCGTGACTGGATCGGGGGTCGCATCAGGAGACCAAGTCTGCGGACTGGACATGGCCTGCAGTGGCACCGAGCGGTGGAACACACTTACAGCTTAACCTAGTGGCTCTTGTATATGGTCTCAGTGAGCTATATCCCTCAGATAGACATAAAATGCTGGAGTAACTCAGCGGGACAGGCAGCATCTTTGGAGAGAAGGAATGCATGACGTTTTGGGTTGAGACGCGTCTTCAGACTCTTTGTACTTAATCTGGGATTGTCCTTATGTATTGTAATAATTTACTGAACTGGATGCAAAAAAATAATTTCACTGCGCATCGATACATGTGATGATAAAGCATTGAATGGTGGGGGTCTGCTTTGAACAGTGTAATGTACCACCAGGCTTGACAGTACAACAGAGAGATGATAGAGCCTCAGTATATGAAGAGGAGCAGGGGGAAGAAGAAGTAGGAAATGAAAGAGGGTCAGCTGTCCTTATTAATAAATACACAGAAACATAGAAAATAGGTGCAGGAGGAGGCCATTCGGCCCTTCGAGCCAGCACCACCATTCATTGTGATCGTGGCTGATCGTCCCCAATCAATAACCCGTGCCTGCCTCATCCCCATATCCCTTGATTCCACTAGCCCCCAGAGCTCTATCTAACTCTCTCTTAAATCCATCCAGTGATTTGGTTTCCACTGCCCTCTGTGGCAGAGAATGCCACAAATTGACAACTCTCTGGGTGTAAAAGTTTCTTCTCACCTCAGTTTTAAATGGCCTCCCCTTTATTCTAAGACTGTGGCCCCTGGTTCTGGACTCGCCCAACATTGGGAACATTTTTCCTGCATCTAGCTTGTCCAGTCCTTTTATAATTTTATATGTCTCTATTAGATCCCCTCTCATCCTTCTAAACTCCAGTGAATACAAGCCTAGTCTTTATTCAAGTTACCCTCATCACATCAAACTTCCAGCAATCTATCCTTCTGATGTGTGGATTACAGATCCTCTTTTCCTCCAGTCTCTTTTCACCAGTACATACCAGTCATGAAAAGAGGCATGGATGCCTCCTGACCCCATTACCCCACCCCACACATCATACTTTACCATTCCTTGGCGTTAATTCATGTCTCACATTCCAAACACATTAAAGAGCTGTTTCCTGGTTATTATTCACAACTATTTCAAATAAGCCAAGGTACTCAATAATAATTGTTACATGTGTCACCCCAAAACAAGTCTCTGTCATAAACTCACAAGAAGCTCCAATGTGAATATCCTTGTGCAACTACAGATCTTAACTCCCATCGTTACAGCTGCTAAACGCCACAATTCAGTGGCTTCATTGGAGTTGATGATGCTTGCCCTGCTCTGATTCCTGAGATCTTCAGTAATCAGCTGGAGAGAAGGAATGGGTGACGTTTCGGGTTGAAACCCTTCTTCAGACTGGTTAGAGATAAGGGAAACGAGGGATATAGGCAATGATGTAGAGAGTTCACAGAGGGGGAACAGTGAGAGATGATGTTGCTGAACTCTCGACGGAATACATTATTTTTTATGATGTGATCTCTTCATGAAGCATTAGAAAGAACCATTATATGCACTGCAAGTATATTATTCTTAAGCAACTGATACCAACTTTAAAAATATCTAGGATAAACACAAAATGCTGGAGTAACTCAGCAGGACAGGCAGCATCTCTGGAGAGAAGGAACGGGTGACATTTTGGGTCGAGACCCTTCTTCAGACTGATGTCAGGGGAGTGAGTGGTACAGAGATAAAATGTAGTTGGAGACAGTAAGACTGGTAGGAAAACTATGAAGGGGGAGGGGATGGAGAGAGAGAGGGAAAGCAAAGGCTACTTGAAGTTAGAGAAGTCAATGTTCATACTGCTGGGGTGTAAGCTACCCAAGCGAAATATGAGGTACTGTTCCTTCAATTTGCGCTGGGCCTCATTTTGACAATGGAGGAGGCCCAGGACAGAAAGGTCAGTGTGGGAATGAGAGGGGGAGTTAAAGTGTTGAGCAACCGGGAGATCAGGTAGGTTTACGCGGACTGAGCGGAGGTGTTCAGAGAAACGATCGCCGAGCCTGCACTTGGTCTCGCCGATATACAGGATATTTAAAAATATCTATGTTTCCTTTGACAAATGACAATAAAACATTCACTGCAAAGTATTACCATCCACCCACCAGGGAAACAAAATTAGCGCTACTGTTGAAAGTTGCAGCCTGTGGCCTATTTATGTTGCACCAAATCATTTTACACCTCCTTAACAAAAACCGTGTTATTACCTGATCATATAGTGTTCTTGTAAATGATTGGGTGTGGTCTTTATTTTTCATTTTCAGGTGAAATTTTTACCTATTCTGTCAACCGCCCTGCAGCTGTACATCTACTTGTTCTATTGGGTGTTCTGCATTGCTGTAGGGGTGTGACAGTGATCACATCTGACGTGTCTCTGCAAGTTCTTTTTGCTAGGAGAATGACATTATCTCAGCACCTGTCTAGCAGACAGAAAGCCCCAAGGCCATTATTAAATTATCAGCTTCGCTTGAGAGTAAAAGGAGGGGCTATTAGCTTGACAAGAGATAATTGTTGCTTGTTATAATCTTCATTTTTACAGATTTGTGATCTTGGCAGAGTGTCACCCACTCAAAACACTTCTTCAATTTTTCAGTTTTAGAAATAGGTGTGGAAACAGGCACTTCGGCCCACCGAGTCCACACTAGCCGTCGATCTCTTGTTCACACTAGTTCTATGCTATCCCACTTTCTCATCCACTCCCCACACATTGAGAGCAAGTTTATAGAGGCCAATTAAACTGAAAAACCCACACATCTTTGGAATGTGGGAGGAAACCAAAGGTCACCCACACTGTCACGGGGAGAACGAGCAAACCCTCCAAGAATATAGAATTTTCATGATTTATTTGGAGTATGAATTTGCAAAGTTGCTGATTATCCTTAATTTCTCAGCCCGTAATGGTGGGGAATATTTAACGGTTTACTGGCTTCTTTTGAAAAGCCAAACGTTTCCCCAGCAGCCTTGCACCAGGTACAGCATTAATTCCCTTGCTTAATCATCAGAACAGCTAAGGGAGCTCATCGCTTAGTTATCATGTCCCTAGATTAAAGTAGATGGAATCAGCCAACATTGCCATTAAATTGACCCATAGGCAATGGGTGACCACTCAGCATGCTGATAGTCACATCTCAAAAATTATCATTATGATTAAAATGTGCTCTACCACCACAACAATATCCCAGTGGGGTAAATGCAATGGGGAAGGGTTGGGAAAATTGCCAAAAAAGGTTGATTTGTCTTGTTTGCAGTTGATTGTTCAATTCAAAATATTCCAAAAGGTGTACCATTTACTGGACATGGCACTCTTATATTTCACACGGATCTCTTTGGACAAACAACAGCTGCTGATCCTTTGAGGTAGGCTACCTCAAAGCTATTGTCTTGTTTCACCACTAAGCTAAATAAATTATCAATATAATGAATATACATTGGCATCATTGCAAGTTTTGAGGGACGTGTTCAACTGTTGATGATAGTCTAACAATATAATTGAAGAGAGTAGTTTTATTTTATGGTTTATAATAGAGGCGCATTGGTTAATCTGAAACCATAGAATAAATTGAACATTGCTCATTAACCTGTGGTGCTGATTATTCTCCCCTGTTTGAAACATATGCAACTCTTCCCCAAAGTGATCATGAAACTAAAACTGCACCTACTTAGTGCTGTTAGATCCTTGAATCCAAATTCTCATGATTTTATTCACTGAATCCCCTTTTTTGTATTTATCACTTCTGCAGGTGGTTTTGAATCATTTTCCCTGCTACTTTTTTGTCTTTCTCTCCAGGGGAACCATGCTTCTTTGCGGTTGCTTATCAACACATCAACTGAACAGTCGACATTTAAAGATGTGGCTTCAACGTGGGTGTGGCTATTTTAAAGTTGGAGCGTCACAGCTCTGCTGATCCACACCGCACCAAGACTTCCAGCATGCAATACTGAATAACTGCCGGGAATATGAGCGCCGGGTGATATTTGCATCCACTCAACCAGAGGCATTGTAAGGATCATTGAGGGTTGATTCTAATCAAAAACTGCAGTTACTTTAGATCTGAAATACAAAATAAAATGCTGGAAACATTTAGTAGGTCGGGCAGTATCTTTGGAAAGAGAAACAGACTCTTCAAGTAATTAGTCCAAGTTATTGGTGGCACATTGGCACAGTGGAAGAGTTGCTGCCTTACAGCGCCAGAGATCCGGGTTCAATCCTGACTGCAGGAAGTATCTGTGTGGAGTTTATGCATTCTCTTTGTGGCCGCATGGGTTTTCTTCAAGTGCTCCAGTTTCCTCACACACTCCAAAGACGTACAGGTTTGTAGGTTAATTTGGCTTTGGTAAAAAAAATTGTAAATTATCCCCAGTGTGTAGGATAGTGCAGTGTATGGGGGTTGCTGGTTCGCGCGGACTCGGTGGGTTGAAGGGCTGGTTTCCGTGCTGTATCTCTAAACTAAAACTAAACTAGAAAAGAGCAGATGATTCTAACACACTACAGCACAGACCAAGATGTGGAATTGGTTTTAGCTAAATACTGGGAAAATAATCACAGGAAAACAATTCACACTAGAGACCTCTTTTTGTTCTTTCTAATATAAGTTTAAAAAATGTATTTCCTTTATTACTATTTTTACTTTTCAATAAGTACTTTTCTCATTGTCTGCAATTTTCCTCCTCAAACTTTATTTTAATATAGTTTTTATTTTTATTCAATAACACTTCTGAATGAACAATAAATACAGATACAAAGAAAGAAAAGTACATGATATTAGGATGCCCAAAGCATTGAAAAGACAATTAAACACGTTTGAAATGCAACCATTCTGTAATGTACGAAAAGGTAGAGATGCTGTCTCACAGCACCAGAGACTTTTGTTCCATCCTGACCTTGGATGCTGTCTGTGTGGAGTTTGCATATTCTCCCTGTGACCGCGTGGGTTTCCTCTGGGTGTTCTGGTTCCCTCCCACATTCCAAAGATGTGCGGGTTTGTAGGTTCCGCATGGTAGGGTGCTCTGAAAGGTTAGATCGCAACGGATCCAAGGAGAGATAGCTGAATGGATAGCAAATTGGCTTCTTGGAAGGAAGCAGAGGATGATGGTGGAAGTTCTCGGACTGGAGGCTTGTGACTAGTGGTGTGCCTCAGGGTTCGGTGCTGGGCCCGTTACTGCTTGTCATCTACATCAATGATTTGGATGAGAACAAACAGGGCAAGATTAGCAAGTTTGCTGATGATACAAATGTGGTGGTTTTGCAGATAGTGAAGATGGTTGTGAAAGATAGCAGCAGGATCTTGATCGATTGGCCAGGTGGGCCGATGAATGGTTGATGGAATTTAATACAGAGAAATGTGAGGTGTTGCACTTTGGGACCTACACAGTGAATGGGAGGCCTCTGGGTAGTGTTAATAGACTATAGACAATAGACAATAGGTGCAGGAGTAGACCATTCGGCACTTCGAGCCAGCACCACCATTCAATGTGATCATGGCTGATCATTCTCAATCAGTATGATTGGCATCTACCCATAGCCGTTCCTGCATCTACCCATACCCCCTGACTCCGCCATTCTCAAGAGCTCTATCTAGCTCTCTCTTGAATGCATTCAGAGAATTGGCCTCCAGTGCCTTCTGAGGCAGAGAATTCCACAGATTTACAACTCTCTGACTGAAAAAGTTTTTCCTCATCTCTGTTCTAAATGGCCTACCCCTTATTCTTAAACTGTGGTCCCTGGTTCTGGACTCCCCCAACAGTGGGAACATGTTTCCTGCCTCTAACGTGTCCAACCCCTTAATAATCTTATATGTTTCGATAAGATCCCCTCTCATCCTTCTAAATTCCAATGTATACAAGCCTAGCCGCTCCAGTCTTTCCACATATGACAGTCCCGCCATTCCTGGGAATTAACATAGTAAACCTATGCTGCACGCCCTCAATAGCAAGAATATCCTTCCTTAAATTTGGAGACCAAAACTGCACACAGTACTCTAGGTATGGTCTCACTAGGGCCCTGTACAATTGCAGAAGGACCTCTTTGCTCCTATACTCAACTCCTCTTGTTATGAAGGCCAACATTCCATTGGCTTTCTTCACTGCCTGCTGTACCTGCATGCTTCCTTTCAGTGACTGATGCACTAGGACACCCAGATCTCGTTGTACGTCCCCTTTTCCTAACTTGACACCATTCAGATAATAATCTGCCTTCCTATTCTTACCACCAAAGTGGATAACCTCACACTTATCCACATTAAACTGCATCTGCCATGCTTCCGCCCACTCACACAACCTGTCCAAGTCACCCTGCAACCTCATAGCATCTTCCTCACAATTCATACTGCCACCCAGCTTTGTATCATCTGCAAATTTCCTAATGGTACTTTTAATCCCTTCATCCAAGTCATTAATGTATATTGTAAATAGCTACGGTCCCAGCACCCAGCCTTGCGGTACCCCACCAGTCACTGCCTGCCATTCTGAAAGGGACCCATTTATCCCCACTCTTTGCTTTCTGTCTGCCAACCAATTTTCTATCTATGTCAATAACCTACCCCCAATACCATGTGCCCTAATTTTGCCCACTAATCTCCTATGTGGGACCTTGTCGAAGGCTTTCTGAAAGTCAAGGTACACCACATCCACCGGCTCTCCCCTGTCAATTTTCCTAGTTACATCCTCCAAAAATTCTAGAAGATTAGTCAAGCATGATTTCCCCTTCGTAAATCCATGCTGACTCGGAATGATCCTGTTACTGCTATCCAAATGTTCCGCAATTTCGTCTTTTATAATTGACTCCAGCATCTTCCCCACCACTGATGTCAGACTAACTGGTCTACAATTTCCCATTTTCTCTCTCCCTCCTTTCTTAAAAAGTGGGATAACATTAGCTACCCTCCAATCCACAGAAACTGATCCTGAATCTATAAACATTGGAAAATGATCACCAATGCGTCCACAATTTCTAGAGCCATCTCCTTAAGTACCCTGGGATGCAGACCATCAGGCCCTGGGGATTAATCAGCCTTCAGTCCCATCTGTCTACCCAACACCATTTCCATGATGGACAGTTCCTCCATCACCCTAGGATCTCCGGCTACTAGAACATCTGGGAGATTTTTTGTATCTTCCTTAGTGAAGACAGATCCAAAGTACTGGTTCAACTCGTCTGCCATTTCCTTGTTCCTCATAATAAATTCCCCTGCTCTAGTGTTGTAGAGCAGAGGGATTTAGGAGTGCAGGTGCATGGTTCCTTGAGGGTCGAGTTGCAGTTAGATAAGGTGGCCAAAAAGGCATTTGGCACATTGGCCTTTATCAGTCAGAGTATTGATTATAGATGTTAGGAGTGTAGGAAATTAACTGCAGATGCTGGTTCAAATCGAAGGTAAACACAAAATGCTGGTGTAACTCAGCGGGTCAGGCAGCATCTCAGGAGAGAAGGAATGGGTGACGTTTCAGGTCGACACCCTTCTTCAGACTGATGTCAGGGGAGGGGGTAAGACAAAGATAGGATGTAGTAGGCAACAGGAAGACAGTGGGAGAACTAGGAAGGAGAGGGGAAAGAGAGGGACAGAGGAACTATCTGAAGTTAGAGAAGTCAATGTTCATATCGCTGGGGTGGGAGGTCATGTTACAGTTGTATAAGTCGTTGGTGAGACCGCATTTAGACTATTGTCAAGCTTGAAAGGGAAGATTTACGAGGATGTTGCCGGGACTAGAGGGTGCGAGCTATAGGGATAGGTTTAAGCTGGGTCTCTATTCCTTGGAGCGCAGCAGGATGAGGGGGTGATATTATAGAGGTATACACAATGATGAGAGGAATACATTGCGAAGATGCACAGAGTCTCTTGCCCAGAGTAGGGGAATCGAGAACCAGAGGACATAGGTTCAAGGTGAAGGGGAAAAGATTTAATAGGAATCTGAGGGGTAACTTTTTCACACAAAAGGTGGTGGGTGTATGGAACAAGCTGCCAGAGGAGGTAGTTGAGGCTGGGACTATCCCAATATTTAAGAAACAGACAGGTACATGGATAGGACGTTTGGAGGGATATGGACCAAACGCAGGCAGGTGGGACTAGTGTGGCTGGGACATGTTGGCTGGTGTGGGCAAGTTGGGCGAGAGAAGAGGAAATGGCTGTTCAGGGATCAACACTATGAACATCAAATTAAAATCCCAAAAATAACTTCAGAAAATATTTGCACTAAGCACGGCATTAAAATAGATAATAAGATATTTTAAAAAGCAGCCTGAACAATGCAAAACTAATGAATCATTAATAAAATATTATCACAATTGGCAAATAGATTTTAATCCATCGAATTTCTTGGCTATATTATCATATCATATCATATATATACAGCCGGAAACAGGCCTTTTCGGCCCTCCAAGTCCGTGCCGCCCAGCGATCCCCGTACATTAACACTATCCTACACCCACTAGGGACAATTTTTACATTTACCCAGCCAATTAACCTACATACCTGTACGTCTTTGGAGTGTGGGAGGAAACCGAAGATCTCGGAGAAAACCCACGCAGGTCACGGGGAGAACGTACAAACTCCTTACAGTGCAGTACCCGTAGTCAGGATCGAACCTGAGTCTCCGGCGCTGCATTCGCTGTAAAGCAGCAACTCTACCGCTGCGCTACCGTGCCGCCATATTGAAATGTAATATATGTAATATATGAGAGAAGCTAAGAAACTTTGTCAAAAAATGGCAGCTTGCAAAAATGTGAATTTCTCCCCACTTTTCTACTTGTCAAGTTTATGATAATGGGTTTTAATGTAGCTTATGTTGATGTTAATGCCAAAATGCGAACATGCTTTTGACATTCAAATCACAGGTGGAAGTGTAGATGTGCAGCAATTTTGAAAGAAATTTTAGTTTCCTTACTAGTTCCAGCATGACTTCGGGAAAATAAAACTTCTCCAGTATGTAGTCTTCTCTCAAATCTTGGAAATGCCTTAAGTAATCTTGTACTTGTAGAACATAGACCACAGAAAGGTACAGCACAAGGACGGGCCCGTTGGCCCGCAAACATTACCAGCAGGGCTAGTGATGGGGGCAGATTTGATAGTGGCATTTCAGATTATTTTAGATAGGCACATGAATATGCAGGGAATGGAGGGATATGGATCATGTGCAGGCAGAGATTAGTTCAACTTGATATAATTTTCAGCATGGACATTGTGTGTCCTTGTGTTGTATTGTTTTATGTATGTTAAGAGTATAAGGGTGGCATGGTGTCGCATGGGTAGAGTTGCTGCCTTACAGCGCCAGAGACCCGGGTTCGATCCTGAATATAGGTCATTGTCTGTACGGAGTTTGTACGTTCTCCCCGTGACCTGCGTGGGTTTTCTCCGAGATCTTCGGTTTCCTCCCACACTTCAAAGACATACAGGCTTGTAGGTTGATTGGCTCAGTATAAAATATAAATTGTCCCTAGTATGTGTAGGATAGTGTTATTGTGCGGGGATCGCTGGTCGGTGCGGACTCGGTGGGCCAAAGGGCCTGTTTCTGCGCTGTATCTCTAAACTAAACAAAAACTAAACTTAAAGCCCATTCATTAGATCAGAAATAATTGGAAACCAATAGTGTTATGGGAGTCAGAGTTCATGAAGAGTTTTTTCTGGAGTATTTTTCCTAAAGACCAATGAACATAGGCAGTATTTTACTCCTCCACTCCAGAGGGAGGTGTACATTGAATGATTGGAGCCTCATTAACAGGCAGCTGAGAATTTACATTTCACGTATGCTTAATTAATCCCCCAAAACTTTCATTTTCTTTGCTTTCCCAGTTTTAGTCCATTGTATTGTGTGATCCATAATAACACATGATACCTTTCTTTGGGCTGACTATTAACAGGCAGCATTTTTAACAAGATTGTCCTTGTTCAATAGAAAACACTGAAAACTTCTGCATGGGTATTCATCATTCAATGATTAATGGAATAAAAGTTCTCAAAAGAAAACTGAATCTTATTGGATTAGAATTAAGTTTTTTAATGAGCACTAAGGCATCGAGGAAATCAGAAACTTTACAGTATGGAAGGGATTCATTTGTCCATCTGTGCCAGGTAAAAAAACATAATCTGACTTTCAAGAACTAGGTCCACAACTATGGAAGTAATAGCTCTTCAATTCCTCGCCCGAACAATAATTGGTGTGAGTTCCAGACCTACCACCTTCAGATTGGACAATTCACTCTAATCCTTCTACAAATTACTTTAAATCTATGCTGCTTGGTTTTGACCCCTTTGCTATGGTGGAATGGATTATTTTCGTTACTCATTCTAGGCCAGTCAAATCGTTATGCCGCCTGATTAAGTCCTTCTTCAACCTTCTCTGTTCCAAAGAAAATAATCCTGGTTTATCTAATCTTTCCAACAGTTTTCCAGTCCTAATAAAAACACACAAATTGGTTACACCCACTCTCCAGTACAATCATATCATTCTTGTAACACGGTGACCTGAATTGTGTGGATTGGTTTTGGTTTATGATCATTACAGTGGAATATATTGTTTTCAATGCAATCCAGGCAAATCATCCCATGTATGAGCGCAATCAAAACATATGCAAGTACCAGTGCAGCGGCGTCCGTCCATCTGCGAGAGGTGATGGTGCGGTTTGGCGTTGTCCTGCTTGGAGAGGGGGATTTCTCATCTGTGGTTTCATCTCACTGTGCCCAGCAAGGATGAAGAGTCCTCTCCATTTGATTTGGCCGCTGAGCCTGGGCAGGTAAATGGGAATACAAACTTGCTCAGCGTCTGCATTCCCCTCTCGACCTGACAGGCTGATTCCAGAGGAAGAGCGTGGCTGCAATGTCTGGGGTCTACTCAGTTGTAAGAGTTGCCGGAAGGCGGACGCATGAGGGATCAGCCGACCGTCTTTAGGTGACTCCAGCTCCAGTGCCTTTGGCTCTCCTGAGCCTTACCCACAAGGCAGTGCTATTTAACCCATAGTTGGGACCTGGTTGATGGACGTCAGGACGCGTCCACATGTCGGTGGGCCTGCACGTCGCTTTTCTGGGGGCCAGAGTTCCTCCAAGATTCTCGCGCAGTTTAGCCTGGGACTGAAGGTGGCCCCATTTACCATGTGTTGCCACGAGGAGGCACTGCGAGAGTCGTGATGATGCAGAGGTTATGTTCTGGCAGGGGGAGGTTTACGCACTCGGCTCCCTTTATCGCAAAAATGCTAGCCAGCGGCATCTGGATTTATACCAGGGCACTAGATACATGCAACACCCTGTGGCTCACGCCACCAACATACCAGAGTTGCAAGTACCAGAGGTAGTGCAAATACCAGAGGTAGTGCAAAAAGAGAAAGGAAGCTGAGGGCATAATATATTGTGACAACTACAGAGAAAGTGCAGATTTTAAAAAGTGTAATAGCTACAACGAGGTACATTGGAAGATCGGTAAACATCCTTGGCTTAAGAGCGGTCTGTTCAATAACAGTGGGAAAGAAGCTGTTGTTGAATCTGGTGGCGTGTGCTTTCAAGCATTTATATCTTCTGCCCATGGGATAGGAGAGAAGAGGAAATGACTGGGATGTGAGTGGTCCTTGGTTATGTTGGATGTTTTCCTAATGGCAACGTGAAGTGTAGATAGAGTTGATCGGGAGGGTGGGGAGGTTGGTTTGCTTGATGGACTGGGCTGCATTCACTCATCTCTGTGATATCTTGTAGTTTTGTACAGAGCCGGTGTAACATCAAGCAGTGATGCATCCAGTGGGGATGTATTTATAATGTATCTGTAGAAATTGCTGAGGGTCATTGGAGACATGCTGAATTTTCTTAGTCGTCTGAGGAAGTAGAGGTGGTCAAATGATCAAACCTTGTGCATCGTCTGATGGTTTCTTCTTCACGATCAATCACATGGTCATTTTGTTTTAATCACCTGCAGTGTTTATTATCATTAATATTTCCACGGTGGCGCGTTGAGAGAGGACCGAAATAAAGGCGAGGAGCCGGGTATTTCGGGACGTTCGGTTTATTTCACAGTTATCAGACTGGTCAAGTCTGCTGGGATGGCTTCTCGCCAAAAACCTTGTCCTTATATACCTAGTACAGGACCGCCCCCCTGGACTGGTCCATTCCCGTGCCGAGGGGTCGGTAGTGGTATGGCCCGACCCTTGGGAGCCGCCACACCACTAACATTTTTCACAAAGCTAGCGACTGAGTGCTGAATCCTCTGGAATTAACTAGGAACAGCCTTCTAGTCACAAAAACACTGGTCAACTTTTACCCTTAGTTTTCCATCACTAAACCAATATCAATTTCCCTTGGGTCACATAAACATTGTTTTTTTATATAACATATAACAACTACAGCATGGAAACAGGCCTGTCCGGCCCTACCAGTCCACGCCGACCATTCTCCCTGACCTAGTCTCATCTACCTGCACTCAGACCATAACCCTCTAATCCCCTCTTATCCATATACCTATCCAATTTACTCTTAAATAATAAAATCGAGCCAGCCTCCACCACTTCCACCGGAAGCCCATTCCATACAGCCACAACCCTCTGAGTAAAGAAGTTCCCCCTCATGTTACCCCTAAACCTTTGTCCCTCAATTCTGAAGCTATGTCCCCTTGTTGGAATCTTCCCCACTCTCAAAGGGAAAAGCCTACCCACGTCAACTCTGTCCGTCCCTCTCAAAATTTTTGACCTTCTGCAGCATGGAATCCTATCTTGTGAAAGCTGCAACAAACATACTGCACTCACTGACCCTCTTTGTTACCGCTTCAAAAATCAGATTGAATTTGTCAGACATGGCTTTAATTAGCAAACCCATGTTGATGGTCCCTGATCAATTTGTAATTTCTTAATGGAGGTCCCTGAGAATAAATTTCAATAATTATTTCTGCCGGCAAAATTAAACTAACGGGACAACAAGTTGGCGTTGGCAGTGCAGTGATCCTCTGGTATGTTTCCATAGCCAAGGGTGAGTGAAAACCAACAATCAGAGCCTTCACATTTTCTCCCTTTAGTTTAGAGATATAGCGCGGAAACAGGTTGTTCAGCCCACCGAATCCATGCCGACCAGCGATCGCCGCACACCAACACCAGCCCGACACACACTAGGGACAATTCACGTTTATACCAAGCCAATTAACCTACAAACCTGTACGTCTTTGGAGTGTGGAAGATCTCGGAGAAAACCCATGCCGGTCACGGGGAGAACGTGCAAACTCTGCACAGTCAAGCACCCATGGTCTCTGGCGCTGTAAGGCAGTAGCTCTACCGATATGCCAGCATGCCACCCTTTGTCCCTTTAACAGTCTAGGATATAAGCCAAAGAGGCATAAGAGACCGCAGTTGCTGAAATCTAGAGAGAACACAAACTTGCAGAAACTCAGCAGGCCAGGTAGCCTCAGGGAGGAAAATGCACAGAGGAAAAGGGTTGGGATCCTTCATCTGGTCCGAAAGAGTAGAGGGATGATGGCCAGTATAAAGAGGAGATGAGGAGGTATGGGGCAAGAGATGACAAGTGATAGGAGAGGTGGGGTTTATTGGCAGATAGATAGGTTGGGAAGCAGAGGTGTACTGTAGATAACAACAATGGCTGGACGGTGTTGTGAAGTCAGCAAAGGGTTTTAGATTATGACATCTGATGAGAAAAGAAGAATTGAATCAAATAAAAGAGTGATAACGCATCGATGGGAAGAGTCCGGGAAGGGGTTAGAGGACCAGGGGGGAGGAGTGTGTTGGAGATGGGCAGGCAGTATAGGAAGGGGATGGGGAAAGATTGAGTGAGGAATTAAAATGGCTTACATTCGGAAGCTTGGCAAGACGAAGGTGACTGTTCTGCCGAGCAGCTGCACTCTGCCTGCCATGGCCATCTGAAGCTCCTGCCTGCAAGCCATTATAATTTATCTTCCCATTTCCAACCAGTCGGTCCTCAACCCTCTCCATTGCCAGGGTGAGGCAAATGCAAACGGAAGGAACAGCATTTCATATTCTGTCTGTATATCTACAATTGAACAACAAATTTTCCAATTTCAGATAAGTTGCTTCCCCTCTGCCCCTTTCTTTCATCTTTCGATCTACCCAGGTCCTCTCACACTAATTCTTTCTTTACAACTATCCCCAGCCCCCATCACAAAGCCTCTCTCCTCCGCCCCTACCCCAACTTCCCTTTCCCACATACACTTCTCCTTGTATGTCCAATCCCCTCCCTCCACTGTTCCCATCTGCCCACCAACAACCCCTTATTTGGTTCCATACTTCTTTTCTTACCAGATTCCATAATCTGCAGCCCTTTGCTGTCTTCATATCCCCTCTCATCCTCTGTCTCTCAGTCCACCTTTGCCTTCCTCATCTGACTCCATCTGTCAACCAATCCTTCCTGATCTACCAGTCCCTTGCTGGCTTGTAGCAAATGGTTCCCTTCAACCTCTTCATGCTAGCTATTTCCCCTCTACTCTTTTAATCCAGATAAAGGGCCTTCACCTGAAATGTTGAATGTCCATTTCCCTCCATAGATGTTGCCTGACCCGTTGAGTTCCTCGAGTAGTTTAATTGTTGCATATAATACACCTAATCTAGGACAAGTGATTTAACCACTTTCAAAGATGCTTGAAAGACCGGAGCGACTAGGCTTGTATACACTGGAATTTAGAAGGATGAGAGGGGATCTTATCGAAACGTATAAGATTATTAAGGGGTTGGACACGTTAGAGGCAGGAAACATGTTCCCAATGTTGGGGGAGTCCAGAACCAGGGGCCACAGTTTAAGAATAAGGGGTAGGCCATTTAGAACGGAGAAGAGGAAAACCTTTTTCAGTCAGAGAGTTGTGAATCTGTGGAATTCTCTGCCTCAGAGGGCAGTGGAGGCCAATTCTCTGAATGCATTCAAGAGAGAGCTAGATAGAGCTCTTAAGGATAGTGGAGTCAGGGGGTATGTGGAGAAGGCAGGAACGGGGTACTGATTGAGAATGATCAGCCATGATCACATTGAATGGCGGTGATGGCTCGAAGGGCCGAATGGCCTACTCCTGCACCTATTGTCTATTGTCTATTGTCTATAAAGATCCTAAGCATCTTAATATTTCTTTTGCTGTATTTGTCCTTCAATATTCAACACTTGTATAGTTTGGAAGAATGAGGGGGACATCATGGAAACGTACCAAATAGTGAAAGGCTTGGAAGAGTTGATGTGGAGAGGATGTTTCCACCAGTGGGAGAGTTTAGGACTAGATTCAGAAATAATGGACGCTCCTTTAGGAAGGAGATGAGAAGGAATTTCTTAAGTCAGAGGCTGGTGAATCTGTGGAATTCTTTGCCACAGAAGGCTGTGGAGGCCAAGTCAATTGATATTTTTAAAGCAGAGGAAGATAGATTCTTGATTAGTACAGGTGTCAGGGGTTATGGGGAGAAGGCAGGAGAATGGGGTTAGGAGGGAGAGATAGATCAGCCATGATTGAATGGCAGAGCAGACTTGATGGGCCAAATGGCCTAATTCTGGTTCTATTATTTATGACCTTATGATTTGTTATCGTTGACTGCAACAAGGATCATTTCCTGCTCTTATTAAGATACTTGCCACCCACCCTCCTCTGCACATGGGTTATCCTTTTGGTTTCTGCTGGGCTCTTCTCTTACCTAGGTTATACATTCTTGTTGAGGACTTTTCTGTGCACTCTGTATCTTCTTCTTTGCTCCACCTATTATACTTGGGTTTAGCTTGATTTTATATGTGTTTAGAATGATCTGATGTGATTGGATAGCATGCAAAACAAAAGTTTTCACTGTGCCTTGATACGAGCGACAATAATAAATCTAACCTAACTTAAACCTTATGTACATAAAAAATGAAGGATGAGATTTACCAGGAGATGGCTTGCATGTAAGGAAGAAGTGAATGGAACAAAGTGTGCGCAGGGTGAGAAGAGGCAATAAAATCACGTGATGTAAATATCGGCATAAATCAACTGGAAGAAATGACTCTGTACCTTGGATTCTACGTAATTCTAGATAAACCCGTGTTAGAATCTGAAAAGCTGATAACCACAGGAAATGGTGTTCATAAACAAATATGTTAAAAAATTATCCATTGCACAGAAACAAGATAAAATACTGCATATCCATAAATAAGTTATACAAATAATCACATAATCATTTTTATATACAATGTATGCTATAGATAATGTATGTGTTGGTGATACACAACACATTGTCTCACTCCATCTCCCCACTCATTGAACCAAGAAGCTCTCACTTTCCACTTCAAGCTAGGTTATCATTGACAAGTGCTCTCATCACCAACGGGTGCAATCTCATCGGAGACCTTTGGACGATCTTTGATCGGACTTTACTGGCTTTATCTTGTACTGATTCTTATTCATGTTCATAAGTTCTAGGAGCAGAATTAGGCCATTCAGCCCATCTGGCCTACTCCGCCTTTCAATCATGGCTGATCTATCTTTCCCTCTCAACCCCATTCTCCTGCCTTCACTCCATAACCCCTGACACCCTTACTAAACAAGAATATTCACAATATTCCGTTTATCGTGTATTTGTACACTGTGGAGAGCTCGATTGTAATTATGTATTGTCTTTCTGCTGACTGGTTAGCACACAATAAAAGCTTTTCACTGTACCTCGCTACACGTGACAATAAACTAACCATCAGAAGCAAATACCACTTTCCTATCAATGTACAGGCACCATACCCTCCAAGAGACTCCGGCCGCCAACATTCATCCATACCCATGAGTTTTTGCCATGGCACTTTCCACAAGAGGTAGCACACTTAAGGGCCTGTCCCACTTTAGGCGATTTTAATGCGACTGCCGGCGATAGGACTGTCGCCGACAGTTCGCCGGGTGTCGCGGGCATGATCATGAGGAGTCTTCCAAAAATCGTAGTGGATCTCAGTGCATCGCTGAGAAATCATCCGGAGTGAAATTTCTCAGCGACAGCTGGCTTGTCGCCAGGTATCGTTGCTTATTGCGGGCGCTGTCGCATGCTGTCCCCAGGTTTGCTAGATTCTCTTAGATGCATTTAGAAGCACATAATATTACAATAAGCAAAGTTATTTCAAAATACCATAAAACGCTTGTGTTTAACCAATTTATTTACCGTCAGGACATTTGACGTGGTAGATTGGAGGTGACAGTTTGACGGTCAGGTAAGTGTGGGAATTTTTGCGATGTTTATGGCCATCAGCGATTACATTTAAAGTAGGCTCCCAACCCAGATATGCAACTCAGAAACCAGATATGCATCTCCCATACATTTTCAAAGAATGCCCACACATTTTTCACAAAAATCCACTTAACTACTTTACTTTAAAAAAAAATTTTTTTAATACAGCTATTAGTAAACTGGAAGTAAATCCAGTTTATGCCTTGTTACAGTGAAGTTTGGTTTTTAAGTAACCCTTACAAGATGTTATAGTTCAAAACTCTCAAGTACTTACCGACTTGTCAGTGATTTCAGCGAAAATTAGGATGCCTAGAGAAGCATTGACAGCGTGGGAATTTTGCGATGTTTCCCAAGACGATGTAATCTCGACCTGACTCAGCATTGTCGGGGTCATTGTCGTTGGGTAAAAGAAAATTTCAGCGATCTGCTACGACTTTGACAGTCACCGGCAGTTGCCTAAAAAATCGCCTAAGTGGGACAGGCCCTTAACTCTTTTACAAACCATAGACCATAGAACGGTACAGCACTGGAACAGGCCCTTCTGCCCGCAATGTCTGTGCCAAACACAATGCCAAGATAAACTAATCTCATCTGCCTGCACATGATCCACATCCCTCCTTTCCCTGCCTATCTTTGTGCCTATCTAAACGTATTTTACCTTCTTCTTTTCCATTACCTGGCGCCTGCAAACATTGTTTTTCCTTGCACAGTAGCTGGTGTTTATAATGTGACAAGATCCTCTCTTGCACAATGAGACCAAAAGCAGATTGGTTACGTATTTTATGGAACATGTCCATACAGTGGACAAATGGAAATCAAACTTTTATTTACCTGTCATCTTAATTCTCTGCTTCTTTCTCAGTCTGATCTCTTTATCTCAGTTGTGCACCGATCAAAATAATTTATGATGAGATTCAAGAACAAAACCTCACCTCCCAATCAGGTAAAATGACAACTGTCCAGTCGCAATGCTGTGTTCGACAGTTTTACGTAATTAACATTCCAGATTTCTAGCATTCTTTCTGATTTGTTTTAATGAATTTGGAGGTGGCCCCTGGGATCAGCTGGTGGAGCCACTGCTTCACAGCTCCAGTGACCTGGGTTCGATCCTGACCTCTGGTGTTGTCTGTGTGGAGGTTGCACATTCTGCCTCCGAAAGTGGGCTTCCCATGGGTGCCCCGGTTTCCTCCCACAAGCCAAAGACATGCAGTTTGATAGGTTGTGACTGTGAATAGGATGTAGGTGAGTAGAACAAACTGGGGAGAAATTGATGGGAATTTGGAGGGAATAAAAGGTCAGAGTAGGATTAGTGTGCAGTAAATGAGCGATTGATGGTCAGTGCAGACTGGGCTAAATAATCTATACCCATGCCATTCATCTCTAAGTTTCCATGACTTAGTAATCATTCCTCATATTTACCTCCTCTAAGCTTTTCTTAAATACTTTGTCTCTCTTCATAAATTGATGACGGATATCCTCAATAAATTGTTGAATTCTACAGTTTATCCCTTTTCTGTCCCCCACTTTCTCAATCTCCATTGCACCTATTTAGATGTTACTGTAGGGCGGCACGGTAGCGCAGCGGTAGAGTTGCTGCTTTACAGCGAATGCAGCGCCGGAGACTCAGGTTCGATCCTGACTACGGGTGCTGCACTGTAAGGAGTTTGTACGTTCTCCCCGTGACCTGCGTGGGTTTTCTCCGAGATCTTCGGTTTCCTCCCACACTCCAAAGACGTACAGGTATGTAGGTTAATTGGCTGGGTAAATGTAAAAATTGTCCCTAGTGGGTGTAGGATAGTGTTAATGTACGGGGATCACTGGGCGGCACGGACTTGGTGGGCCGAAAAGGCCTGTTTCCGGCTGTATATATATGATATGATATGATATGATACGGGTGCTGCACTATAAGGAGTTTGTACGTTCTCCCCGTGACCTGCGTGGGTTTTCTCCGAGATCTTCGGTTTCCTCCCACACTCCAAAGACGTACAGGTATGTAGGTTAATTGGCTGGGTAAAATGTTTTTTTTTTTAAATTGTCCCTAGTGGGTGTAGGATAGTGTTAATGTATGGGGATCGCTGGGTGGCACGGACTTGGAGGGCCGAAAAGGCCTGTTTCCGGCTGTATATATATGATATATGATATGATATGATATGATATGTTCCTCTTCAACTGAGGATTCCACCCCACTACAGTCAAAGCGGCCCTCAACCATTCCATTCCATGCCTGCATTTAGTGACGCCACTCCCTTCTCTCCATCTTCTCCTTCCATCCCATCAGTGCCTACATTCAATAGCTCATCCTCAGCCATTTCCAACACTTCCAGAACAATGCTACCATCTAGTACATCTTTCCTATCTCTCTTTCAGGTTCCCTGTCATGTCGTGGTTCACTCCACAGTACCCACATTACTCCTTCCTGTATGGCACCCAATGTGCAGTCACAAGAAATGCAGCAATTAGATTTTTACTTCTTTTTTCATAGTAGTGTTTTAAAAGTCATAAAAGTGTCATACTGTAATAGAGTCATGAAGGTATTTCTGGCTGAAACAGTAATCTATCACACGAATCAATATAATGTCGTTATTAATCTCCTATGTACTGCAGAGACCAAACATCAACTTGGTAACTGCTTTGTAGGACACTTATGTTTGTTTCCCAAGTGTTACCCTGATATGTCAATCATTCCTGCTCCATCTTACTCCTATAATCTCTATTTTTGGTCTTCATTATTAGACTATAGACAATAGACAATAGACAATAGGTGCAGGAGTAGGCCATTCGGCTCTTCGAGCCAGCACCGCCATTCAATGTGATCATGGCTGATCATTCTCAATCAGTACCCCGTTCCTGCCTTCTCCCCATAACCCCTGACTCCGCTATCCTTAAGAGCTCTATTTAGCTCTCTCTTGAATGCATTCAGAGAATTGGCCTCCACTGCCTTCTGAGGCAGAGAATTCCACAGATTCACAACTCTCTGACTGAAAAAGTTTTTCCTCATCTCCGTTCTAAATGGCCTTCCCCTTATTCTTAAACTGTGGCCCCTGGTTCTGGACTCCCCCAACATTGGGAACATGTTTCCTGCCTCTAACGTGTCCAACCCCTTAATAATCTTATACGTTTCGATAAGATCCCCTCTCATCCTTCTAAATTCCAGTGTACACAAGCCTAGTCGCTCCAGTCTTTTCAACATATGACAGTCCGCCATTCCGGGAATTAACCTAGTAAACCAACGCTGCATGCCCTCAATAGCAAGAATATCCTTCCTCAAATTTGGAGACCAAAACTGCACACAGTACTCCAGGTGCGGTCTCACTAGGGGCCTGTACAACTGCAGAAGGATCTCTTTGCTCCTATACTCAACTCCTCTTGTTATGAAGGCCAACATTCCATTTACTTTCTCCACTGCCTGCTGTACCTGCATGCTTACTTTCAGTGACTGATGCACTAGGACACCCAGATCTCGTTGTACGTCCCCTTTTCCTAAACACTTCCAATTACTCTGAAGACTTCCAATTAATTGACATTTTACTTCTCTGTTACTCTCATTCTGACTTCTCTATCTCAGTCATGTACTGTTGCTAATAATTACCATAGAGACTCACAAACAACATCTCATCTTCCAATTGGACACATAGCAAACGCCCTAACTCAATGCTGTGTTTAAAAGGTTTACATCAGCATCCAGATTGTTTTATTCCAGATTTTTGTATTCTTTCTAAATTGCTTTAATAAGTTCAGATGAGGCACAGTAGCACAGCTGGTTGAGCTATTGTGATCCTGATCTCTGGTGCTGTCTGTGTGGAGGTCAGGATTAAACCCAGGTCACTGGGAAGTTCTACATAGACTCAGAAAACTCCACCTCAATTTTGACTGGGCATTTTTTAGTTTTTTGGATTTAACATTGCATTTAACATGATTATTCTGCTATTCCTGTTTTCATTTCCTCTGGGCTCATTGATGTTTCTTTATTTGTTCTTTTGCTGTGCACTATCATCAACATTGTTATTTAATTCCCTGCTGTGATCTTCCTTTTTCAGTTTTCCTTCCTTCCACCATTTTTTATGCACCTAATATTTGTTTCATTTCTCATGTTCATTTTTAGTTCTATTAATAGGCCTTTCACTATTTCTAACTCCACTGAAGTTGCCTGACCTGTTGAATATTTCTAGTATTGCCTGTCTTTATGAATAATGGGTTGAATTGTCACCTGTTTCCATTGAGGAGGTTGTAAACAATGCGCTGCTCTTTAAATGATGCCAGAGGATATTTGTCAATCACATGAATGATTGGAACCAATTTTAATATATTTTCTCCAGGATAGATCACATGACAAAATAACATTTCTTGAATGACATCAACTGTCTGAATCAGTGTGATTTACTGTTGAGATTTTTCATAAACCTTGGGCACAAAGCCTTTTGAGTCAAAACAAAAGCACCTAAGCGGAAATAGATGCAAAATGCTGTTAACCCTCAGATGGCTAGCTGGCATCTGTGGAAATTGAAACAAAAAATAATATTTTAGGTTTAAGACTCTCGTTCGGAAACTTTGATATGCAAGTCTTCAACTAGAAATATTAACTCTGTTCCGATTTCCACAATCATTGCTTGACTTGTTGAGCGATTTCGGAACTTTCTACTTCAATTTCAGATTTCCAACGCCTGCATTGTTCTTTTTTTGCTTTTCAGCACCAATGAGGAGTCAGTCCAACACAGCAACCGACCCTGGCTAAGACCACATGGTAGATATTAAAAGCAGTTGTTTTGTGAGATTTTCACAGGATGTAGAGAGAAACAGGCAGGGCCGTCTTAACGCATGGGCCTGATGGGCACTTGCCCGGGGGCCCACGAGCATAGGGGCCCCATGCTGATCTGTGTATGTTAAGTGACTTGCAATAAATAAATACTACTTTAAAAATGTAGGTTCAATAAGTGCTTTTTTCACAACATTTTCGGTCACTAAGTGCTTCTCACAGCGATCTGTAAGTGCTTTTCGCAACAATGTAGCACCCTAAGTCCATCGCTAAGTGCTTTTCGGTAAGTGCTTTTCGCCGGCACGACAGGGGGGGGCTGGTAGGGAAAGGGGGGTGGGGGAGAGTAACGGTAGGGGCCCCAGTACACTACTTTGCCCGGGGGCCCATAATGCTGTAAAAACGGCCCTGGAAACAGGACCCTGTTTTCATTGTCACTGTAGGATTTCTACATTGCCATCTTGTCCAGAGTAGGCTGTTCAGATCACTTGACTCTTACACACCTTGGGATTTGGTATTTAAGTTTAACTTTGGTACTTAAATCATGCCTCATGATGCCACCAAGACTGTGATTCCCATTTAAAACGCAGTCTGGCAGAACATGTTTGGCTATCTGCAGTATTTTGATTGGCAGGTCATTAAAAGGCATTGACAGGGCACCTGATAGTGCTGTTGATAGTCCATTTTAAGAGCCAAACCTCAGTAACATTAGATAGGCACAAAAAACCTTTGAACCATATTCTGTCATTGACACATGAATTCACAGTTCATTGGAAAATTAACCATGAGTAACTGCGGGTGTA
The DNA here is from genome assembly GCF_053455715.1 of Rhinoraja longicauda. Lineage (NCBI taxonomy): Eukaryota > Metazoa > Chordata > Chondrichthyes > Rajiformes > Arhynchobatidae > Rhinoraja > Rhinoraja longicauda. The sequence goes on along the minus strand of NC_135954.1, from coordinate 40,498,478 downwards.
TTGAGCAGTGATTTGCAGTTGTTTACTAGGAAACATTACGCCCTTTGCTATAGTAAATTGTAGTTGTCAGAGCAATATTGCACTTAAGGTAACTACCAAACCTCCCTCCCCTCTCTCTTCCCCAATAACCCCTTCCTTTCCTTTTCCCTAAACCTCCCCCCCCCCTTCCCAGTGCCCCACCTGGACTCACATCTATTTCTCCCCTTCCCCTCCCCTTCCATCAAATTCCTTCCTCTAGCTTCACAATTTTTGTAACTCTTCAATCCTTTTGTCTCCAACTTTCTGTCTTTTCATCTCTGGCCTTTGTCCAACTTTCTGACTATCAAATCACCCCGCTCACCTACATCAACCTACTACCTGGTTGACACAAAATGCTGTAGTAACTCACCAGAACAGGCAGCATCTCTGGAGAGAAGGAATGGGTAACGTTTCGTGTCGAGACCTTTCTCTCTCCTCAATAACATTCGGTTGATAGACTGCAGAGATAAAAATTAGTGAGCTCCACATTGCAGCCCAATGGCCCAAAATGCTGCAATACTGTGTGGTTCATCTGCCCTCAAAGTCAGTATAGAGTCATTGAGCCATAGAGTGATACAGTGTGGAAACAGGCCCTTCGGTCCAACTTGCCCACACTGGCCAACATGTCCGATCCACGCTAGTCCCACCTGCCCGCTTTTGGTCCATATTCCCCCAAACCTTGTCCAACCTATGTGCCTGTCTAACTGTTTCTTAAATGTTGGGATAGTCCCTGCGTCAAGTACCTCCTCTGGCAGCTTGTTCCACACACCCACCACCCTTTGTGTGAAAAAGATACCCCTCAGATTCCTATTAAATCTTTTCCCTTTCACCTTAAGCCTATGTCCTCTGGTCAAGGGTCCATTCTCAGCAGAGGCAAGCTTCTGAGGCAATACCAAATCCCAAGATGTAGGGGTCCTCAAATACTATCTGCAGTGATCGAATCACTCAAACACCATTTCCTCTTTTCCCCTTTTCCTTCAGACAGAAGATATAAAAGCTTGAAAGCATGTAACACTAGATTCAATGACAACTTCCCTGCAACGATCAGACTCGTGAACACGTCTCTCATATGTTAAGAATGTAGTCAAAATTCTCCAATATATTTCATTGAAGTCCATGCATTTTTCTTAATCTGCATTTTATCTGTGGATGCAACACTTTGATCGATATTCGATTAACCTGTAAACTGACTGACAGCAGCTTTTTTTCCAGATGGGAGGTGTACAATTCAAACATATGTACATTGAATTTTCCCATTTCAAGAAAGCCACTCCCTCTGTTCCTTTATCTTCCTGATCTATCTAGGTTTAACCCCCACCCCCCCCCCCCCCCCGCCCCCCCAATCATCCCGGGTCCTGCATCTCTCTGATTTATTTCCCTCCCCACCTGCATCCATCTGGATATCACCTGACCATTTAACCTACTGGATCTCCTATCCCCTCCCTCTACAGGTTCCATACATCCAGATCCCTTTTTATCTGGTTCCACTTATCCATTTATTTACCTATCTAATTCCAGCATATGCAATATTTTATGTCCCCACTTATCATCTTCTAGTCTCAACCTCTAACTGCAGCCTCTCTTCCCTCCACCTGGCTCCATCCGGCCAATTTATTTTCTCTCCTTACCTCTGTCTACCTCCCACTCACCCGGCCAGACACCCAACCACCTCTCCCCTTCCCCCACCTGGCTTCATCTGCCAAAGGTATCACAAAGTGCTGGAATAACTCAGCAGGTCAGGCAGCATCTAGGAGAGAGGGAATGGGTGACGTTTCGGGTCGAGACCCTTCTCCTGGCTTCATCTGCCCATCATCCTCCTTTTCACCTGCTTCCACCCATTTCCTGTCAGCTCCTACCTCCCCTCTCCCTCTCACCCCTTCATGCTGCTGAAATCACCTTCTCCTCCTCAGTCATGAAACATTGGTCATCCCTTTGCCATCACGGATGCTGCTTGACTCCCATGTTACTCCAGCAGTCTAGATTTTGCTCCCGATTGCAACATCTGTATTCTCTTGAGTCCATCTTCATGATGTATTGACAGTAATGAGTGGAGCAGGTGATGGACCTACTCAACTAGACATTCAAAGTTCTGGAGTAATAGAACCCTCTGTGGGTCAGGCAGCATCACTGTAGAAAAAGATGGGCTGGGGCTGTCCAGTCCGAAGACATCTCCAGTTTGAAGAAGGGTCCCGAACTGAAACATCACCCATCCTTTTTCTCCAGAGATGCTGTCTGACCTACTGAGTTACTCCAGCACTTTGTGTCTATCTTTGATATAAACCAGCATCTGCAGTTCCTTTCCAGACATTCAATGGTTTACTGCCGTCTCGCTTAAACTGTCAATAGAGAGTTAGTTATTTTACACCAAGCTGCACATTGTGTTCACTTATTATCACCTGTATTTGATTCAATCCCTCCTTTCTTTCCCCTTTCAATTGAGAAAGATCAGTTTGGCATTGCATAAGGATGATGGGGCTCGTTAGCAAATTTGCAGATGACACGCTGGGTGGCAATGTGAACTGTGAGGAAGATGCTATAAGGTTGCTGGGTGACTTGGACAGGTTGTGTGAGTGGGCGGATGCATGGTAGATGCCGTTTAATGTGGATAAGTGTGAGGTTATCCACTTTGGTGGTAAGAATAGGAAGGCAGATTATTATCTGAATTATGTCAAGTTAGGAAAAGGGGTGGTACAACGAGAACTGGGTGTCCGAGTGCATCAGTCTTCATAACAAGAGGAGTTGAGTATAGGATCAAAGAGGTCCTTCTGCAGTTGTACAGGGCCCTAGTGATTTTTTAGATTTAGAGATACAGCGCGGAAACAGGCCCTTCGGCCCACCGAGTCCGTGCCGCCCAGCGATCCCCGCACATTAACACTATCCTACACACACTAGGGACGATTTTTACATTTACCCAGTTAATTAACCTACATACCTGTACGTCTTTGGAGTGTGGGAGGAAACCGAAGATCTCGGAGAATCTTCTCCGAGACCGCACCTGGAGTACTGTGTGCAGTTTTGGTCTCCAAATTTGAGGAAAGATATTCTTGCTATTGAGGGCGTGCAGTGTAGGTTCACTAGGTTAATTCCCGGAATGGCGGGACTGTCGTATGTTGAAAGACTGGAGCGACTAGTCTTGTATACACTGGAACTTAGAAGGATGAGAGGGGATCTTATTGAAACATATAAGATTATTAAGGGATTGGACACGTTAGAGGCAGGAAACATGTTCCCAATGTTGGGGGAGTCCTGAACCAGGGGCCACAGTTTAAGAATAAGGGGTAGGCCATTTAGAACGGAGATGAGGAAAAAAGTTTTCAGTCAGAGAGTTGTAAATCTGTGGAATTCTCTGCCTCAGCAGGCAGTGGAGGCCAATTCTCTGGATGCTTTCAAGAGAGAGCTAGATAGAGCTCTTAAAGATAGCGGAGTGAGGGGGTATGGGGAGAAGGCGGGAACGGGTTACTGATTGTGAATGATCAGCCATGATCACATTGAATGGTGGTGCTGGCTCAAAGGGCTGAATGGCCTACTCCTGCACCTATTGTCTATTGTCTATTGTCTATTCTTAGAAATAGCTCTCCTATTGTACGTTAACTAGTGTAGAAACAAGGAACTGCAGATGCTGGTTGATAAAAAAGATGCAAAGTGCTGGAGTAACTCAGCAGGTTAGGCAGCATCTCTGGAGAACATGGATTGTTGATGTTTCAGGCCGAGACTCATCTTTGGACTGATACATCTCGTGTCAGGATCCTTCTTTATTCTGATTAAGTTAACCAATGTTAATCATAGGTGAACCAATGTTTTAGACATAATTATCATGACTTGTTTGGTTCTGAAGTTAGTCTCTTATTTATTATCTCCCAAATAAATGATAGGCAGATAATCAGATTGATCCTAAAACATGTCCTGCTGGTATCAGGGAGATCTCTGTGAATGAAAGGGAAGCACAATGGTGCAGGGGTAGTGCTGCTGCCTTACAGCGCCAGAGACTCAGGTTTGATCCTGACTGCAGATGCTGTCTGTACGGAGTTTGTACATTCTCCCAGCGACTGCGTGGGTTTTCTCCAGGTGCTCTGGTTTCATTCCACACTCCAAAGATTTACAGGCTTGTAGGATAATTGGCTTTGGTAAAATTGTAAATTGTTCCTCATGTGTAGGATAGTGCTAGTGTACGGGGTGATCGCTAGTCTGCGCAGACTCGGTGGGCTGAAGAGCCTGTTTCTGCGCTGTATTTCTAAAGTCTAAAATCTAAAGAAAGACTTGAAGTAAGAGTGACCTTTGATAGTGCATTATTCACATTCCTTGCAGGTCTTATTGAAATAAATGACATATTTTAAGAACAATGAACTGCAGACACTTGTTTACAAAAGAAGACACAAGCCTATGGGATAATTCTGCTGTGATATTCTCACCATCTGTGGAGGTATGTGCTGAATATTACTAATTTGTTACTCCCTGTAAAACCCTTGTTCCACTTGCTGCATCGTGCGATGGAAACTTCAAATCCCTTTTTGCAGTTGTTCTACCATAATGGATTCATAGATATGTCTCTTTATGGTACTGTATAGTCATTGCACGTGGCTTTATGCAAGTTTATTTATGTATTTTGTCTTCAGGAAAATGTTAAAAATTAATATCTGTTTTCCAATTAATTCTGGCATTAAATAAAATAGATCATTTATTTGCTATCAAGTGCAGCACTGTAGATACATTAAGACACCAAAGACAGTTTTATCCCGCAGGATCTAAACTCTGTGTCTATGTGAAATTGAATAAAAAGAACTAATAATTTAGCTTCCAACTGTGCAAACTTTTTTTAAAAAAGAAATACTATTTACCTGCTGGAATTAATGGGTTTGAGGCATTTTGTATGAGAATATTAACTGTAGGCCTAATGTTCTAAAAAATCCATTACTTCATCTTTTATATAATTAGGAGACATCAAATGAGAATAATCTTCAGATTCGATAAAATACAGTGCTGAAAATGACACTTCAAGGGCAGGTTCCCGCCAGCTACGATGGCGGCAACGGGGGCCTTGGTGGTAGCGGGGCCTCGCGCTCAACCCACAAACAGCAGTCGATGAGCGTGAGGGGGGGAGGGGAAGACAATGGGGACTCGACATGGGGGGGGGGGGCGCTGTGAAGAACAATGGAGGAGCCGGCGTGGGAGGACCACTGTGAGGAACGGTGGGAGAACAAAGGGGGACCTGATGTGGTGGAGGGGGACACTTTAGTTTAAGAATCCTCGGCTCAGGGGAGAAGCCATTCGTTCATTTGTTTGTTTGTTCATTCGTTCCAGTTAAGGCGTTGTGCGCATGACAACCAGCCAACAGTCACTTGTCTTTTTCTTTTTTTTTCATTTTTGTGTTGTGTGTTGTGTGTTGTGGCTGTTGGCAGACCAATTTCCCTCTGGGGATGAATAAAATTTTATCGTATCGTATCGTATGTCAGTATAATATGGCAAGTGATTCGCTAGTATAGTTGCTACTGGTTATTCTCACTTTGTGGTAACACTCTATCTATAACGACTAATGCAGTCCACTTTGTTCAATGCCATCTTTTCCCAACAAATCTGTGTTGAAGATGCTTGTATTGCTAATTTCAGTGACATGACATGTAGGTCAATTAAACTCTAGGGTCGTGTCCTGGTCTCATCCAAATCAGTAGGAGTTATGCTAAAAGAAAAATACAGCAGCTTTTGGAAATGAGAAGATACTGAAAATACTCAACAAAGCAGGCAGCTTCTGAAAGAAAAATAAAACATTTCAGGTCAATGACCCTGTCATCTGGGTCTCAGTAATTACCTTCATCACTGTATGTTATGGGGAAGGGAAGTTAGACATGGATCGTGCATGACGCCACTGAAAGCTGTGTACAAAGCAAAGACTGGGCTTATCTGGTAATAAAATTGCCAGCAGACACCCACTTTCCATTGAGAATGGTCCCATGGATCAAATGTCGCAATCTTCTGTGGTAAAGCTGTATCTAAAACCAAATCACTATCTTCAAGACAAAAACATTGAAGGGCAATGTGCTAATTCATGAATAATCACTCACACTGCATAACAAAAAGGAATTTTACAATTTGCACAAAGCATTATGTCAGATTTATGCAAAATAAATTTTAAATACTTTATGAAATCTCCCTTAAAAATTTATGCAGATTGCTCTCTTGTTCTCTAATAGTTGGAGTCTTTCAGTGTGTTGCAGATGCAAATACAATGGTTGTTTTTTTAATTTACTGTCTCCAAGCCTTCCTTCTCTCTTTGCCTCTTTCATGGTCCCTGCATCCTTGTGCTGTACTGTGACACTGTACTCATATTAATGCAAAGGAGGAGTTTTAAGTCTGATCATATCCCTGCAGAATCTTCCTTTGCTTTAATGTGAGTGCAATGCTCACATACCACACTTTTATCCAGATTTAGTTTCTGCATTTTTTATCACTAATCCTTCACAGAGAATAAAAAGTGAAAGCAAGATTCTTGAGAAGGGCAAAATTGAAAGGAGATGTCCGGGGCAAGTTTCTTTATAAAGTGGGTGGTGAGTGTTTGGAACCCATTGCCAACAGTGGGAGTGGAGGCAGATAAAAGAGTAGCATTTAAGAGACTTTTAGATGAGCTTGTGAAAATGCAGGGAATGGAGGGATTTCCAATACAATACAATACAATACAATATATCTTTATTGTCATTGTACCGGTGTACAACGAGATTGGGAATGCGCCTCCCATACGATGCAATAATTGAATTAAATTAAACAACAACCCAACGAAACAAATTGTAACAGTTTTAAGACAGAATAAAGTGCAAGTAGATCTGTGCCGGATCACTGTGCGATGTGACCATCCGGCTCAGCAGGACCGGTTCATAGCAGCTATGGCCCTGGGGATGAAGCTGTTCCTGAGTCTGGAGGTGCGGGCGTAGAAGGCCTTGTATCGTCTGCCCGATGGAAGGAGTTCGAACAGACTGTTGCAGGGGTGTGAAGAGTCTTTGTGGATGCTTGTGACTTTTCTGAGGCATCGTGTGTTGTAGATGCCCTCCAAGTCTGGTAGCTGTGTTCCGATGGTCCTCTGAGCTCTATGGACTACCCGCTGAAGAGCTTTCCTTTCCAACGAGTGGGCAGGGCAAATTTGTTTAACTTGGCACTGACATTGTGGGCTGAAGGTTCCTGTGCTATAATGCCCTATGTTCTATATTCTTTGCTTTACAACAATTTTCACTGATATATTTTCTGAAAAGTATGAGACCTGCCTTCAGTTTCAGCCAAAACATTTAGTTATCAATTTCTTTGCACAATTTCTCTGGGAAGTAGAGTGGAGCAGTAGTTGCTGCCTCACAGCGTCAGAGACCTGGGTTCATTCCTGACTACAGGTGCTGTCTGTTAAGCTGAAGGACGGTCCCGACCCAAAATGTCACCTATTCATGTTCTCCAGAGATGCTGGCTGGCCCACTGAGTTACTCCTGCCCTTTGTGTAACTTCTTTCCAAAAACTTCTGCCCATTATTCAATAATTTGTCAGTTTATTTCAATTATTTTTCTTCTATGAACGCAGTGGGTTGGAGGGTCTGTTTCTAAGCTGTACAACTCCATGACTCTATGACTTGTCCATTATGGAAGAAAAAAAACAAATGCAGAATCATTGTAAACAGATGAACAGGTTTTGTCATAATGTACACAAAATTATAACCCTCACAGGCTGGCTTCGAGAAAGACTTCAAAGCTTCCAGTTGAGAAAATGATTCTGTGCAGAATAGTTGTTTACTTCTAGAGAATATGTATTTGTACATGGTATAATTCTGAGAAAATCCCTAGCAAATTAATTTAGCTGAGAATTGTGATGTATAACAGTTGAGAAGGGGAGAATTTTCTTTCTGAGAATCTCTGTAACTCTTTACCTCAGAGAGCTATGGTACAATAGTTTCATGGGCTCATCTTGATAGTTTTGTGGATTATAGAAAGAAAAGGGGTGTGGGAATATAAAATAGAGATTAGATCAGTTAAGATAATTTTAAATGGCAGATAATGCTTTGGCAGTCATTCAGCCAACGTCACCCATTCCTCCTCTCCAGGAATGCTGCCTGGCTCGCTGAGTTACTCCAGCATTTTTAGTGTAAACCAGCATCCGCAGTTCATTCCTACACATTTCACCTGCTTCTATTTGTTTTGTTCTGAAGTCTTCCGTGTCTTCTAAAAAGGAGTCTGTTTTAGCATTTCAGAACCCTTCAATGACTGTGAAATTACAAATAATGATGAGGATTGTGATTGGCCTCAAAAGAACAATAAGAGCCTAGCTGAATGGGCAGGACAGGATGGATGGGGAGAAAACGCAGAATAATATATGTAGGAAATAAAGAATAAGAAAAGAAAATACACTGCAATAGTAGAATTTAAAATTGAATAAAGGAACAGATGGGCCATAATGGTGGCAGTGTTAAAAGACAAGGCCAATATAATACTGAAGCGAATCATTAATTTTATGCGGAGAAGCATGAAATACAAATGGAATTAAAAGAGAAGTTAGAGAAAAAAATCAATACACAAGGGTATTTAGAATGTGGAATCTGCCACAGACTGATGTTGAAACTGAGCTCATAAATTCTTTTCACATGAAATTAGATACTTATTTGATAAGGACTTTTAAATGATATTAGGTATGAACAGGAGAATGGGATTGGTCAGGATGCTTCATGTGGAATGAAATAATAACACTCTTAAGGCCATAACTGTCCAAAGAGCTCTCATATTTACCCTGTAACATTCCATGCTACCAATGACTCTATAAACTGCAATTCATTCCATCTATCAAGAAAGAGATCTGTGCGGTTTGATTGACCATCTGTTTCAATGATAGCTACATCTGAGCACTTAATTTTCTACACTTTATAAACTATCCTAATAGTTAGCTTATTTTGCAAGAATAATCTTTCACTCTTTTATTCGTAGGTATTCGTCAGTTAGTTTGCAACATTGGCTGTTCATCAGCCATAAGACAGCGGGAAGTGGAGTGAGAATATTGGCATGAATTTCCTCTGCTGCTCCACAGTGGAATGCCTTACTTACCCACCTTTACTTGGCAAAGGTGTGAGGTGTTTGAACGTCATTGTGGGTGGGATCGGGAGTCATCATTAAATAGTGCAGTAACATGGTGTCAAGGCAACAACCTTTCTCTCAGGGGACTAGTTTGGCTTTTTTTTCCTCAAATTTTCTTTTTCTTGTCCACCACTAATATTACCCTGAATTATCTCTTGGCCTCCGGAGTATAATCTTGTCTCATGTCCCAATTCAAAATTAATGAATTTCTCTCAAAATATAAGTTCAGTGTCAGACTAAATGGATATGATTCTTATGCTTAATTGGTTGATGACCATAATAGACAGAATCTTGAGAACAGATTATCTGCAAACCTTTTTGGTGACATAAGTACATAAGAAAACAGGAGCAACAATATGCCCTCAGTCCCTCAAGCCTGCCCTGCATTCAAAATAGAGCATAGAGGGTGGCAGAGTGGTACAGTGGTAGTGTTGCTGCCTTATAGCACCATCGATCCTGACTACGGGTGCCGGCTGTATGGAGTTTGTACCTGTGCTGCTTAGGTTTTCTCCAGGTGCTCCATTTTTCTCCCACAGTCCAAGGATGTACAGGTTTGTTGGTTAATTGGCTTCTGTAAATTGTAAATTGTCCCTAGTATGTAGGATAGTGCTAGTATGTAGGATCGTTGGCCAGCGCGGACTCGGTGGGCCGAAGGGCCGATGCGTTTCCACGCTGCGTCTTTAAAATCTGGAGACTAGAGTCTAAAATCCAGAACAAAGAACAGTCCAGCACAGGAACAGGCCCTTGGGCTCACAATGTCTTTGCTGAACATTATGCCATGGCCAACTCTTATCTGCCTGCACATAATCCATATTCCTTCATTCCCTACATATCCATGTGCCTTTCCAAAAGCCTGTTCACGCCACTATGTGTCTGCCTCCACAACCACAGCACATTCCAGGGTCATGATTTATCTGCCCAGGCCTCACCTGAGCATTTGTTTCTAGTTCCTTGTCGCCTTCTTTTCCTTGCTCTTTCAAAAATCTATCTTCTTCATATTTAAATATCCCCGATGATCCAACTTCCACAGGATTGAGAATTCAAGAGATTCATCTTAATCAGCAAGAAGAAGTTCCCACACACGTCAGATACAAATGACTGGTCCCTAATAGAGTCATTGAGCCATACAGTTAGGAAACAGGCTCTTTGATCCAACTCCTCTCTGGCAGCCAAATGTCCCATCTACGCCTGTCCCCCTTGGCTGTGTTTGGTCCATTTTCCTCCAAATATTTCTTGTCTATGTACCTGTCCAAATGTCTTTTAAATGTTATTTTACTTGCCTCAACTACCTCCTCTGGCAGCTTGTTCCATTTACACGCTGACCCCTGTGTGAAAATATTGATCCTCAGGTTCCTATTAAAACTTTCCTCTTTCACCTTAAACCTATGTCTTCTAGTTCTTGATTCCAGAACTGTGGGGAAAAAAAGACTATCTGCTTTCACCCTACCAATGACCTCATGATTTTATACACCTCTATAAGATCACCCCTCAGTCCCCTGTGCTCTAAAGAACCTTTGCCCAACCTCTCTCTGTGGCTCAAGTATTGGCTACATCCTCGTAAATCTCTACAGAGATTACAACATATTTTCCAACTTAATGGCATCTTTCCTATAGCAGGGTGATCAAAACTGAACACAATATGCCAAGTGTGGCCTCACCAACAACTTGTACAATTGCAACATAATGTCCCAACTGCAAAACTTGATTGATAAGGGTAGGGCAGTGAATGTTATCTACAGGGATATTAGTGATGCACTTGACAAGTTCCTTCATTGTAGTCTGGTCGGGTAGGATCCACATCGAGTTAGTAAATTGGATACATTATTTCTTTGGTCATAGAAGACAGAGTGTGGTGGTTTGGTGATATTTGTCTCACCAGTGGTCTTCCATTGGTGCTGGATCTGGATGAAAATAAAGGTGGCCTGATTAGTACGTTTGCAATGATATGAAAATTGGAGGAGCTGTGAATAGTGAGAAAGGTTGTCAAATGATAGAACAGGATCTGGATCAGTTGGAAATTTGGGTGGAGAAATAGCAGATTAAATTTAATTTGGAGAATTATGAACTATTGCGTTTTGGAGGTCAGATAAAAGAGGAAAGTACATAATAAGTGCCAACACTGTTAAGAGCAATTTTGTCAGAAAGATCTTGGGGGTGTAAATCCATAGCTCTCTGAAAGTGGCAACAAAGTGAAAAGAGTGATAAAGAACATATATAGCATTTTTGCCTGCATTGGTCTGGGTATCTATCTATATATTATTAAAACTCAGATTTTGAAACCTGCAGCCAAAACGGTAAACCATAGCACCACAATGTTTGCGCCACCTTAATCACCACTCTCCTGGCGACTGTTTATAACAAGTTTTATTCAAATTGGTCTTATATTTTTTAAGTTAGAGACATTTCAAAGTTTCATTTCATTTCTAAACACATTTTTCAAAGTGCTGTGCATATGACATCACCATAGGGCACGCACGGCCTCTCTCTTCACTCGCACAAACAAGATGGACGCCATTAGCGGAGCCGCCCACCCACGATCAGGGGCTCCCCTCTCCTCTCTCCCCTCACTCTCTCCTCTCTCCCCTCGCTTCTCTCTCCCCTCTCCCCTCTCTGCTCTCCTTTCTCCTCTCTCCCCTCTCCCCCACAACCGCCGCGAGTAATCCTAGCTCGGTTAGGCCACAGCCGCCGCCGCGCTGCCCGTCTCGAGTAATCCGACGCTCCCTCCTCCTCCCTGCACGCTCGGTGGGAGGGGGGGGTGGGGGAAGAGTGGGGGTGGGGAGAAGGGAAGAGTGGGGGAAAGTGGGGGTGGGGAGGAGGGAAGATTGGGGTGGGGAGGAGAATGTGGTATGGGCAGGAAGAGTGGGGGAGGGGGGAATAGGGGTGGGGAGGGGGGAATGGGGGTGGAGACAGGGCTGGGGGGATTGGGGGTGGGGGCAGTGGAGGGGAAAGTGGGGATGCATGAGGGGATGGAGTGGGTCAGTGGGGGGACGAGGGGGGATAAGGGGGATTGAATGAGGGATCGAGGGTGCTACACCAATATAGGGGAGGCTTTGGGTCCAGGGCTCCTCAGTCATACCCTCTCCCCTTCCCTGTCCCCCCTCTACGAGGAATGGGCCCAACGTGGTCTAGTATATTACTAAAACTCTCATCTTGTAGGTTTGTATATTTGTTCATTCGTAAATATATTTATACCCGAAATACAGCCAAAATGGTACACGATAGCGCAACAATTTTAGGTTCACCTTACTCACCATTGGCCTGCGGTTCAAATGGTTGTAATATTTTAAAAGATATTCACTTTTTAAACTTTAAAAAATCACTTTTTAAACTTAAAAAAATCACTTTTTAAACTTTAATAAATCCCTTTTCCACTTGTCCTGCCCTTCAGCCGTGTTCAACGTCACAATGGGAACACAACGGGTCCGCGCCTGCGCAGTTGGGGCCCGTTGATCTAATACTTACGTAAGATGGCCGCCGGATCTGCGCGTGTGCTCAAAGTGCGCTGGTTGTCCAACAGTCGTCGCCCTCGAGCTGCCGCTGCAGGAGAGGTTTGCACCCAACGGGTCCACGGGTCACTCTGGATGCTGCGATGGCTGCCCGGGTGAGTGGCTCCCTCTCCCCTTTCCTCTTCCCCCTCGCCCGCCCACGGCCCCAGGAGAGACTCCCCGGCCAGCAACGGGTCCACGGGTCGTCAGTTGGGGGAGGGTTGCCGGGCCCACAGGAGAGGTTTGGACCCAACGGGCCCTCACCCGGCTAGTTGAGTATAAAAGTTGGCAAATACTGTTGCAGCTGTGTGAAATTTGAGTTCAGCCACATTTGGAGGATGTGTGTTGGTCTATGGCAGTAAGGATGTGGAGTTTTTGGAGAAGGGGCAAAAGATCCCCAATGATCCAGGATGTTCCCTGAATTGGAGTGTTTCAGGCATAAAGAGAGGTTGAACAAGCTTGGATTTTTTCTTTGGAGCCCTGGAGACAGAGGGGGTGACCTAATCAGCCTTTTATGTGCCTTCAGGTCCCCCTCAATTGACTGTTACATCCTGTGTCACCCCTTTCTGTTTTGCAATGCTCTGGTACCCATAATTTAATCATTATGAAAAACTTCAACCATTGACTCCACTATCTCGTTACTTTAGCAACAGAACACTAAGGACCGCCTCTTTCACTGCCATGATTTTTTATCTAATTGTGTGTATCCTGCACTACCTTCTTCTTTTTCTTTTCATTATCTTGTAGTGTATAAGTTATGTATAATTATGGGTTGTCTGAGTCTATATGCCTGATGCTGCTACAAGCAAGACTTTCATTGTACCTGTACCTCCCTGCAGATGTGTACATGACAATAAACTCAACTCAGGTTGACTTGGCGACTATCTGAATGAGCACCTCCTTTAAAACCATAGGTGCAGTCCGGTCCTGATGTCTTTTCTACCTTTAGTCATATTAGTTATTAAACATCTTGTCCCTCAAGATTGGGATTGCTACAAGTTCTTCTGTAAAATTTAAGACTATCCCATCAGATATCTTTGATATTTTCAGTGCCCTTCACCATAAAGGCTAACATAATGTATTGGTTTAACATCTGCCATTGCCTTGTTTCCTATTTTAATGCCCCAGTTGCATTCTCTTGGTGTTTCACATTTAACCTGGGTACCCTTTTCTCTTTTATGGATTCTCAAAAAGTCCTTGCTGTTTGATTTGATATTACTTGCCAGCTTTCTCCACATCATCTATATATTCCTCTTTATTAACTTGTATGGGTCTCTTGTTGCTCGTTCTTGTAAAATTCCCAGTCCTCTGGTCCACTAGCCCTTGCCACTTTGTATGCTGTAGTCTTTGATTAAATATTTCCCTTGACCTCCCTTGTTAACTACAGATGGTTCATTTCTCCTGGGATCCATCTTTCTAATCGGGATCAATTTCTGCAGCGTGCAATGAACTAGCTTTTTAAAAATCTTTTTTAAAAGATTTTTAAATATCTTACCCAGTACACTCCAGACACCTCCACCTTTATACCATTATCATTACCTTATTTAAATTGATAACATTGGTTCTAGACCACAGGTGTTCGCCTTCAAATGTGTCCACAATTTTACCATATTGTGATCATTATTCCCTGGAGAAAATTTATCTATCACATATTTTATTAATCCTGCCTCATTACCCATGGCCAAGTCTAAAGTAGCGATCTGCAGTTGACAAATGATGGTGATTTGCAGGTGCTACTGCTGTGAAATATCTGTAAATATGAAACATGCTGTTTTCCCTATCCATGTGTGTTTATACTGTGATCCTACTCGATTGCAAGTCACAAGGTGTACCTGTTTCTGAAACAATGTAACGGTTTCACAGAAAGTTTGGAAAATTCAATTTACAGCAAGTTTTAGATGTCTCAGTGTATAAATCATTTGTGTGCCATCTTATAAAGGCATGGTGGCGCAGTGGTAGAGTTGCTGCCTTACAGCGAATGCAGCGCCGGAGACTCAGGTTTGATCCTGACTACGGGCACCGATCTGTTTGTACGTTCTCCCCGTGACCTGCGTGGGTTTTCTCCTAGATCTTCGGTTTTCTCCCACACTCCAAAGACGTACAGGTTTGTAGGTTAATTGGCTGGGCAACTGTAAAAATTATCCCTAGTGGGTGTAGGATAGCCGAAGGGCCTGTTTCTGCGCTGTATCTCTAAATCTAAATCTAAACCTTCACATTCTGCCTGATTTGTCATTTTCTGGCTACAGGCTACCTGATCACTATGGCAGTTTGTGTAATGGAATTGTTCTCTAATAGAATTCATAAGATAATACCCCAAAATTTGTGATATGAAATAAAATTCGCTCTCATGCAAATTAATGTGAAAAAAAGCAAATAAATCAACACAATTGTTCTCCCACTTGCATTTTTTGACACATGCATACAGGACGTGGCTTTGCGTTACGAAAGATTGGGGTACGGAACGTTTTCTAGGGTCGCAACCCTACCCTAATGTAAAGATAGCCTGCATATCAATGCTTCCATATTTGATTTAGAAAATCTCCTCGATTGTAGAATCGGCAGCTTTGCACATTTATGTAATTATATCCCTGATTGCTATCTGAGTTGCAAGTTGTTCGAAAACTGTGTTGTGTAAACTTTAGCCAGTCTGTGGTCCAAAAAAAGAAAGAACATCTCTGGAGCTTAGAAATACCCTTCACTGGCTGCTGTTCTGGGACCCTAAGTCCCTTTACCCTTGACTCCTTGCCTTGTGGCAGCTCCTTCTCATTCCCTCTGTCAAATCTGGTGAGCTGCATCATGATATCTCTTCAACGCCTGACCATTTGACCGAGGAACACAGATTAGATTAGTTTCAATTCACAAGGGCCGAACGGGCAGGCAACCTGCTTTCTCTTCCAGCTAACCACTCAAAGTCTCACTAGACCTTGTTATCTTTAAATTTTTTCCATGCTGTGGGAAGTTTGCTTCGCCTCTAAGGTCAGCACCCCACACTTCCTGCTTTAGCGATGTCGCACATTAACGTGATACTTTTCTAATCAGCCTTGATGACAGCTGAGCCTTTCTGCGCACAGCTTGTAACAGGTTTGGTGTTGTTCACTTCCTGTTCTACAGAGATTACAACACATTTACAGGATGGTTCCAAAAGCACTGTAAATGCAAGGACAGAAAATCAGTAGAACGAAAAACAGAGCAAAATATTTGATATTGAATTCAATAGAATAGAATTTTATAATTTAGACACTTTGATCGAAATATAGGACAAATACAGTTATCACAGTAATGATTTATTTATTTATTTTCTTTCTGTCCTCTTTTGCATTTGTGCTTAGCTGATGAGTAAATGCAGCGATCAATGATGCGACCTGTGGTAGCACGGAAACAGGCCCTTCGGCCCACAAAGTCCACACTAACCATTGATCACCTCTGACACTAGTTCTATGTTACTCAATTTCCTATCCACTCCCTACACAGTAGGGGCAATTTTTACTGAGGCCATTTAACCTACAAACCCACACATCTTTGGGATATGGGAGGAAACTAGAGCATCCGAAGGAAATCCATGCAGTTACAGGGAGAATGTGCAAATTCCACACCAACATCACCTGAGGTCAGGACTGAACCCGGGTCTCTGGCGCTGTGAGGCAGCAACTCTACCAGCCTACCACTGTGCCACCCTAATTTTCTGCTTGCCAATTGTTCAATCGAGTCTTAACTTTCTGATTAATATATAAAAATATGACCTGTTACATTCCACCAAGAAGAATTCTCAGTTCACATTGGTTAGATATACGTGTAATGTTTCACATTTTTAGATATATGCATATTGTTTCAATTGTTTTATATCAGATGGACTCACACACCAACAAAAATACATTACCTGCGTATTGTTCGCTATGCTACCTAATTGTTTCTCAACCGTGACCCCAGCCATAGCTTTTGTATTGCAATCACTGTAATTCCTGGATCTTTTACTGCTTCAACCTACCTACCAAGCTTTTCCACGCTCTCCCTTCTAAGCTTCCCTTTAGAATCTGTTGTCCAATGGTTGTCCAATGACCTGTTAGCACAGTTAAGGTTTAATTTTGTCAACGTTTTTAGTAACCAGCAATTAAAGGATTATCAGCTCCTTTATTTAAATGCAGTACAACTAAAATCTATCACGATGAAGGCAATCCAACAATGCATGTGATTGAATAAGTACAATACAAAAGAACAATAGAATTGTTGATGGTTTTATAATCCACTGGGAGATTGTTTGGCCATTGTGGCTGAGTGGTGTTTTTGTTCCAGCAATTCAAAACTACTCTGGAAGGCAAAAGATCTGAGTATTGGACTTTGACTTCCAGCACGATGTTCGCAGGTGAAGTGAAAATTTGCATCTCACATCACATTAACGTATCTATCTGGTCACCCTGGCAACGATTTGTGATTCAAGAAATCGACCATACCATGTGAAAATCTTTTACAAGCTAAAAATAACACCAGGCAATGTTAAACACAATGGAAACAGGCCCTTTGGCCCACAAAGTTCACACTAACCATTGATCTCCTCATACACTAGTTCTATGTTACTTAATTTCACATCCACTCCCTACACAGTAGGGACAATTTTTACAGCGGTCAATTAAACTACAAACCCACATGTCTTTGGGATGTGGGAGGAAACCAGAGCACCCGGAGGAAATCCATGCAGTCACAGGGAGAATGTGCAAATTCCACACCAACATCACCAGAGGTCAGGACTGACCCCGGGACTCTGGCGCTGTGAGGCAGCAGCTCTACCAGCCTCCACTGTGCCACCCTAATTTTCTGCTTGCCAATTGTTCAATCGAGTCTCAACTTTCTGATTAATATATAAAAATATGACCTGTTACATTCCACCAAGAAGAATTCTCAGTTCACATTGGTCAGGTATAAGATCATAAGGAATAGTAGAACTAGGCCATTCGGCCCATCAAGTCTACTCCGCCATTCAATCATGGCTGATCTATCTCTCTCTCCTAACCCCATTCTCCTGCCGTCTCCCCATAACCCCTGACACCTGTACTAATCAGGAATCTATCTATCTCTGCCTGAAAAATATCCACTGACGGCCTCCACAGCCTTCTGTGGCAAAGAATCCCACAGATTCACCACCCTCTGACTAAAGGAATTTCTCCTCATCTCCTTACTAAAAGAACGTTCTTTAATTCTGAGGCTATGAATTCTAGTCCTAGACTTTCCCACTAGTGGAAACATCCTCTCCACATCCACTCTATCCAAGCCTTTTGTTATTCTGTATGTTTCAATGAGGTCCCCCCTATGCGAGTACAGGCCCAGTGTCGACAAACGCTCATCATAGGCTAACCTACTCATTCCTGGGATCATTCTTGTAAACCTCTTCTAGACCCTCTCCAGAGCCAGCACATCCTTCCTCAGATATGGGGCCCCAAATTGCTCACAATATACGTGTATTGTTTCACATTGTTTTATATTGGATGAACTCACTCACCATCAAAACTACATTTCCTGAGAATTGTCCGCTGTACTACCTAATTGTTTCTCAACCATGACCCAGCCATAGCTTTTGTATTGCAATCACTATAATTTCTGGATCTTTTACTGCTTCAACCCACTTACCAGGCAGGCTTTACTCTTCCACACTCTCCCTTCTAAGCTTCCCTTTGGAATCTCTTGCTCTGGGAAGATGCAGTGTACATCCTTCTGGGTTAAAAAGATTTCCTAGTGTGCAGGATGGGCAGATTATCTGATTTGTGTTTCTGTGCTTCCATATTCCTTCAACCATACCCCTTCTTTAAATTTTAGAAACAGAATGAATATTTTATGTTGATTACCTTTCATCCAAACTAGGATAATTTAGATACATGCTGCAATGATCTATGAGCATGACAGTACTGGTCAGATTAGGAAAGGAGAAAGCACAAAAACAAGTTGCATATCCATTAGGGGATATTCATCACTGGGAACTTGTATGTTGAGCAGTTCACTGACTAATTCTCCCAGTTTTAGTTTTTTAGTTTTGGAGATACAATGCGGAACAGTCCCTTCGGCCCACCAAGTCCACGCCGACCAGCGATCCCCGCATATTAACGCTATCCTACACGCATTAGGGACAATTTACACTTATACCAAGTCAATTAACCCAAACCTGTACGTCTTTGGAGTGTGGGAGGAAACCGAAGAATTCGGAGAAAAACCCACGCGATCACGGGGAGAAAGTACCCACTCTGTACAGACAGCATCAGTAATCGGGTCTCTGGCACTGCAAGCACTGTAAGGCAGCAACTCTACTGCTGCGCCACCGTGCCGCCCTTGTACCCCAGTTGTACCCCAGCTTCTTCTTGTCGAGTGGTAAATCCTACCTTTGACCTATTGTGCATGACCCTTCATTTTAGAAAATGCACAACTAAAAAGTACATGGTGACAATGACTGATGCGCAGAAGGAGTAGAATCAGAGAGAGAAGTCTTTAGCATTCATTGGGAGGTCCCGCCCCAGCAGTGGTGGAATGGCCACCTGTTAAACACCTCACTGGATTTTCATATCTATCTAATTTGGAATGGAAATGTCAGTATTGAATTGGTAGTCAGTTAGGATTGATAGTGCAATTCTCTGCCTCAGAAGGCAGTGGAGGCCAATTCTCTGAATGCATTCAAGAGAGAGCAAGATAGAGCTTTTAAGGATAGCGGAGTCAGGGGGTATGGGGAGAAGGCAGGAATGGGGTACTGATTGAGAATGATCAGCCATAATCACATTGAATGGTGGTGCTGGCTCGAAGGGCCGAATGGCCTCCTCCTGCACCTATTGCCTATTGTCTATTGTCTATTGTCTATAACTGATTTTCCGATTCAATACTGGCACTTGTCCTGCGTAAAATCTAGACGATATTCCAATGGAACGAACATGAAAATAAAGAAGGGATGCCAAATCAGAGTCAAGTAAGACAGAAAGAGCTGAAAGGACAGAAAAAGTTGGAAATAATTAAAATGTGGAAGCAAAGGAGAGACAAGCAATTGAAAGTATAGAATGCATAAGAGGTAAGTATCATTAATGTTTTCTGAAAGTTAACATACATTAATTCAAAGTGACCCGTTAAATATTATTAGACACATAAAAGCAAGCTCTGCAACAGAATTAGGATAGTTTTACAATTTAGCAATTCAATAAAAATGTAGACAAGATGATTATCTTGGTAGCAGATATGGAAGGTATTACTGTGGTTTCCAGCTGACACGGGGTTGGACTTGCTCTTTGCACATTTTAGTGCTGTGACAGAAATCTCATCGACTCTCAATTCTGTTCAAAGATCTTAAATGATCTACCACCCATTTTTTTTTTTACCATGAATTTCCAGCTTGTGCAGTTTCTCCTTTTAATTTTATCTCTTTGATCTTTATCATTCTTTATCATTATACGCGAAATGCTGCCGGAAATCCACACTTACCAATCAACGTGACATCATTCTAAATAATTTTCGGAACTCATGTGAAATGTTTCAAGTGTTTCACTCTGAATGGTTAAGTAAAATGGTATGATGCAACCATTGGAGAATAGCTAGTAGAGCCACTACCTCACAGTGCAGGTGATCCAGGTCAACCCTGAACTAAACTGGGGTCCTGTCTGTGTGGAGTTTGCATGTTCTCCCCCTCATCGCATGGGTTTCCCTGGGATTATTCATGAATGCTCCTATTTCCTCCCTCATCTTTGCCACAGAAGGCTGTGGGGGACAGGTCAGTGGATATTTTCAAGGGAGAGATAGATAGATTCTTGGTTAGCACAGGTGTCAGAGGGTATGGGGAAAAGGGAGGAGAATGGGGTTAGAAGGGAGAGATAGATCAGCCATGATTGAATGGCGGAGTAGACTTGATGGGCGGAATGGCCTAATTCTACTATCACTTATGACCTAATGACCTAATGATGTGCAGGTTGGTCAGTTTATTGGCCACTGCAGATTTTCCCTTGTGTGTACATGTGTGGCAGAATCTGGGAAGAATTGATGAGAATGCAGGGAGAATAAAAAACAGGATTAATGTAGGATTAATGTAAAAGGGTAACTGATAGTCCGCATGGGCTTGAGGCGGGACGGTGGAGTACAAAGGGCATTTTTGCCTGCTGTATCTCTCTGAGATGCTTAAGGAAATTAATTTTAGTTTTAGTTTTAGAGAAATAGCGTGGAAATTCACCCGACCAGTAATCACCGTACACTAGAACTATCCTACACACGCGGGACAATTTACAGTTTTTACCGAAGCCAATCAACCTACAAATCTGTACATCCTTGGAGTGTGGGAGGAAATGGGGCATCCAGGGGAAACCCTCGCGGTCATGACGAGAACGTACAAACTCCGTACAGACAGCACCCACAGTTAGGATTGAACCTGGGTCTCCGGCGCAGTAAGGTAGCAACTCTACCGCTGTGCAACTGTGCCATCCGCACTTAATTGCTTTATGAATCCTGCAGACTGCATAATTTGAAGGCATGGTTTCTCCTCTCTGTGGCACATGCCTGCCTTTGACTTTTTCAAGAAAATTACCTTGTTAAGATTCTTCAAAATACTGTCATTTCGCTTCTTTTGTACGACTTTTTAATGAACTATCAAACGAGCTGGTGTGTTAAATGAGAAACCATGGTACCATCAATATAATACACTTCTCACTGTAATATAAAATATCCAAATCCCAATGATCAGAATCAGAATCAGAATCAGAATAACCTTTATTGTCATCCAAAAAAACAAGTCTTTTGGACGAAAGTCCGTTACCTATAGTCCAACAATAAGAGCAATAAAAATAAGCAATAACACACACACAATCACAAACCAACACAAAACAAAAAAAAATAGAAACATCCATCACAGTGAGTCTCGTCCAGTCACCTCCTCACTGTGATTGAAGGCCAGAATGTCTTTTCTCTTCCCCTGCCGTCTTCTCCCGCGGTCAGGCTGTGGAACTTGCCACGTCGGGGCGGTCTGGGCCCCCGACATTGAAGCCCCCGCCGGGCAGAGAAAATCCGGCGGCCGGTGCCAGGCCGCGCCGGATGGTGAAAGGTCCGCAGTGGGCCGACCCAAGCCCCGCGATTCGGGGCGGGCGAAGACACTGCCGCTGCCGGAGCTCCCGATGTTGGCCCCCACCCAGGGGCCTGCGAGCTTCCGATATCCACGCGGCCTGCGGCCCGCGGCCGAAGCCTTCGAAGGCAAGTCACAGCCGCACTTGCAGCACCACCACAGCCTCTGAAGGCAGCCAGCTCCGCTGGTGGTGAGTACGGTCCGCGGGCTCTGCAAACCAGAGCCCCAGGTGGTCCCAGCTGGAGGCCACCAGCTCCAGGTGTTTGGCCGATGGTAGGCTGCAGCGGGAACGGAGACACAACCCAGAAAGAAAAGGTTGGGTCTGTGTTCGGAAGAGACAATTTTTCAGTTCCCCCCCCACACACAGTAAATAACCACAAAAAACACTACATCACATCGAAACACTACAATTAAGACAAAAAACAATAAAAAAACACAAAAGACAAATGGACCGCAGGTGAGCCGCAGTTGCTGTGCAGCGCCACCACTTCGTGCAATTTACAAGGTCAGCCTAATAGCAGGGATGTGGATGAACTTCAACTGGCCAACATTTTGATTGGGGTTGGTGGGTGGGATGAGGAAGGTGACTGTGGGATGGGGGTTGAAGGGGAGTGGTGGGGGGTGGAGGTTGGGATTTGAGAGAGATTGCTGCCAGTGGTATAACAGCTGGAAAATTAATCGCCAGGAGAAGTTTAGTACCAGCTATCATGATCCTTTCTGATGACACAAGCGATTGCAGATGCTGGCATCTGAAGCAAAACACCGACTACGAGAGGAGTTCAATAGGTCGAGAAGCATCTATTGGGGGTGAGGAATTGTCAGTGATGGGTTGAGATCCTGCATCAGGACTCATGAAGGGTGTCGAATCGAAACATGGACAATACCTTTCGCCCTCAGGGTTGATGCTTGATATGCTTAATCTAAAGAAGGGGTGGCACGGTGGCACGGTGGCACGGTGGCACAGCAGTAGAGCCACTGCCTTACAGACCAGAAACGCTGACTCTTCAATCCTGACTACGGATGCTGTCTGTACGGAGTTTGTTCATTCTCCCCGTGACCACGTGGGTTTTCCCTGCGTTCTCCAGTTTCCTCCCACTCTCCAAAAGACATACAGGTTTGTGGGTTAATTGACTTTGGTAAAATTGTAAATTGTCCCCTAGTGTGTGGGATAGTGTTAGTGTACAGGGTGACTGCTGGTTGGCCAAAGGGCCTGTTTCCATGCTCTATCACTAAAGTCTAAAAGTCTAAAGGCTGACGTCCTTCAGTAGTTTGTGCTTTGCTTCAGAGACCAGCAACTGCTGAGCCCAGACATCTCTTGTGTCTGTTTTCTGTTTCATCCTTTCTGATGCTATTCTGTGGGAGCAGATTGCTACCAGGACTGCAGGAGGTAAAGAATACCTGCCGCTAATGTTACGATCAAACAGTTAAAGTCTCCCCTGCAATGTATCATTCATCGCCTCTTTAAGCAGATTCGGCTGAACTGATATATTTGTAAGGAACTTGTGAAGTGTGTTGAGTTTGATGGAAGGTTTTGTCCAGGTGGGGCTCCTTGCCATAAGGTGTGATCGCATCCTGTGTGTCTCACTCATTTCCTTTTCCCACCAAATCCTTCTGTTTCTTCATTATGTTCTGTAATGGCCATAGAATTCCTAATTATGAGAAAAAAGAACAAAGTGCAAGACACTGCTGTCCAATATGGGCAAATGGCACTTATCAGAATAAGTGTAACGCAATCCATTCCAAAATTAAAGTAAGGATACAAATATGGAAAAAAAAATCCCAAATGAGACAGAGACATAAATGAAAATTAAGGTTATAAATAAGAAAAAAAAAGTGAAAAGCAGCTCAGAATAACAAATAAGACCTCCCCCCAACCTGATTCTTCAGTCAAATCAACACTGTTCCGCTTTTCAATGATAATTGTTGCTGTTTTGACACTCCACACATTTAAATTTCCTGGAATAGTTCAGTTCAGTGCAGCTGTTAGCCCTTAACTCTGTTTCTCAAATCACAAGCTCTGCTCTCCATCACATTCTGGACCCCCAGATAATGATAACTTCTCAGCTGTATGCATCGGCTAATAAAATAGATTGCGTATTAATTTGACAGATGTTGCTTTCGATCAGGTTTTTGCCCTCACAGGTTGAAGCTATTTACCCAGTAATAGCTCGACCTTCAATTGTGCAAACAATAATGTAACATCTGTATTGTTTTACCTTTGGTAGCCTAAGAAATGAGGCCTCAGAGTCCATTGTTCTGTCCTTTTATATTCTTATAACAGAAATATACCTTTTCATTTCTGCTTTATTATTCAGCTTGATCTGTTTGACAGTCTCCTTGTATTAAATGTTACCTGCAAGTCTCATTAGAAAAGACAATATTTTTCAGATTGTTTTCTTTGTTTTGATGATTAATTGTTTTCATTCAACACACAAAAATCATTAAGGTGGGATGTTGCCAACTACAATCTGAAGGGATGGCAGTAATTGTCAAGGTTATCTAGTCGTATCAGTTATTTTATTTATATTCTGCCTACAACTCCAGTTTATAGCCCTGGGTGATTTTCACTAGCTGGTGGTCAGCCCTTGAAATCTAGAATACCTCAAGGTGGAGGAGTTCCAATTATGTGGCACTTTTCCAGATGGGCAGCTTAAACTATATCTTCGAAAATCATCTTTAAAGATATGGGGATCATTAGAGTTTCAAGCAATAAAGATGAGGATAAAAGTTGCCTCATTCAACGTCATCACTGTCAGGCAAGATTCATTGTAACTGGTCAGCTTCACTGGTGGAGTATCTACAAAATCAAGCTGAGATCCTAGTTTCTTCCAGTTTTCCCAGAACGTTTATATTAAAGCTTTTCACTGTGCCTTGGTACATGCGCCCATAATCTAAACTGAGAATACAGTTCTTCACAGAAGCATAGCTCAGAAGAATGACCTATTAATATCTTTTGTCTCCCTGTCAGAGGTTTTTCCATTCCTCATTTCTTAAATATCTTAGAAATGCTTCCGCCCCACCCACTAACCAGGCAGATGAGATTGTTTATCTTGGTATCATGTTTGGCAGAGACACTGTGGGCAGAAGGGCCTGTTATTGTTCTCTACTGTTTTATGTTCTAAATGGGAGTAGATTAGGTGAGGCATCTCAATCGGCATGGACGAGTTGGGTCGAAGGCCCTGTTTCCATGCTGTATGATTCTATGACCATGGCGACACAGTGGTGCTGCAGTAGAGTTGCTGCCTTACCACACTTCGAGCGCCGGAGACACGGGTTTGATCCCGACTACAGGTGCTGTCTGTACTGAGTTTTACGTTCTCCCCATGACCGCGTGGGTTTTCCCCGAGATCTTTGGCTTCCTCCCACGTGCAGGTATGCAGGTAAATTGGCTTGGTAAATGTAAAAATTGTCCCTAGTGTGTGTAGGATAGTGTTAACATGCGGGAATCGCTGGTCAGTGCGGACCCGGTGGGCTGAAGGTCTGTTTCCACGCTGTATCACATCTTCAACAGTGCACTTCCTCACTTCTGCATTGGAGTGCCCGCCGAGACTACGTGCTCAAGACTCTGGAGTGGGAAGTACGCTCTTCTGGCTCAGAGGCAACAATGCTCCGACCGAGCCGCAGGTGACACCCGGTTAAGCCGCAGCTGACATAACTCTTTAAAGAAGGCTGACTTTGTTTCTTGGCAATTGCTGTGTTAAATCGCGGTAATGCAGTGATTGTGAGAAATGTGACAGAGCGAAGCCTACATCCAAAACAAGAGGTTCCTAAACAAGTTTGTAAGTTCAACTGGCAGTTCTTACTGTTCCAACAGTGATCTTGAGAATCAGCTTTAACACTTCACTTGCTCTGGGCTTCCATTACATGATAGGTACTCTTCCGACTATAATGACACTGATGGGTAACACCTTAGGTTTGGCACGACACCACTCTCTTTGCACTGTGGTAAAGAATTAGCTCCCTTAATGCCTCCACATGAGGGAGTTTCAGACGAGAAGCCAGCAGCCCCTTACAATAAAAAAATAGGCTGCTGGAAGGCAAACCGCTGAGGTACTTCAGATTGCTAAGAATCCAATAATCCCACCAACAACTCACCTACATCTCATTCAGGAACATTTCTGAAAGATACAGATGACGAAGTGGAGCAACTCAATGGTCCAATGGTTCTTTATTATCACATGTAACAAGGTACAGTGAAATTATTTTTTTGCGTACAGTTCAGTAAATTATGACCATATTTATGTAGAATCTCAGATTAAGTAACAAGTGTATTGAAATAGCCCACTGAGACCATATGCAAGAGTCGCCAGGTTTTGGCATCATTTCAGACATCACAGCTGCAGCTGGCCATAGCAGCCTGTTGCAGCCATTGCCTCCATCAGGAATGTCCAGTGAACTGTTGTCCCTCAATTCACCCAGCCACCGTTCAGCCTCTGTGCCCTGGGGGCACTTCCTGCAGCCGACCTTGAGGGTGCGGAAGGTAAGACCCCGGTTCTTCCTATTGGCCCTTCGTTCTAGCATCCACCATCGCCGACTCCCTCCACCCTCCTCTCTGGTTCTTCGTTCCTCGGTAACAAGAGAGGCCGGCCTCGGTGGCTTCCTTCTCCAGGCGGGTTTCCTGGTTCCACAGTGGGTGAGCCAGGCCTGCTGCCAGGGTTAGGCCACAGCCCAACTGTCCTTCAGTCGCGCGGTCCCGATTAATATTTGGGAAGTAAATGAGGAAAGAAAAGATGACTTTTCTGGGCACCCTTTACCACACGACATGACCACAATCCTTTCTGTTCTTTTTTATGTTTGCTTAAAAATTGATAGACAAAAATAATACATCAAAATTCTACATGCCTTCACTGTCACAAATGTTGTCTTGCTTAAAAGCCTCATTATATCTCCTATTTCCTCTGAAGAATGCTGAGGTGTCTTGTTGAGTTACGTTAAATAAAAGATGCTGCCTTGAAGGAACAGAGCCAAAAGGAATTCAAGGTATTCCTACTGGCCCTTCGTTCTAGCGTCCACCATCTCCGACTC
Source organism: Rhinoraja longicauda (assembly GCF_053455715.1). Classification (NCBI taxonomy): domain Eukaryota; kingdom Metazoa; phylum Chordata; class Chondrichthyes; order Rajiformes; family Arhynchobatidae; genus Rhinoraja; species Rhinoraja longicauda. The sequence goes on along the minus strand of NC_135954.1, from coordinate 40,471,800 downwards.
CCTCCACCCTTCTCTCTGGTTCATTGGACCATTGGACCATTCTAGACAAATCTGTTTTTATGGTGGATGTAAAATGCAGCCCGAAATTGACCCATTCCCTGAATGTTTCTGGGAGATGTTCTAACACAATGATATACAAATAAATACAGATGACCTATGTGCCCTGAGATTTAACCACTGTTGGAAATGCTTGACTTCAATGGTAAAAACATGTAACGTGTTTAGTACCATCAATAACAGTTGAATTTCAAGGCGATTGACTGTAAGCTCTAGATGTGGGGAACAAATGCGCTCCTGGTGTCTCCATCTTAGAGCCTCCAAACTAGCCTCTTCCAAACGTCGATCCTCCTCCTCCAATACATGGGCATCTGTAGGGCCTCACTGGGAACTTTGTGCCACAGTCCAACATTTTGATTCCCCAGAGTTAGAGTGAAATCTCAGGCAGAATAGAGAGGAGCTAAAATCAAATGCAGTGAAAGCAGCATTAATATAAGCATATAAAGTATAAAATACCTTTATTGTCATCCAAAAACATGTTTTTGGCCGAAATTACGTTTATTGTAGTATTCTAAGAGCCCACTTCCTCTCATGAAATCCAGAGTATTTCACAGGGGTCCTGCTACTATTATGCCGCTTATTACATACACCATAGAACACTACAGGACAGGAATAGGCCTTTCGACCCACGATGTCTGTGCCCAGCGTGATGCTAAATTAATAATCCTGATCCTGAGTTCCATTCCAGTCATTTTCAAGTGCCATTTTAAAAACTTGTTAATGCCACTATCTGGTTCTACCAACACTCCTGACAGTGCATTTCACACACCTACCATTCTCTGTGTAAACAAAAAATTACCCTACACAAATCCTTTAAATTGTCCCCTCCTAACTTAAAGGGCCTGTCCCACTTAGGCGATTTTTTAGGCGACTGCCGGCGACTGTCAAAGTCGTAGCAGATCGCCAAAATTTTCTTTTACCCTACGGCAATGACCACGACAATGCCGAGTCAGGTCGATACAAGTTACTTTTTTTGTGAAATTAACACCTGGCTAAGAGATTACACCATCTTCGGAAACATCGCAAAATTCCCACGCTTATCAATGCTTCTCCGGCGTCCTAATTTTCGCTGAAATCACTGACAAATCTGTAATTACTTGAGAGTTTTGAAATATAACATCTTGCCCGGGTTACTTGAAAACCAAGCTTCACGGTAACAAGGCATAAACTGGATTGACTTCCAGTTTACTAATAGCAATATTAAGAAATTTAATTTTAAACGAGGTTAAATGGATTTTTGTGCAGAGTGTGGGCATTCTTTGAAAATGTACGGGAGATGCATATCTGGTTTCTGGGTTGCATATCTGGGTTGGGAGCCTACTTTAAAGGTAATCGCTGATGGCCATAAACATCCTGAAATTCCCATGCTTACCTGACCGTCAAACTGTCACCTCCAATCTACCTGTCAAATGACCTGAAGGTAAATAAATTGGTTAAACACAAGTATTTTATGGTATCTTTAAATGACTTTACTTGATTTAATATTACGTGCTTCTAAATGCATCTGCGTCAAGCTAGCAAACCTGGGGACAGCATGCGACAGCGCCCGCAATAAGCAACGATACCTGGCGACAAGCCAGCTGTTGCCGAGAAATTTCTATCCGGAACATTTCTCAGCGACGCGTTGAGATCCACTACGATTCTTTGAAGACTCCTCGCGATCAGGCCCGTGACACCCCGGCGAACTGTCGGTGACAGCCTAGTCTCCGGCAGTCGCCTTAAAATCGCCTAAATGGGACAGGCCCTTAAACCTATTTGCTCTAGTATTTGAGATTTCCACTCTGGGAAAAATGTTCTGACAGTCTACTGTATATATGCGTTCCATAATTTTATCATCTTCCCACAGCCACCTAAATTCCAGAAAAAACAATTCAAGTTTGTCCAACCTCTCCATTTAGAGATTCCCCTCTATTCCAGGCAGCATCTCGGTAAATCTCTTCAGTACCCTCTCCAATCATAATCATAATCATACTTTATTAGCCAAGTATGTTTTGCAAAATACGAGGAATTTCATTTGCCATAGTCATACCAATAAAGAGCAACAGTACACACAAAATACATTTTAACATGCACATGCACCACAGTGACTCCTCCACATTCCTCACTGTGATGGAAGGCGAAAAAAAGGTTCAATCTTCTTCCATTCTTGTTCTCCCGCGGTCGGGAGCCACGAGTCTTCCATTGACGGGGCGATCTTACTCCCGTAGCCCGTAGTCAAGCTCTTGCATCGGGGGGGAATCTCAGCTCCCCCTCGCCGGGCGATCTACCCCGGGTCATGTCTAGTCAAATCTAGAGCGGCTTTGGAGCTTTCCGACATCGGTCTTTACCTGAGACTGCGAGCTCCTCGATGGCAAAATTTACAGGCCGCGGTTGGAGTGTCGATCCTAGGCAAGGGATCGCAGGCTCCGATAGTAAGTCCACGTCCCCGCGGTGGGGCTCAAAGTAATTCCCGAGCAAGGCCGCCACATCCAGTCAGTAATGGGGTGGCCAGAACTGCACACATTAATCCATTTGTGGCCTTCTCCAAAGTTTTATAAAGCTGCAAAATAGCTTTCCTCTTGAATGCTCAGTAGCCACACTGGTGATGCAACCATACTATATGCCATCTTTACCCCTTTATCTTCATGTCTTGTCACCTTTCATCATTGATTGTGGTCTTTGGGTCAGGAAGTCAGGGTTCCAGTTGCAGATTGGAATGCTGAGTTTCAAGGTCCAGGAGTTTGGTGAAGAGTTGGTTGGAATTACGGTTTTGAAGGCAGAGATAAATAAGGTCCATACATTTGGAGTGTGACAAAGATATTCTTCTCATCGAGGTGTTCGAGGGGTGAGTTACGGGCAATGGAGATGGCATCCTCTGTGAATCTGTTGTGATAGTCAGTGATAGCTGGTCATTCTGTCATAGAGTCATACGGCCAGAAACAGACCCTTTGACCCAACTTGTCCATACTGACAACAACCTCTCCCTCAAAGTCTGCACAGCTTTTGAGGACTTGGCCATGGACTCCATCCGGGCCCAATTGCTGTCTATGGGTTCACTCTTGGAAAGGCCGATCGGACATCTGCAACGGTCTGCAAATACTGGTGCACCTGAGGCTTCAGGGCAGGTGACATCCTTTCTGTTCAAAACAAGTACAGAATGCGTCGAGCTCATCAGACAGGAATACTTTGTTACCAGTGATTCTGCCTTATAGCCTGTTATTGTACGCAAACCTTGCTGCCACCGATTTTATGGCTAGTCTTGGACTCTACTTGTTCTAAAATTGTCTCTTGGTGACCCTGATGGCTTTATGAAGGTCGCAGCTAAATTTCCTGTACAGGTTGGGATCACCCGACTTGAACTTCTTAGACTTGGCCTTCATTGGGGAGTGAATATCACGGTTTATCCATGGTTTCCAGTTGGGAAATTTCTTTTATTCAGATTGACTTTTTTGGCACACTATCCTCCACACACTTTTTGATAAAGTCTCTTAATGCAGTGACATACTCATTTAATATGAGTATGCCACTGTTACAAGGCAATTTTAGAGGATAATTTTGTTGCAAGTTATTTCCTTAGTGTCTCATATTATCCAGCTTAGTGCTCAAACTGCACAATGACTGGTGAAAACGAAAGAAAACATATCCCCATTGGAGAGCTTGGTGAAGGGTTGCTGATACGGGAGGGTATATAGATTTGGCCGCTTTACATTCAGGCCATTGTTACTGTCGATGCACAGAATGACAGCAGCCATTTATGTCCCACTGCAGTGAATTAAATATAGGCCTCACACATTTACTTACACATCTGCAAATCTACATCAGAAATTGGCAATCACAATTAAGAAAAGTGAACCAGCTTGTTCATGATGAGAAATTCTCATGAGAGAGACAAATCTTAACCCTTAGTTGATCTTGGTTGACACAGGCCAGCATAACTTATCAGAATAGTTACTTTCGATCTTGTCATCCACAGAGGGCAATTAATGGAGAAAGTATGAAACAAATTCAAGTAGGAAGTACAACAAACCACAGGCCACAGTCCTCAGCTTGGCCAGGAAATATGCATGTAAATCTTATCGAGGTACAACAAACATTCTACTAGAGGAACTCAGCGGATCAGGCAACATCTGTGAAGGGAAGTGGAGGGTCGACTTTACAGGTTGGAACCTTTCAATAGACAATAGACAATAGACAATAGGTGCAGGAGTAGGCCATTTGGCCCTTCGCACCAGCACTGCCTTTCACTGTGGCTGATCATCCACATCAGTACCCCGTTCCTGCCCTCTCCCCATACCCCCTGACTCCGCTATCATTAAGAGCTCTATCTAACCCTCTCTTGAAAGCATCCAGAGAATTGGCCTCCATTGCCTCCTGAGGCAGAGAATTCCACAGATTCACAACTCTCTGGGAGAAAATGTTATTCCTCATCTCAGTTCTAAATGGCCTACCCCTTATTCTTAAACTGTGGCCCCTGGTTCTGGACTCCCCCAACATTGGGAACATGTTTCCTGCCACTAGCGTGTCCAATTCCTCAATAATCTTATATGTTTCAATAAGATCCCTTCTCATCCTTCTAAGATTCCAGTGAATACAAGCCCAGTGGCCTCATTCTTTCAATATATGATAGTCCCGCCATCCCGGGAATTAACCTCGTGAACCTACACTGCACTCCCTCAATAGCAAGAATGTCCTTCCTCAAATTTGGAGAGCAAAACTACACACAATACTCCAGGTGTGGTCTCACCAGCGCCCTGTACAACTGCAGAAGGAACTCTTTGCTCCTATACTCAACTCCTCTTGTTATGAAGGCCAACATGCCATTAGCTTTCTTCACTGCCTGCTGTACCTGCATGCTTACTTTCAGTGACTGATGAACAAGGACACCCAGATCTCATTGTACTTCCCCTTTTCCTAATTTAACACCATTCAGATAATAATCTACCTTCCTGTTCTTGCCACCAAAGTGGATAACCTCACATTTATCCACATTAAACTGCATCGGCCATGCATCCACCCACTCACCCAATCTGTCCAAGTCACCCTGATTCCTCATAGTATCCTCCTCACAGTTCACACTGCCACCCAGCTTTGTGTCATCTGCAAATTTGCTAATATTACTTTTAATCCCTTCATCTAAGTCAGTAATGTATATTGTAAATAGCTGCGGACCCAGCACCGAGCCTTGCGGTACCCCACTAGTCACTGCCTGCCATTCAGAAAGGGACCCATTTACCCCATCTCTTTGTTTCCTGTCTGTGAACCTAATTTCTCTGCATGTCAGTACCCTACCCCCAATACCATGTGCTCTAAATTTGCCCACTAATCTCCTATGTGAGACCTTATCAAAGGCTTTATGAAAGTCCAGATACACTACATCCACTGGCTCTCCCTTGTCCATTTTGCTAGTAACATCCTAAAAAAATTCCAGAAGATTAGTCCAGCATGATTTCCCCTTTGTAAATCCATGCTGGCTCGGACCAATCCTGTTACTGCTATCCAAAAGTGCCGCTATTTCGTCTTTTATAATTGACTCCAGCATCTTCCCCACCACTGATGTCAGACTAACTGGTCTATAATTCCCTGTTTTCTCTCTCCCTCCTTTCTTAAAAAGTGGGATATCAATTGCTACCCTCCAATCCACAGGAACTGATCCTGAATCTATAGAACATTGGAAAATGTTCACCAATGCGTCCACGATTTCTAGAGCCACTTCTTTAAGTACCCTGGGATGCAGACCATCAGGCCCTGGGGATTTATCAACCTTCAGTCCCATCAGTCTACCCAACACCGTTTCCTGCCTAATGTGAATTTCCTTCAGTTCCTCTGTCATCCTAGGTCCTCTGGCGTGTTTTACTCCAGATTCCAGCTTCTGCAGTTCCTTGTTTCTCCAAGTCTTCATGTTACTATTTGTGGAAATTATGGGCCATCACTTAAATTAACAGCTGCTCTTGATTTCTCGAAAATATTTCAAGTGCCGCCAGCCAAACTCTGCTTCCATCCAACTGTTCTCTTTTCCTTTGACGGAGAAACAAAAAGAAAGGTTAATCAGGGTCAATGAGCTGCCAGCAAGCACCAGCCTCAGATTATTTATGTCTTTGGCTGTCAAGGTAAGGAAACGTCTAGCTCTGCAGCTTGGTGTTTTGGATACCCTATCAGTCGACAAACAGACCATGTCCTGGGCCTTGTGGTCAGCAGTCTCCTTGCAGAGCCCGACTGCCTGGGTTTGATCACTTGGGGCACAGAGACCGACAGGCACTGTAACTTTAGGTCTTGAGGTCAGCATCAAGGCAAGCTTTTCACAACCACATGATCAATTGTTATATCACTCTGGAACCCTTTCTAATGTTATATAATTAATGAGGCCCAGGAAGGAAGCAAGCTCTTTCTTACGATAAAAGGAAGTCCAGCCAGCTAACGCAGGGCAGACCCTATGCAGAGAGGACTTTCCTTATGAGCAAATCTCTCATAAATGTGGTTTAACCCCTGCAAATTAATGTGCGTAATACTCACACTCAGGGTTCAATGCCCAGAGCACCCAAACATCAATATCCTGTTCATAGAACAGAGAACAGAGAATAGTACAAAGGTAGACACAAAATGCTGGAGTAACTCAGCGGGACAGGCAGCATCTCTGGAGAGAAGGAATGGTTGATGTTTCGGGTCGAGACCCTTCTTCAGACTGATGTCAGGGGAGTGGGCAGGACAGAGATAGAATGTAGTGAACTGGGAAGGGGGAGGGGATGGAGAGAGAGTGAAAGCAAGAGCTATTTGAAGTTAGAGAAGTCAATTTTCATACCACTGGGGTGTAAGCTACCCAAGTGAAATATGAGGTGCTGTTCCTCCAATTTGTGCTGGGCCTCACTCTGACAATGGAGGAAGCCCAGGATAGAAAGTTCAGATTGGGAATGGGAGGGGGAGTTAAAGTGCTGAGTAACTGGGAGATCAGGTAGGTTAAGGCGGACTGAGCGGAGGAGTTCAGTGAAATGATCGCCGAGCTTGTGCTTGGTCTCGCCGATGTACAGGAACAGCGGATACAGTATATGAGGTTGGATGAGGCGAGGCAGAGGTTCACTTTTCAGGTGAGGCAGAGGTTCACTTGCACCTCCTTCAACCTCATCTACTGTATCTGCTGTTCCAGGTGTCAACACGGTACGGCGGCACGGTAGCGCAGCGGTAGAGTTGCTGCTTTACAGCGAATGCAGCGCTGGAGACTCAGGTTCGATCCTGACTACGGGTGCTGCACTGTAAGGAGTTTGTACGTTCTCCCCGTGACCTGCGTGGGTTTTCTCCGAGATCTTCGGTTTCCTCCCACACTCCAAAGACGTACAGGTATGTAGGTTAATTGGCTGGGTAAATGTAAAAATTGTCCCTAGTGGGTGTAGGATAGTGTTAATGTACGGGGATCGCTGGGCGGCACGGACTTGGTGGGCCGAAAAGGCCTGTTTCCGGCTGTATATATATGATATGATATGAACACCAGCAATGGGTGCCTCACCAACAGTCTGTCTGTTCTTTCCTTCTTTGTGTCTGTTTTGTATGTGTTAAATGTATGTTTTTTAGTGTTCTTTAGCATTTAATGTGGGGGGTGGGGGAAGTTGGGGGAAACTTTTTCTAATCTCTTACCTCGACGGAGATTCGATTTTTTCCGTATCATATCTCCGGCCGCACTGCGGCCTAACATCGTGGAGTTGGTGGCCGTTGCTGGAGATCGACAGCGGGAGCTCCATCGCGGGAGCCTGTGGACACCATCACGGAGCTCGCCATTCCTGTTAGGGGTCGTCTATGGGGCTCCAACCGTGGGAGCCTTCGGGACTTTAACATCGTGGAGCCTGTGGTCTCTGTTTAGAGACCGTCACCGGGGACAAGCCGCAGGAGTTTTGATCGCTCCGACACGGGAGTTTTGATCGCCCCGACGGGTGGGCTTCGACCACCGGCTAAAGAAGAAGGAGATTGGACCATAATGCCTTCCATCACAGTGAGGAATGTGGGGAATCTGCTGGGGTGGATCTTTATGTTAATTTTTATGTGGTTGTGTGTCTTGTTGCTATTTTTTAGTATGGCTGTATGGTAATTCGAATTTCACTGTGCCTTAATTGGTACATGTGACAATAAACTGACCTTGAAACTCCTGTAAATCGGCGAGACCAAGCTCAAGCTCAAGCTCGGCGATCATTTCGCTGTACACCTCTGCTCTGTCCACCTTAACCTACCTGATCTCCCGGTTGCTCAGCATTTAACGCCTCACCCCATTCCCAATCTGACCTTTCTCCTACTTTCTCAGAGTGAGGCCCTGTGCAAATTGGAGGAACAGTACCTCATATTTCACTTGGGTAGCTTACACCCCAGCGGTGTGAACATTAACTTCTCTAACGTCAAATAGCCCTTGCTTTCACTCTCTCTCCATCCCCTCCCCTTCCCAGTTCTCCCACCAGTCTTACTGTCTCTGACTACATTCTATCTCTGTCCCGCCCACTCCCCTGACATCAGTCTGCAGAAGGGTCTCGACCCAAACATCACCCATTCCTTCTCTCCAGAGATGCTGCCTGTTCCGCCTCGTTATTCCAGCATTTTGTGTCTACCTTTGATTTAAACCAGCATCTGCAGTTGTTTCCTACACATAGACCAGTACCGCACAGGAACAGTGCACAATGGCCCACAATGGCCCACAATGCCTGCATTGTCCGCATCGTGAGCCCATAATCTTCGCTTTGAACGTGATGTCAAATTAAACTAATGTTATCTGCCGGCACATGATCTGTTCCTGCATATCTACGTGCCTTTCCAAAAGCCTCATAAATATCACTATCCTATATATCTGCACCACTAATCCTTGTAGTGCGTTCCAGCCCCCCTTGGTGTAAAAAAACTGGCTCCACCTATCTCTTTGAAACCTTGCCCCTCTCACCTTATATCTCTGCCCTTTGATGACGGCAAGCACACCTTATGCCTTCTTTACCACTTTATCGTCACGGTTTGTCACCTTTCATCACTGATTGTGGTCTTTGTATCAGGAGGTCATTGTTCATCAATGCTGTTAAGGGTCTTGGTTGCAATTACAATTACAACTGTAATTCTTTGCCACAGAAGGCTGTGGAGGCAAAGTCAGTGGATATATTTAAGGCAGAGATAGATTCTTGATTAGTACAGGTGTCAGAGGTTATAGGGAGAAGGCAGGGGAATGGGGTTAGGAGGGAGCCATGATTGAATGGCAGAGTAGACTTGATGGGCCGAATGGTCTAATTCTACTCCTATCACTTATGATCTTATGATTTTTCAATATAGGAATGGAATAGTAAGGAATTGCCATATAAATTAGGGCCTTTTGGGGTAAAGGTGATGGATAAGGTTTGAGATTGACAAAAGAGCAAAGTGAAGCCACAAACATTTGTAGATTCATGATAACAATGCATTAGGATAGACACAAGATGCTGGAGTAACCCAGAGGGACAGGCAGCATCTTTGGAGAGAAGGAATGGGTGACGTTTCGGGTCGAGGCCCTTCCTCAGATATTCAGGTGTTGGTATGAGGTTACTTTATTGTTATTCTGTTGAACGGGATACTTTGAAAGGTCTAGAGGGATCAAAAGGGGGATGGATAAGTTGGAGGAAGTGAGGAGGAGGCAGTGTGTACGTGCATTTGATAGAAAGACAGTGAAAGAAGGAGATACCTTTAAAAATGATCTTTTACTTCCCTTTTTAAAAATCTTTCTTTCCATTTTCTGACAAAGGATTGCACAACTGAAACAGTTACTCTGTTTCTCTTTCCACAGATGCTGCCAAGCTGCTGAATGTTTCCAGCATTTTCTATTTATACTTCCTCAGCACTTAGTCAATTCTTTGAGGAAGCCACATGGAACGCAAACCCAGACACCAACGTTCTGAATTCGACCCAGCAGTATGAACGTTGATTTATTCACAAAATGCTGGAGTAACTCAGCAGGTCAGGCAGCATCTCGGGAGAGAAGGAATGGAGAAGGGTCTCGACCCGAAACGTCACCCATTCCTTCTCTCCCGAGATGCTGCCTGACCTGCTGAGATACTCCAGCATTTTGTGAATAAATCGATTTGTACCAGCATCTGCAGTTATTTTCTTATACCAGTATGAACGTTGATTTCTCTAATTTCAAGTGACCTTTGCATTCCCTCCCTCCACCCTCCCCCACCCTAGTCGACCTACTAGTTCCAATGTCCACATCCTTGTAACCCTCCGTTATCACCTCATCCCTAGCCAACAATGGGCCATTGTTTTCACCTCTTCCACCCTTCCTTCGTCATCAGTCGCCAGTCCAGCTTTATTCTAGCCTTTTCTTACCTCCAGTTCCCTCCCCTCTACTTTCAGTCTGAAGAAGGGTCCCGACCCGAAACGAAACCCATCCTTTTTCTTCAGAGATGCTGCCTGACCCGCTGCGTTACTCCAGCACTCCATCTTCCAAAATAGGTGTTTTATTCTATCACAAGAAGAGACAACTGGGCAAAGGAAAAGATTTAATGGTGTGCTCAAATCAGAAAAGTAATTGAGCATGGAATCAGGTCCTTTGGCCCTGTGACTCTTAACCATCAAGCACCCATTTACAGTAACTTTTAGCAATGCCTGGCCCATGCCTGCTTGAAGTGAGGCATTTGGAAAGATATTGAATGTCATTTGGAGCATAAGGAAGCTCTTGTTAATCGCAAAAGGAGTGCACTCCCTCACAAATATCCCGGAGACACAAGGAACACCAGATACTGGAATCTTGAGCAGGACACAAAGTAACTTAATGGGTTAGGCAGCATCTCTGGAGGACATGCAGTCTGCAGGAGGGTCTCGACATGGAACGTGGCCTGTCCATGTTCGTCAGGGTTACTGCCTAACCACTGAGTTACTCCAGCATTCTGTGTTTATTCACAAACACTCACCTGCACAATTCATAAGGCATCTCCTGCCTCACTTATGGTTAAAGTCTGTGGTTCCACATTGACCTCATCAACCACCTCAGAACCCACAGAACCAGAGTGCAAGCAAGTCATCCTCAATCCCAGGACTGCCAGTGAGGAAAAGTAAATAAGTGTTTTTGGCATCAGATAGCCATATCATTAAGCAGCTAGTAAAATGCTCTCTTCAGCTCAACAGATATATTGCTGAAATATAAAATTGATTGGATTGAAAAGAAGTAAGTGCTGTGTTTTGTGTTCTGGAGCTGTGCATTGAGTTTCATTGCCCTTGAGTGTTCGGTTTTAATCACCTGTGAACAACGTGCTGAGATCCACATAGATGGGGCCTGGCTTTCATCTTCACCAAGATTCACAGATCATTCTAAACTATTCTATAAAAATCATCAGAAACATGAAGACAATGTGCCAATGGAACATCATTAACTCTCTAATGTGTGAAAGTCATCATCCAGAACAGATCATGGAACATAAAATAACTGAATGCCCAATCCACAGGAGATGCCTAAGGGACTTACTCTGCAACACTTGATGTAGTCTGGTTGGCTCTGACATGTAATGTAAGATTACGGTGTCTGGTATACATCAAGCATACAAATGATGATCAACTGCCAAGTTTCCAGTATAACAGATGAAGACTCAAGATTTTAATTATATATTCGTGATACTTCAGGATATCTTAGTGATACGGATCACATAAATATTTTTAATACTGCCCCTTGTTATTTCATTGGTTTCTTTATTATCATGTGTACCTAGGTACAATGAAAAGTTGTATGTATCACCATACATGAACACAATCCCCCAGCTAGACCAGAATGTACAGAACAGTTATGTCTGAGTAGCATCTCTGTAGATGCTCTCGATGGTGGGAAGGGCTGTGTACATGTTGAACTGAACTGAGTACACAACTCTCTGCAGCCTCTTGCGTTTCTGTGCTTTGAAATTGCCATATCAGGTCATGATGCAACCTGTCAGGATACTTTCTACAGTGCTTCTGCAGAAATTTATTCGTTTATTCGACGACATGGTGACAGGCTAGCGTGCCTTCTTCGTGATTATATCTATTTGCTGGCCCCCTGACAGGTCATTGGGATGTTAGCACCCAGGAATTTGCTGTTAACGTTCCACAATGGCAAGGCCGGATTAAGCTAGTGCAGGGCCTGTAGCTAGAGTTGCCAACTTCCTCACTCCCAAATACGGGACAAGGCGACTTCATCGCCCCACGAGACCTCACCCAGCCAGCGGTCATGTGCTCCCGCTCCACCAATGGTGGCCGGGAGGTGGGTTGCTATGCAACCTCCATTAGGTGGCGCCCGGGCCTACTCTGTCCGGAGGTTAGGGTTGCCAACTGTCCCGTATTAGCCGCGACATCCCGTATTTTGGGTCCAATTGGCTTGTCCCGTACAGGACCATTCTTGTCCCGTATTAGGCCCGGGGGTTGCTGTAGGACCGGACGATGTAGGCCCAGACAGTGTAGGTGGAAAAAACTGCAGATGCAGATTAAAATCTGTGCCTACCTTCCTGAAGTAGGAACAGTGTAGGCCCGGGCGCCGCCTAACGGAGGCTGCCCTCCCGGGCGGCCGCCATTGGTGAAACGGAAGCACGTGGCAGCTGGCTGGTGAGGTCGCGTGGGGCGCAGGGTGGTAACGTTACCTTGTCCCGTATTTGGGACTGCTACAGTTGGCACCCCTACCTGAGGTAGACACAAAATGCTGGAGTAACTCAGCGGGTCAGGCATCATCTCGGGAGAGAAGGAATGGGTGACGTTTCGGGGTGAGACCCTTCTGAAGGGTCTCGACCCGAAATGTCACCCATCTTCTACTGGACCTCCATGAGTTGGGCGGCGAGGACTTCGCCATGGATGACAAGGGTGACAAAAGTATCCACAAACTGAAGGAGAAGGTGAAGAAAAGGAAGGGGCGAGGATTTGTCTACGAGGAAGGCGCTCGATCCAGGCTGTGAGAAGACCACGACTCCATGGAGCAAGATGGCGACGAGCCAGGCCCTCAACACTTGGTGAAGGGGTGGATCCTGTTTGTGACCGGGGTCCACGAGGAAGACACAACAAGTTGGCCAAGTACGGTGAGATCAAGAACCTGCACCTCAACCTGGACCGGCGCACCGGCTACCTCAAGGGCTACGCTCTGGTGGAGTACGAGACCTAGGCTACAAGGAGGCGCAGGTGGCCATGGAGGGTTTGAATGGGTTGGAGCTGGCCGGGCAGCCCATCAGCGTGGACTGGGGCTTCGTCAGGGGGCCCCCGAGGAGCAAAAGGTGGGGTGGTCGCAGGGGAAGCCGGAGCTGGCAGGACCAGAAGCGTCACTGAGCCGGGACGGAGTGCGGAGTGCGGAGTGACGGAGCGGCCCGCACAGCGCAGGGGACCGAGACACGCCCGCAGATCACCGTGCCCAAACGGAGCCGTGCGTTACAGGGGCCGGTTAATCTCAGTCAGGACTGTTGTGGGGCTGGGGAGAGGGTGGGGAGGGAAGGGTAAGGTTGGCTTGTGCAAAACAACAGTCAGAAATAAAGTATTTTAGGTTTTTTTAAAATCTTCAGTCTGAAGAAGCATTTAGTGCAGGGACCTCGAAAATGCGGGGCCCGTAGCATATGCTACTTTTGCTACTAAGTTAATCCAGCACTGCACAATGAATGTACTAATGAAAACTGGCACCAAATATCTTAACATTTTAAGAGAATTTCTTTTACGAGGTGTAACCAAACTCTTGACATATATTTACAATGCGTGAAGTCCTGAATCAGGAGTGCTAAGGATGGGATTTTTCAGTTTTGTTTAGTTTAGTTTAGTTTAATTGATTGTCACATTTACCAAGGTACATTGAAAAGTTTTTTTGTTGCATGCTATCCAGTCCTCGGAAAGACTATACATAATTAAATCCAAATACAAATTTCATGTCTGCATGGTAGCAATAGTAAGATAAGAGCGAAGGGGATAGTGATCTCAATGGGCTTAATGACCTCTCTGATTATCACATACCTTTGTTGTGGGAATGAGGAATTGAAGGAAATTAATATTAGTTTAAAAAAATAAGGACAGGTGAAGTTGGTGAGACTGGAAGCTGATAAATCCTAAAGACCTAATGATCTTCATCTCAGAAGTTTGAGAAGATATGCGAGTAGAGACAGTGGATGCATTGGTCACTAACTTCCAAAATTCAAGCGCAGGCTCGGCGATCGATTCGCTCAACACCTGCGCTCGGTCCGCATTGACCAAACTGATCTCCCGGTGGCCGAGCACTTCAACTCCCCCTCCCACTCCCAGTCTGACCTTTCTGTCATGGGCCTCCTCCAGTGCCATAGTGAGGCCCACCGGAAATTGGAGGAACAGCACCTCATATTTCGCCTGGGCAGCTTGCAGCCCAGTGGTATGAACATCGACTTCTCCAACTTTAGATAGTTCCTCTGTCCCTCTCTTCCCCTCCTCCTTCCCAGATCTCCCCCTATCTTCCTGTCTCCACCTATATTATTCCTTTGTCCCGCCCCCCTGACATCAGTCTGAAGAAGGGTCTCGACCCGAAACGTCACCCATTCCTTCTCTCCCGAGATGCTGCCTGACCTGCTGAGTTACTCCAGCATTTTGTGAATAAATACCTCCAAAATTCATTTGATTCTGCAATGGTTCCTGCAGATTGTAGAGTAGCAGATGAGACCACACAATTTTATGAATGGTGAGAGAGAAAGCAGGGATCCACTGACTTTTTTGTGTAAAATCAGAACCTGTTATTTACCAAAAAAGAATATAATAACAGATCTATAACCAAAAAATAAAACGATTGAGCATAGTGAACATGGATTCATGAAATGGAAATCATGTTTGATTAATCTATGGATATTTTTTTAAGAATGTGGCTCTTAAAATATTAAAATGTGGCGTGTCACAGAGGCATGGAGATATATATCATGGAAACAGTGATTTTTCCATGATATCACTGGCCCACCAAATTACTAATGACCATCAACACATATTTACATTGATTCTATGCAGCCCATCATGTATTCTCCCCACTTTCTCTTCAGATCTCCCAAGATTCCACCATTCACCTACATACTCAGGATAATTGACAGTGGCCAATTGACCTATCAACTTTAACATCTTTGGGTTGTAGGAGGAAACTGTCGCATCCATGGGAAACCCACATGACTACAGGTAGAATGTGCATCCTCTGTTGAGCCTTTTTGACTGTGGAGTCGATGGTGGCCCCCCATTTAAGGTCCTTGGAGATGGTGGAACTTAAAGTACTCCACAGATGTGACTGTGGTGTTGTTGATGGTGAGTGGGGGGAGGGGAGATGGAGCTCTCCTAAAGTCTACTATCATTTCCACTGTCTTAAGGGCATTGAGCTCCATGTTGTTATGAAGGCACCAGGATGCCATTTGTGTCACTTCTTGTCTATAGGCAAATTCCTCCCCATCCTGGATCAATCCAATTATGGTTGTGTCATCCGCAAACTTGAGGAGTTTGACAGAGGAGTCTGTGGAGGTGCAGTTGTTGGTGTAGAGAGAGTAAAGGAGAGGGGAGAGTACGCAGCCTTGCGGTGCTCCTATGCTGAGGGTCTGCGGGTCCCAGATGTGTTTTTCCAGCCTCACGTGCTGCTTCCTATCTGTCAGGAAGTTGATTATCCACTGACAGAGGGGTTCAGGCACAGTCAGCTAGGAGAGTTTGGAGTGTAGTAGCTCTGTCACAATGGTGTTAAATGCAGAGCTAAAGTCCACAATCAGAAGCCTGGCATAGGTCCCCTTGCGGTCTAGGTGCTGGAGGATGAAGTACAGGCCTAGGTTGACTGCGTCGTCCACCGATCTATTGGCCCGGAATGCAAACTGCAGAGGGTCCAGCACGGGGTTTGTGATGTTTTTCAGCTGGGCCAGCACTAGTCTTTCAAAGGTCTTCATGACTACAGAGGTCAGTGCGACAGGCCTGTAGTCATTAAGACCAGTGATCCTTGTCTTTTTTGGTACAGGGACAATAGTGGAGATTTTGAAGCAGGCAGGGACAGTGCAGGTTTGCAGGTACTGGTTGAAAATGTCTGTGTAGATCGGTGCCAGTTGTTCAGCACCGAGGTTGAGGGTAGAGGGGGAAACATTGTCCGGTCCTGGAGATTTCCGGCTTTTCTGTTTCCTGAATAGCCTCTCCACCTCCTCAATTTCTATTGTTGGAGATGGAGAAGAGGCCAGACTGATGTTGGGCAGCAAGGAGGGGGTGGGTAGTCGATGAGGGCCCACATGTAGAGCACCATAGATCAGGTTTGAACCGAGGTATCTGAGATGGTGTGGCCAACAGCTGTGGCCATTTGTTTAGACTTTCAGAAGGTCCCACTTAGGGATATGCACGCGCTCTCACCTTTTCTATCTTAGATAGAACCACAAAAGGGTTCCCAATGGAGACACAACTGACTGCAGATGCTGGATGCAGTTGCAGATGTACCGAAAAAAAACCTGCTAAAGATGCATTGAGCAGCATCTGTGGAGCAAAGGGATACTCAGCAATTTTGGTTGAGACCCTGCTTTAGGACTCATCAGGTCATGAGGCATGGTCTTGACCAGAAACATCGACCATCCCTTTGTTTCCACAGATGCTGCTCAACTTGTTTTGTTCTTCCAGCAGTTTACTTTTTTCAGCCAGTCTCCACCTTCTATCCCACTCAAGTGGTGAAGGTGTGGAATTCTCTGCCTCAGAGGGCAGTGGAGGCCAGTTCGTTGGATGCTTTCAAGAGAGAGCTGGATAGAGCTCTTAAGGATAGCGGAGTGAGGGGGTATGGGGAGAAGGCAGGAACGGGGTACTGATTGAGAGTGATCAGCCATGATCGTATTGAATGGTGGTGCTGGCTCGAAGGGCTGAATGGCCTACTCCTGCACCTATTGTCTATTGTCTATTGTCTATTGTCCAACAGATTATCTGTTTAATAATTGTGTCTCGTCAGAGATGAAATACAACCAGCAAACATAGCCTCTCCCCTTTTGGCATTAGGAAGGGACTGTTCCATTCTTAGTCCACACCTTTGTCATTCCCACACTAACCCCCTTCCTTGTGTAAGCACAGAAAATGCAAATCTGCCTTTTATTATCTCATAATTTTCCAGTCAGGACCGCAATCTCTCTCCTTCCAGGTAAAATTGTGATTCATTCGTACTGCTCTCAGATTAGTAATACTGCATTCTCTGTTTGCAATGCTGCTTTCTGAACTTTGAGGAAGGCTGGAGCAGACTGGGTAAGTGCTTTGTGGCACATTCTGCTGAAATAAGACCCCAAACTTCCAGTCGCTTGTTAATTTAATCCTCCACCCACCTGTGCTCTAATCTCTCTCTCCTTGCTCTCCACCATGGCTTCCATGCTGTTCAAAGTAAGCCGAATGAACAACTCATCTTTCAATGAGGCACTTTACACTGATTTCATCAAATTCATTCGTCAATCATCTTCTTCATGAGCTAGATAGAGCTCTTAATGATGGTGGAGTCAGGGGGTATGGGGAGAAGGCAGGTACGGGGCAGGGTACTGATTGTGAATGATCAGCCATGATCACATTGAATGGTGGTGCTGACTCGAACGGTCGAATGGCCTACTCCTGCACCTATTGTCTATTGTTTATTGTCTATTGTCTTTCTCCAGACAGCAGAAATCATGAATAATGGTACTGTTCTAACTAAGACCTCCTCTCAGTTTATCTTTTAGTTCTGTGCAGAGTGAAAGATACATATAGCACAGCAACAGGTTCTTCAGCCCACATTGTCATTCATCAAGTCCCAACTACACTAATCCCATTTACCATGACGTGGCCTGCAGCCCAATGTCCCATCATCTCTCCATTTTTGCATGGAACTAGCATTAGTTTTATCACTTGCTCATTTCTGACTTTCACTCTATCACAAATCTTTTTTAATGCTCTTTCATGCCAGGGGGCACAGTCTAAGAATAAAGGGGAGGCCATTTAAAACTGAGGTGAGAAGTAACTTTTTTACCCAGAGAGTTGTGAATTTGTGGAATTCTCTGCCATAGAAGGCAGTGGAGGCCAATTCACTGGATGAATTTAAAAGAAAGTTAGATACTCTAGGGGCTAATGGAATCAAGGGATATGGGGAGAAGGCAGGTGCAGGTTACTGATTGTAGATGATCAGCCATGATCACAATGAATGGCACTGCTGGCTCGAAGGGTCAAATGGCCTCCTCCTGCACCTATTTTCTATGTTTCTATGTTTCTATCCCCCATATACTGCCTCTAGTGAATTTAGAACTTAAATCATTTACTTGATACTTGAATGGTGCCTGTCTAGCTACAATAAAAGCATGTTCTAACAAATGAGTTGTTTATAAGGCTCGCAGAGTCCATGCTGCAGGGATATGGGGAGTTGAGTGCATTTTCTCACACGTTACGAGATAAAAGTCCCAATTACCAACGTAACAGAGGAGTGTGAGGAAAAAGACCAGTGATAATTGGCTGATGAGACTGGTAGTGAATGTGAGCAAAGGTAAATCTGAAGGCAAAGGGAATTCAGAACATCATTCAGGCTGCGGATTGATGAGAGTTTTAAGACAAGGCTCAGGCCAATGAATCAGAATGATGATGGTGTAGCGACCATAGGGATTGGTCCTGAGAGTCGAACCCTCAGATTGGCCAGCTAGGTCAGGTGGTGGTTTTGGCGTCCAAAACCAGTCAGTGGGAAGAGAACTTTAAAGCGAACAGTTTGATTTAATGGTTGTCTGTAATTTCGTTTGTTATACTTTGTAATCGAATATTGCTGCTGCAATAAACTACTTTAACAAAGAACAAGCCTCCAGACTCGCCATATTGGTGACCCCGACGTGATCTAGCCGATCATCTACCATGGAGGGACAAGACGCCCCTCCTGCGGCTCCAACGCCCGGCGTACCGCAGCTAAGCGCGGTCAGCGTTCAACTTCCTCCGTTTTGGGCACATCAACCCCACCTTTGGTTTGCCCATGCGGAAGCCCAGTTCCACCTAAGAAACATCTTGGTGGATGAGACGAAGTATTATTACCTGGTCAGCGCTCTACCGCCTGAGACGTCCGCGCGGGTGATGCAGTTCATCACCTCCCCTCCTGCAGACGGCAAGTACGAGGCGCTGAAGGTACTCATGCTTCGAACCTTCGGATTCAGTAGGCATGATCGAGCTGAGAGGCTTATGCACCTGCCGGATCTCGGAGATCGGCTGCCGTCCGCCCTCATGGCTGAAATGTTGGCGCTGGCAGGTGAGCACTGCCTCATGTTCGAGCAGGCATTTCGAGAGCAACTTCCAGAAGACGTTAGGCTTATGCTCACGGATTGTTCTTTTAAGGACCCCGTGGCATATGCGGAGAAAGCCGATACGCTCATGGCGTCCAAATCGAAAAAACATAGTTCGATCAACAGGGTCTCGGCTCCATCGGGCAGCCCGCAACGGCACCAAGATGACGACGTGACTCCCGCCATTTCTCCAAAACCCCGCCAAAAAGATCCGCACAAGCGCGGCTGGTGTTATTATCATCTGAGATGGGGTGGAGAAGCCCGCAATTGCCGCTCACCTTGCACCTTCTTGGGAAATGCCTCGGCCGATCGTGCATAGAGGCAGTTGCGATTGGCCAGAACTGACGCCTCTACGTCCGAGATCGATTCACGGACACAGAATTCTTGGTCGACACGGGAGCCATAGTCAGCATCGTGCCGCCGACCGACCTCGAAGCCCGATCGGGTAAGAGAGGGCCTACCCTCATCGCGGTTAACGGTAGCCCCATCCGCACGTATGGCACACGGGCAATGTCTCTGTCTTTAGGCACCCGCACTTACGAATGGTCGTTTATCGTCGTGGAAGTCGGTCAGGCAATCCTGGGCGCAGATTTCCTCTGGGCCTTTTCGCTAGTTCCCGATGTCCGAGGTAAAGGCCTTTGACCCTCCGCTAGCAGCGATGAGCCCGCTGCTCCACCACCGGCCACCCCGCCCAGCCCGACTGTCCAGGCCGTTGTTGCGGCCTCTGACCCGTATGCTGCGGTCCTGGCTGAGTTTCCGGAGCTGCTCGTTCAGCGTTTCGACGCCCCTTCTGCCCGGCACGGCGTTGTCCATCACATTCCCACCGAGGGGCCCCCCATTTTCGCTCGGGCTCGGAGGTTGCCGCCGGACAAACTGGTGGTGGCGTGTGCAGAATTCCAGAAGATGGAACAAATGGGCATTGTCCGTCGGTCCGACAGCCCGTGGGCCTCTCCGTTGCACATGGTCTCCAAAGCATCTGGGGGGTGGAGACCATGTTGAGATTACCGGCGCCTTAACGCCATCACCACGGCAGACCGCTACCCCATACTGCACATCCAGGACTTCTCGTCTGGGCTGGAAGGTGCCGTAGTATTCTCCAAAATTGATTTGGTGCGGGGCTACCACCAGATTCCTGTGCATCTGGGAGACATACCAAAGACTGCCACGATCACTCCGTTCGGGTTGTTTGAATGGTTGCGTATGCCTTTCGGTTTGAAAAACGCGGCGCAGGCTTTCCAGCGGCTTATGGACCATGTTGGTCGGGATTTGTCTTTTGTTTTCATTTATTTGGATGATATCCTGGTCGCCAGTCGCTCGGTGCGAGAACACCTGGTCCATTTGCGGACCGTGTTCAAGCGGCTTCAAGACCACGGGCTCATCATCCACCCCTCCAAGTGTATTGATTTCTTAGGACACCGGATCGCCTCAGCCGGCGCCACTCCTTTGCCTGACAAAGTGGCGGCTGTCCGTGCCTTCCCGCGACCCACCACAGTAAAGGGGTTGCAGGAGTTCGTAGGCATGGTGAATTTCTACCATAGGTTCGTACCGGCAGCGGCACCGGTCATGCGTCCACTCTTCCAGTGTCTCGCAGGCAAACCTGTCGAGATGGAGTGGTCCACGGCCGCTGAGACGGCCTTTGAGGCAGCTAAAGTGTCTCTGGCAGACGCCACCATGCTTGTCCACCCAAGCGCCTCCGCCCCCACGGCCCTGACGGTCGATGCGTCGGATGTGGCGGTGGGAGGGGTTTTGGAACAGCAGGTAGATGGCAGTTGGCAGCCCTTGGCGTTTTTCAGCCGACAGCTTAACACGGCTGAGCTGAAGTATAGCGCCTTTGACCGAGAGCTTCTGGTTCTCTATTTAGCTGTCCGCCACTTTAGGTATTTTTTAGAAGGCCGCCCATTTGTAGCCTTTACGGACCACAAACCATTGACTTTTGCTTTTTCGAAAGTGTCCGACCCAGCAGCGGCACCTGACTGCCATCTCAGAGTTTACTACCGATGTTCGCCACGTCGCGGGTAAGCTTAATGCCGTTGCTGATGCCCTGTCCCGGCCAGCCATTTCCCCAATTTCAGCGGTGGAATGCGAGGTGGATTTCCAGGAGCTTGCGGAGGCACAGCTCCTGGCAGACACTGCCTCAGCATACCAGTCCGCCACTTCGGGGTTGAAGTTGGCCCGTGGCTTGCGGGCCTGCGGGTACAAATGTCTGGTGTGATGTTTCCCTTCCCCGCCCTAGGCCGGTGGTGCCGGCCGCCCTTCAGCGCCGGGTGTTTGATACCATTCATGGGCTGGCACACCCGTCCATTCGCTCCACCTCTGCCTTAGTGGCCGCTAGGTTTGTGTGGCATGGCCTGCGGAAACAAGTAGCCGCTTGGGCCCGTTCCTGTGTTCCCTGCCAGACCGCTAAAGTTCACCGGCATGTCCAACCTCCGGTGCAGGAGTTTGCCGTCCCTGCGGTCCGTTTTTTTTCATATTCACATTGATTTAGTTGGGCCTTTACCTTCCTCTAGGGGCTACACTCACCTACTCACGGTTGTTGACCGATTTACCCGTTGGCCGGAGGCCTTCCCATTGTCCGACACCTCCGCCGCCTCTTGTGCCCGGGTCCTGGCCCTCCATTGGGTGGCCCGCTTCGGTGTTCCGTCCATTATTACCACCGACCGGGGGCCCCAGTTCACCTCGACCCTTTGGGCTACGCTAGCGGAGCTGTACCACCCACAGGCTAATGGGCTCGTGGAGAGGTTTCACCGGCAACTTAAGGCGGCCCTCAGTGTGCGGCTGGACGGCCCTGACTGGGTAGGCCAGCTCCCCTGGGTCCTTTTGGGCATCCGTACTGCTCCTAAGCAAGACCTTGGAACTTCGTCCGCGGAACTGGTATATGGCTCGCCGCTCAGAGTGCCCGGGGACTTCCTTCCGGAGTCCTCTGGTCAGCAGCCCTCGGTTCCATCGGTGTTAGCATCCCTCCAGGCGCGAGTGGCTCCGGTCCCTACTTCACGTCACGGGTGTTCCATGGTGCATGAACCGCCTGCCTTGAAGGACTGTGAATTTGTGTTTCTGCGTAGAGATGCCCATCGTTCCCCGTTGCAGAGGGTCTATGAAGGACCGTTCCGCATGTTGCGTAAAGGGACGGTCACCTTCACCTTAGATGTTGGGGGCAGGAGTGAGCTCGTCTCCGTGTCCAGGCTCAAACCTGCACACTTAGATCAGGACCGCCCTGTCCTGGTCGGTCAGCCGCCTCGGCTGGTCCGCCCTCCTGCAATTCCACCTGACCCGGGACCCCCTGCTCCTGTGGTTCCTGCAGCCCCTCTCCTTACTTGTTCTGGTCGCGAAATCCGGCTCCCTGCTAGATTCCGTACCTCGGGTTCTGGGGGGATCATGTAGCGACCATAGGGATTGATCCTGAGAGTCGAACCCTCGGATTGGCCAGCTAGGTCAGGTGGTGGTTTTGGCGCCCAAAACCAGTCAGTGGGAAGAGAACTTCGAAGCGAACCGTTTGATTTAATGGTTGTCTGTAAGTTTGTTTGTTATACTTTGTAATCGAATATTGCTGCCGCAATAAACTACTTTAACAAAGAACAAGCCTCCAGACTCGCCATAATGGTATATATTTGGGCATTAGCCCAGAGTACCAGCAAATTAATGACCAGCAATGTTAAGTATAGTACAGCAATTCAGTGGACAGATATGAGGTTAGTGAGTCAACAGGTTGCTGCTTGATGTTTGGAGTGCTGTGTCCAGTGATCTGGGCTGCGGTAATGGTTCCAAGGGAGACTGTGATGGTATCCTGGGTGGAGGGAGAGCTAGGAAATTAAAAAGGACTGCATTGAGGTGTGTATCCAGCGTTGTGCACCATGGCCAAGACCTCTTCACATAACCAGACTTGCTTCTACATGAGAGACCTGAGGCACTTCAGCTCATGCAGAACGAACATTCTGGGGAAGCCAGCCATCAGTGCCTGCACACACAGCATTAGGGAATGACATTATACACATGCTTCAGTGCTTCAAGTGCCTGGAGAATATGGAAGGAAATAGTTTTGTAGAAACTACATACAGTAGATATCACATAGTGGGTAAAAATATAACATAGAAACAAAGAAACAGTGCAGCACAGGAACAGGCCCTTGTTTCTATGTCAAACATGATTCCACATTAAACTAATTCATTCTGCTTGCACATGATCCATATCCCTCCATTTCCTGCACATCCATGTGTCAAACTAAAAGCCTCTTTAACACCACTATCCCATCTGTTTCCAGCACCACCTCTTGCATTCTGCGCACTAACAACTTTGTGTAAAAACTATTTGACAATTCAACCCTGGGAGAAAGGTTCTGACTGTTCATAAGTTCATAAGTGATAGGAGCAGAATTAGGCCATTCAGTCCATCAAGTCTACTCCGCCATTCAATTATGGCTGATCTATCTTTCCCTCTTAACCTAATTCTCCTGCCTTCTCCCCCTAACCCCTGACACTACCCTAGACTGTCTACCCTATTTACGCCTTTCCTAATCTTGTAAACTTCCATCTGCTTTCTCCTCTGCCTTCGACGCTGCAGAGAAAACAATCCACGTTTGTCCAAACTCCCCTTGTAGCTCATACCTTCTGATCCAAGCAATATCCTGGTAAGCCACTACTGCACCCTCTCGAAAGCCACCATATCCTTCCTGTAATGCACACGATCATCCAAATCCATACATCACACAATCCAATTGCTGGGCAAATAACATTCTCCACTTCTGGTGAATGATCCTCAACCTGAAATGCTAACATTGTACTCTCTCCACATATACTGCCTTTCCTTCTAAGTGGTCATATCACCTAGATTGTATTTTAGACATTCAACTTTTGCAATGTGGTTGACTTCTAAATGTCATAACATGCCACTAAAATTCAAAGGGATTAGGAATGGACATTAAATGTTGACTTTGCTGCCGTGTAAAGATATGAATAAGTTTTAAAAAAAGCTCATTGTTTTTCTGTCGCATATTAACATGAAAATTAGTTAAGTTCAGTTTAGAGATACAGCGCGGAAACACCAACTCAGCCTACCAAGTACACGCCGACCAGCGATCCCTGCACATTAACACTACCCTACACACACTAGGGGCAATTTACATTTACACCGCCAATTAACCTACTAACCTGTACGTCTTTGAAGTGTGGGAGGAAACCGAAGATCTTGGAGAAAACCCAAGCGGTCATGGGGAGAATGTACAAACTCCGTACAGACAGCACCGGTAGTCAGGATCGAACCCGGGTCTCTGGCGCTGTAAATGCTGTAAGGTAGCAACTCTACCGCTGTGTCTCCGTGCCGCCCCGATTACATTGTTATAAGTTGCATATTTCAAAACTGCAGGTTGAATTGAATTGAATAAGTTTATTGGCCAAGTATGTACACATACAAAAAATGTGCCTTGGTGCTCCACTCGCAAGTAACAACATGAACATACAGTAAACAATTAAGAATAAAGCATAAAACATTAGAACCTTAAGAATGTCATTATAGTTCAAACATGTGAATGAAACAGACTAGAGCAAAAAGAGACCATAGACTTTTGGTTATTGAGTAGAGTTACTACTTGCAGAAAAAGCTGTTTTTATGTCTGGCTGTGGCTGCTTTGACAGTCCGGAGTCGCCTTTCAGAGGAAGTGCTTCAAAGAGTTTATGGCCAGGGTGAGAAGGGTCAGAGATGATCTTGCCCGCTCGCTTCCTGGCCCTGCAGTGTACAGTTCGTCAATGGGAGGAATGTTGCAGCCAACAACCTTCTCAGCTGATCAAAAGATTCGTTGCAGCCTCCGGATGTCGTGCTTGGTGCCAGACCGATGTAGAAGGTGAGGACAGACTCTACAATGGCAGTATAGAATTGGACCATCGTTGCCTGTGGCAGATTGTGTTTCCTCAGTTGCCGCAGGACGTACATCCTCTGTTGAGCCTTTTTGACTGTGGAGTCGATGGTGGCCCCCCATTTAAGGTCCTTGGAGATGGTGGAACGTAAAGTACTCCACAGATGTGACTGTGGTGTTGTTGATGGTGAGTGGGGGGAGGGGAGATGGAGCTCTCCTAAAGTCTACTATCATTTCCACTGTCTTAAGGGCATTGAGCTCCATGTTGTTATGAAGGCACCAGGATGCCATTTGTGTCACTTCTTGTCTATAGGCAAATTCCTCCCCATCCTGGATCAATCCAATTATGGTTGTGTCATCCGCAAACTTGAGGAGTTTGACAGAGGAGTCTGTGGAGGTGCAGTTGTTGGTGTAGAGAGAGTAAAGGAGAGGGGAGAGTACGCAGCCTTGCGGTGCTCCTATGCTGAGGGTCTGCGGGTCCCAGATGTGTTTTAAAAGCCTCACGTGCTGCTTCCTATCTGTCAGGAAGTTGATTATCCACTGACAGAGGGGTTCAGGCACAGTCAGCTAGGAGAGTTTGGAGTGTAGTAGCTCTGTCACAATGGTGTTAAATGCAGAGCTAAAGTCCACAATCAGAAGCCTGGCATAGGTCCCCTTGCGGTCTAGGTGCTGGAGGATGAAGTACAGGCCTAGGTTGACTGCGTCGTCCACCGATCTATTGGCCCGGAATGCAAACTGCAGAGGGTCCAGCACGGGGTTTGTGATGTTTTTCAGCTGGGCCAGCACTAGTCTTTCAAAGGTCTTCATGACTACAGAGGTCAGTGCGACAGGCCTGTAGTCATTAAGACCAGTGATCCTTGTCTTTTTTGGTACAGGGACAAGAGTGGAGATTTTGAAGCAGGCAGGGACAGTGCAGGTTTGCAGGTACTGGTTGAAAATGTCTGTGTAGATCGGTGCCAGTTGTTCAGCACCGAGGTTGAGGGTAGATGGGGAAACATTGTCCAGTCCTGGAGATTTCCGGCTTTTCTGTTTCCTGAATAGCCTCTCCACCTCCTCAATTTCTATTGTTGGAGATGGAAAAGAGGCCAGACTGATGTTGGGCAGCAAGGAGGGGGTGGGTAGTCGATGAGGGCCCAGTCTTTACAGACTGCCGTCCCCGTGGTGAGGCCTATTAACTGACCTCAGTCAGGCGAACGACAACAAACAGAGACAGCAGAAGCAGCTTCATAACTTCTGCTGCCTCAAACGCAAGAAGAAGAAGTAGGTGAGGGGGGGAGGGGTGGTAGGGGGAAGGGGTCAGTCTTTGCAGACTGGAGTCAGGCTGTGAGTAGGTGTGAAGTGTTGGTTGGGGAGGGGGGGGAGGGGGTACCAAGGTTATGTTTCTGTTTATCGAACCTGCAGTTGAACTCGTTCAGGTCGTTGGTCAGCTGACGATTGTCCAAGGAGCGTGGGGTTTTCCTCTTGTAGCTGGTGATTTCTTGCAAGCCCTTCCAAACTGAAGAGGCGTCATTAGCTGAGAACTTGCTCCTCAGCTTCTCAGAATACCTTTCCTTGGCAGCTCTGATTCCTCTTCTCAGCTTGTACTTGGCCTGCCTGTAGAGGTCTGCATCCCCGCTCCTGTAGGCCTCATCATTTGACTGGCAGAGCTGTCTGAGTTCTGCTGTGAACCAGAGCTTGTTGTTGTTGAACCTGATCCGGGTCTTAGTGGGAATGCAACTGTCCTCACAAAAGCTGACATAGGATGTCACAGTGTCTGTGTACTCATCGCAAGTTGGTTTACCACAAATTGCATTAGTGAATTAGAAATTAGAATTAAAAGTTGGGAATTCTACCTTTACTTTTAAAATGTGGAGGAATATTTAGTCCACTGACAAAATTTAGGCTGCAATTTAGGTTACAAGGACATAGATTTGCTATGGCTCGATTTATCACTGCTACATGAAAATAAACAGCTTGTGACTTTAAAATTTGCTTTGAAAACCAAAAGCATCAACAAAGATGTTCGCAGCTGAACAACACTAAGAGAAACAAGCAATGTGAAAATGAGATAAAAGATTAAATTTGAGATTTAATTTCAATAATTGCTATTATTACTGAAAGAAATGAATAAGGAATATTTAATTAAAAAAATACTTACCCAGATACTGAAGATTTAAAACTGACAGATCTGTGCCAGTAGCATAATTGTTGTGGTCTGTGAATCATTCATAGGATCATTAGTTAGAGTTAATAATTTTTTCATATATCCACTTTTACTTTACACCTTGTAATCTTGTTCCTAATTTAACATGTTTTCACTATAGTGCAAATTCACCATGGATAAATTCTATTAGTTTTAATGAGTTCTTTCTGTGAGTAAAATGTGACTTCCCAACAAAAGAGGATCTGAAAATCTGTGTGCATGGCTAAGAAGGCAAACCAATTAATCTACGAAGCATGAGTAAATTTAGCATGTCTCCAATGATTCTTACAAACTTCAATGATGCACCACAGTGAGCACACTGTCGGGTTGCAAAGTACAAGCCCAACCGGAGCTCGATCGGTTCCGTCGGAAGGCTGGATGTGAACGTAGGCGGCTGAACGCGCATGGGTGGTTGTGGATCTCTGCAGCAGGGGCCTACGCCATACGGAGCCCATGGCCTGAGCCTGGGGCGACGGAGACCGCGGCCAGGACAAGCGTCAAACAGAGCCGGAGGGTACGCCACCGAGAACAAAGGAGTACCCAGTGAGGGGGGACCGCCATGAGGGGGAGGGAAGGGAAGAACAAAGTAGGACCTAGCATGGGAGACTGCCGTGAGGGAAGGGGGGGGTGGTGGGGTGGTGGGGGGGGGGGGAACAAAGGAGGACCAAGCCCGGGATAGTTTGTCAGCCCCCTTTATATGTCGACTATTTGCATACCTTGAGTATGCAAGCAAAGATTTTCACTGTGA
The DNA here is from genome assembly GCF_053455715.1 of Rhinoraja longicauda. Lineage (NCBI taxonomy): Eukaryota > Metazoa > Chordata > Chondrichthyes > Rajiformes > Arhynchobatidae > Rhinoraja > Rhinoraja longicauda. The sequence goes on along the minus strand of NC_135954.1, from coordinate 40,443,808 downwards.
CTCGACACATGTGACAATAAAGTACAATTCAATTCAATTCAATAAAGAATGGCAGATGCTGGTTAATACATGAAAGAACGCAAAGTGCTGGAGTAACTCAGCCGGTCTGAGGAATGTCACCTATCCATGTTCTCCAGGGATTAATACACAAAAGGACACAAAGGCTGAAGTAACTCAGCAGGTGAGGCAGCAGCGCTGGAGCACATAGGTAGGTGACGTTACAGGTCGAGTCTGAAACATCACCTATCCATGTTCTCCAGAGATGCTGCCTGATCTGCTGACACGTTGTGTCCACTTATGGCCATTCTCTATCTGCTCTAGATCTATCCAGTTAATCACCAGGAGAACACCAGCTGTCCCCATTTTACGCACCATTTCCTATCCCACCCACTCTTGTAGAACAGAATGACTCATACAAGGACAAATAAATGGTGATTAACCACATTTGTTCAGGTATCCGGTTGGACACCTGAGACTACAGACTTTGTTTTCGTAAAGTACTCATGAAGACCAATTAAGAACTCAATAGTTTTGTGGTGTCGTGTTTGTTGCACAGAAATGACACAAATCAGGTTTTTCCAGTTGTGGACAGCAATGGACAAAAATGTCACTATCTAGAAGCAATAGTTGACTTTAAACCGAGAGTGGAATGTAAGCTTCTATTTGTGTGAAACCATTTTACTGTTTAATTTTACCAGAAGAAAATCTGCAGCTTGTGACACACCATCGGCCAATGACTGAGTAACTGAGAATATATGCATTTATATTTGTGCAGTGACAAGTAAATAAAGCAAATCAATTATAATTGCAAGTTACCAGACAAGTTGGCATCACTTTGAAAAAGTCCACTCTCATGTTTCACATCCTCTAGATCATTTTGGTGTCATTTACTGATCACAGCTAATAAGTATGATAAATGCTTTTTGTGTTTATCCTATAAAGGTTCTTTAATCTTTCTTTAAATATGTTTTCCTTCCTACTACAATGTTTACGTGATGACTGTTCAATTACATTTTTGCATTTCGGAGCGTCCTCGGGCGGTGAGACTGGGCCCCCACCTGTCCTCCACTACCACTCTGAGTACTGGCACACCACAGGGTTGTGCATTGAGTCCCATCCTCCTCACACACGACTGTGTTCCTGCATTCGCCACCAACACCATCCAATTTGCGGAAGACACAACAGTGATCGGGCTGATCTCCAAAGGCGATGAATCAGCCTACAGAGCGGAGGTGCAGAACCTGGCGAGCTAGTGCTCAGAGAACAACCTGTCCCTAAATTCAACTAAGGGACAGGTTGAATCAACTAAGACCAAGGAACTAATCATCAACTTTAGAAGGTCATAGGATGATGAGTACGCTGCAGTCTTCATCAACGGAGACAGAGTGGAGAGAGTGTCCAGCTTCAGGTTTCTGGGCACACACATTTCAGAGGACCTCACATGGTCCACTAACACCTGTTTTTCCTGAGGATGCTGAAAAAGGTTGGTCTGCCCAACAGATGCTGGTGACTTTCAACTGCTGCACCACAGAGAGCATCCTAACATACTGCATCTCTGTGTGGTATCTTAGCTGCACTGAAGCAGATAGGAGAGCTCTTCAGCGGGCATCTCCAGAGCACAGAAGATCACTGGGATGCAGCTCCCAGCCCTGGAGGACATCTGCAACACAGGCTGCCTCAGAAAAGCCACCAGCATCTGTAAGGACTCCACACTCCCATGCCACCGCCTGTTTGAACTCCTTCCATCTGGCAGATGTTATAAGGCCTTCTACGACCGCACCTCCAGACTGAGAAATAGCTTTTTCCCTAGAGCTATAACTGCACTGAACCAGTCTGCTAAGTGCCCCCCATAATACCTATTTGTACTTATACCTTATTTTTAATTTTTATTTTTACCTTATTTATTTAATTTTATAGCATCGATATGAAGGTTGCAATCTTAATCTCGTTGTACTTGCACAGTGACAATGAGGATATTTCATTCATTAATTTCAATGTTGCCTATTCACATCCTTCAGAGATGCTCCTGACCCCACAAACTCCAGCACTTTGTGTCTTTATAATAATTTAAAATAATTTGATAGGGGGAAGGCAACAAAGATTAGGTTTCTAATTGTCATGTATACTGAGGTACAGCAAAAAGCTGTGTTTTGCATGCTATCCAAAACGATCAGATATGCCATGCATAGATACAATCAGTTCAAACTAAAGTACAATAGTAGAGCAAAGGGGAAGATACAGAGTGCAGAATATAGTTCTCAGCATTGTATTGCATTGTGGTGGATCAGTACTTTAGACAAAGTCCAATGGCCTCCACGGGATAAAGGTGAATTGAACAGTAGTCTAGGTTATGCAAGGACCACTCAGAAGCCTGATAATGGAATAAAGCTGATCCTGAGTCTTGTGGTGCGTGCATTCTGCCAGATGGGAGCGGACAGAAGGGGGAATGACCAGGGTGGGACAAGTCTTTGATTATGTTGGCTGCTCTTCTGAGGCAGTGTGAAGTATAGATGGAGTCAATGGTGGGAAGTCTGGTCTGTGGTATGGACTGGGCTACATGTACAACTCTGCAATTTATTGTGGTCTTGGGCAGAACTGTCCCCAAACCAAGCTGTGATGCAATTTGACAGGATGCTTTCTATGGTGCATATGTAAAGTTCGTAGGGGTCACCGGAGACATACCAAATTCCCTCAGCCTCCATAGAAAGTAGAAGCATGGTGTGCTTTCTTGACTGTCACATCAATATGGTTCATAACAGATCATTGGTAATATTAATGCCAAGGAACTTGAAGCTCTCCACCATTTACACACACACACACACACCATTGTTAATGATTGGGGTTATTTACTCCATCTGTACTCACCGTGCTTCCTGAAGACAATAACTGTCTCCTTCATCTCAGTGACATTGAGGGAGAGGCTATTGTCCTGACACCATGTCACTGAGTTCTCTATCTCCTTCCCCTGTACTCTGTTTCGTCCTTGTTCGTGGTGTCTTCTGAGAGCTTGAAGAAAGAATTAGAGCAGAATTTGTCCCTACAGTTGCGAGTGTAAATGGAGTATGGTATGGGACTGAGAATGCATCCTTGTGGGGTACCAATGTTGAGTGAAAAGGAGAAAAACGGCAAAAAGAATTGATGAGGCAAATAGCCCCAGAACATGGAAACAATTTTAGAATGGACAGGCTAAGAGAGAGTACAGGAAAGTGTAAGGTAGGTTTACAGTAAATGCAAGAAATGCCTTAAACAAGGATGTGTAGGAAAGAAAACTGCAGATGCTGGTTTAAATCGAAGGTAGACAAGGATGGTGAGTTACAACAGTAATTAACCATGTGGGAGCACAATGGTCTGGCACATTACAGACACCTGCCCAAATAAAAAGCCAAGAATGATTACACACTATTCCTTGTTACAAGGTATACAAAGAAAGAAAGGAGAGGTGGAGAAAATTGCAATGCTGGAAAGGGGACATCCTAGGGGACATCAAGAACAGAATTAATCTTATTAGAATTATAAAAGAAACAACAGTGGTAGGATAACATAACTGGGGTTGTTCTGCAGGATGCCAACTTGTGAGAAAGATAATGAGGAGCAAATTAGAAGAGTAATTTCAGAGTTGCAAAAAACATTCTGGACAGCTTTCGTGATCACGACATTCCTAGATCAAGGAAGGCAACATTCCTGAAGGTGGTCCTGGGAAATGGGCCAGTCCAGGGGGATCCACCATCTAGAAAAGTGCAGTCATAATATCATAAGGATAAAAATAGTGACAAGAAAGCACATAGATGACAACAAGGTGAAAACAGTTAATTGGAGAACGATCATTTTCATAGTGATGAGAATTGGAATTAACAGTCGACAGAGAAAACTGTGAACACTGGGAAGCCCTTAAGGTCTGATGAAAGTTCATTGATCTTAAATTTTTGCTCAGTTGCTCTCTCTAGGGATTTACAACAAGTTGTGGAATGGAGAAAATTGCAGATGCCCCAGCCATAATCTTTCAATCGTGCATTGATTTAGAGATGGTGCCTGCGGAGTGGAAAATGGTGATGTTTCTCCTGCTGATAGTGATTGGGTCAGTAAAATAGCCTCACAAGTACACAATTAAACCCTCTATTATTCATATTTCTTAAAACTTGGGAAACAAGCTCGATCAGGAAGAAGGCAGAAGGAAAATACAACCAAAGGTTTAATGTAAATATGGGTGGTTCAGAAAATGAAATCAAGACCAAAGTGAATAAAATTTCCTTTAGAGCAATTCTTGGACCTGAAATAAGCATCGTTGAACCCAGCCGAGTTCAAAATTGAACCTGGCTCTGTACCTTTTATGCCTGTAACATGGTGAAATAGAGCATATTTTTACCTTTGCATGTGAGAAAGTGAGGTGGTGAGACCAGGTTGATGCTATCAAGGAGTGATCATTCAGTACTGGACGTCATCTGAGTTACCAAGTACAACTAATTTCCTAGTAACTCTGAGAAACCACCTATCAACTTTTAAATCTCATTTCATCTGTGGTCATGGAGAAATAATTATTGTTTTTTATGATGTGTGAGCATTGGTAGACAGATTACAGTACTGTATGTGAGTATTGTGAAACCAAACGACTTAATTTATAAAGTTGCTCCTTCCCTTTATGGTAGTCACCATGGCATGTGTAGGTGTGTTAAATGTAACATATTGCTGTGGTCAGATCAGAGTACGTCTATGTAAGATTTGAGAAGTTTTCCCTCATTCTGAAAGCAACACCAAACCAAAGAGCTGCAGTTTGGACATTTTAAACGGGAGACTGGGGCTGATAGCGGAGAAAGGCTGTGGTCAGTTTACCAAGGGATGTCACAATCTGTGGGTCCTAAAATGGCCGCAGGACCTCGTGACCAGCCACAAGAGCAAAAACCTTACAGCCCAGTCTCTAGGTTTCTGCAAAGCCACGGCCAGAACAATGGATGGGTATTGGCCATGCAGAAACCTGCGAAACCAGGTCGAAGTCCAGACACTGGGGCACTGACATCAGCATACTCACAATGCCCCAAGCCGACCTACACAGTTAATCTCGTTAAGGGGGCACAATAGCCCAAAGAAAACTACCTGGTAGGTGATGGGAAACCAGTTAAACCCATCACCTCGCAACGAAATACCAATTAACACCGTCTAGCCATCCCTGGTACCCCCCCGGACATAAGCGCAGATCAAAGGGAAAACTCAATACATATCTTTTAAACAAAGAGATCCCGAGATCTGGCGGGAGATAGGACGGGCCAGAATTAGTATAACTGACCACGACTTTTGGGTTTTAAACTCATGCAAGGCAGAAGTCGGAAACAAGTCAAACGGATGCAGGAGGAAGAAAAGACAGGCAAGAAGAAGCGAAGTGCAAGAGAGAGGAACCGGCACGCAACTCGAGAAGAAATACTGCAAGAAAACCTGCAAGGAACGCAAGAAACGGAAGGAAGAAACTCACGGGACAAGCACGACCCTCACGGAAAGCAGCGGAGAAGCAGCACGAACAGCCAGTAACCCCAGTGATAGCCCCATGGTGAGCATGTACCCCAATCCTGCATATCCTGGACATAGTTTAGTGTAGAGGGGAGGGTGGTTTGAATAAACGTGGGTGTGTAAAGGAATATGTGTTGGTCAATTTTGCGATGTGTCGTACGTTCCCCATCTTACAGTCGTGTATATGTCTTGTAGAACTGTGCGTTTTAGAATTCATAGTCAAAAGTATTCATGTAATTCGGTATGTGTCTTATAGATATGTCTTATAGAACTGTATAAGTATTCATGGACAATAGTCCCAAACGCTCAATAAAAGCCTTTTCCATTTAAACCCTGGTCTTCAAATCTGGTCTGGTTGACTTTTTCTGCACTATAAACGCTCCTGCATCTAAGTCCAGTGTCTAGAACCGTAGGGGGTGAGTGGGTCGAACCACTCACGGGGAACCAGTGTGCACGGCCTGGTCAAGGGATCAGAGCAAGGCACAGGGACCTTAGGTCGGGCGAAAGCTCGGCGCAGAAACCCCTTACATCTACTTATATCTAATTTCACATTTACTGGTACTCAATAAATTCAAATAGGAGAAAAAATGGTGATTTACTAATTCCTATTTTGGAATGAAATTTGTTATTGCAAAAAAACCTTTAATCAGATATCTGCATTTAAAATAATATTAGCATTTATCTTATTCATATCAGAAGGAAAAAAAAATTGAAGGTCAACAGGACCACATTAACAGGCATAGTTACTGCAGATTTATACAATAGACAGTAGATAATAGACAATAGGTGCAGGAGTAGGCTATTCGGCCCTTCGAGCCAGCACCGCCATTCAATGTGATCATGGCTAATCATCCACAATCAGTACCCCATTCCTGCCTTCTCCCCATATCCCTTGGCTCCGCTATCATTAAGAGCTCTATCTAACTCTCTCTTGAAAGCTTCCAGGGAATTGGCCTCCACTGCCTTCCGAGGCAGAGGGTTCCACAGCTTCACAACTCTCTGAGTGAAAAAGTTTTTCCTCATCTCAGTTCTAAATGGCCTACCGCTTATTCTTAAACTGTGGCCCCTGGTTCGGGACTCCCCCAGCATCGGGAACATGTTTCCTGCCTCTAGCGTGTCCAATCCCTTAATAATCTTATATGTTTCAATAAGGTCCCCTTTCATCCTTCTAAATTCCAGAATATACAAGCCCAGTCGCGCCAGTCTTTCAACATATGACAGTCCCGCCATACCGGGAATTAACTTCGTGAACCTACGCTGCACACCCTCAATAGTAAGAATAGTAAGATTTAATCAAGCCACTGTGGAATGAGAAGATACAGGCACACAATTAATAAGCAAGAGTTGATACGCAGATAAAACAGTCACTGATTTTGCAAAGGGGTTAAAATTTACAGGAACAAGTGGTATCACTGGTAATCAAATCATCTGCAAAGTTGTAGCCAAGCAAATGGTTTCTGGAAAGCAGGAGGCTAAATTGGAGAGGAGATTGGAAAAATATTCTGGAATGAACTTGATTGTGAATGAGAGTTCAAAATGGATTAAAACAAATTATCAAATAACAAATGAAAGTAAGCATGCAGGTACAGCAGGCAGTGAAGAAAGCAAATGGCATGTTGGCCTGCATAGCGAGAGGATTTCAGTATAGGGGCAAGGAGGTCCTTCGGCAGTTGTACAGGGACCTGGAGAGATCACACCTGGACTATCGGGTGCAGTTTTGGTCTCTTAATTTGAGGAAGGACATTATTGCTATTGAGGGAGTGCAGCGAAGGTTCACGAGGTTAATTCCCGGGATGGCGGGACTGACATATGATGAAAGAATGTTTCGACTGGGCTTATATTCACTGGAATTTGGAAGGATGAGAGGTATCTTATAGAAACATGTAAAATTCTTAAGGGATTGGACAGGCTAGATGCAGAAAAAATGTTCCCGATGGGGGAGTCCAGAACCAGGGGTCACAGTTTAAGAATAAGGGGTAGGCCATTTAGGACTGAGATGAGGGAAAACTTTTTCACCCAGAGAGTTATGAATCTGTGGAATTCTCTGCAAAAGAAGGCAGTGGAGGCCAATTCCCTGGATGCTTTCAAGAGAGAGTTAGATAGAGCTCTTAATGATAGTGGAGTCAAGGGATATGAGGAGAAGGCAGGAATGGGGTACTGATTGTGGATGATCAGCCATGATCACATTGAATGGCGGTGCTGGCTCGAAGGGCCGAATAGCCTACTCCTGCACCTATTGTCTATTGTCTATTGTCTATTGTATAAATCTGCAGTAACTATGCAAGTTAATGTGGTCCTGTTGACCTTCAAATTTTTTTCCCTTCTCATATGAATACGATAAATGATAATATTTTTTTTAAATGCAGACATCTGATTAAAGATTTTTTGCAATAACAACAATTTCAACCCAATCTCGACCCAAAACATCACCCATTCCTTCTATCCAGAGATGCTGCCTGTCCTGATGAGTTACTCCAGCTTTTTGTGTCTGTCTTCGGTTTAAACCAGCATCTGCAGTTCCTTCAGCCACATCTGCTTCGAGAGGCCACTTTAAACAGAGCTGCTGTGGTCAGCTGTATTGTGAAGATGAGACTGACCTGGAGTGTCCAACCACAGCAGTACCATAGAATCTTTAGGTTATGGGGTGGGAAATGAATCCCTGTGAACTTTCCAGTTTGTTCCTCAGCTCCTTTGCCTGAGTTGTGTTGCATGAAAAAAACTCTTTCAAGAAATCTATGAATCGGTATGCCACCATGGTCTCAAAGAGAAAACAGTGAAGTTATGCAAAAAAGATGAGATGAGAAAGCATTGGAGATATGCACACAAGGAATAGACCTTTGAGCATGTAGTGAGTGATTGGATGGATCCTTTATAATGTGATGGGATCTATGAATCCAAAGTACGGGAATTCTGTAGGAAGGGCACATCATCCCCAGATCTGCTGAAAAACGAACTAAT